>NC_133327.1:420930608-421280176 GCF_042186555.1 Aquarana catesbeiana
AAGTAGGAGTCGTTTGTAAGTTAGATGTTTGAAAGTAGGGGCCTGCCCTATATACTCAGCAGAAATTTGGGCCTTAGGTGTTGTTGTGGCCACAACACTGTAAGCCCTCACAGGGCCCTGCTGTGAAATATTAGATCAAGAATTGTAATTACATGCCCCTGTTAAACAGGGGCAGAAAAATTGGGCCTTTGGTGGTGGTGGTGGTGCTGGTGCCACAACACTGTAAGTCCTCACTCGCTCTTGGTGGGCGCAGAAATGGGCCCTGCTGTGAAATATTAGATCAAGAATTGTAATTACATGCCCCTGTTGAACAAGGGCAGAAAAATTGGGCCTTTGGTGGTGGTGGTGCTGGTGCCACAACACTGTAAGTCCTCACTCGCTCTTGGTGGCTGCAGAAATGGGCCCTGCTGTGAAATATTAAATCAAGAATTGTAATTACATGCCCCTGTTGAACAAGGGCAGAAAAATTGGGCCTTTTGGTGGTGGTGGTGGTGACTGGTGCCACAACACTGTAAGTCCTCACTCGCTCTTGGTGGGTGCAGAAATGGGCCCTGCTGTGAAATATTAGATCAAGAATTGTAATTACATGCCCCTGTTGAACAGGGGCTGAAAAATTGGGCCTTAGGCACTGGTGCCACAACACTGCAACCCCTCACAGATACTCTAGTTGTAACGCAGAAACAAGCCCTGCTGCAAAGTATTGCATCAAAAATTGTAATTACACGCCCCTGTTAAACAGGGGCTGAAAAATTGGGCCTTAGGCACTGGTGCTGGTGCCACAACACTGCAATCCCTCACAGATACTCTAGTTGGAAGGCAGAAATGAGCCCTGCTGCAAAGTATTGCATCAAAAATTGTAATTACACGCCCCTGTTAAACAAGGCCTGAAAAATTGGGCCTTAGGCACTGGTGCTGGTGCCACAACACTGCAACCTCTCACAGATACTCTAGTTGGAATGCAGAAATGAGCCCTGCTGCAAAGTATTGCATCAAAAATTGTAATTACACCCCCCTGTTAAACAAGGGCTGAAAAATTGGGCCTTAGGCACTGGTGGTGGCGCCCAGAACCAAAAATGTTCTTACAAGCTATCAGTGTGATCATTGAGGAGGAAGAGGATAATTACTCAGGGATAGTCACTCAGCATCAGCACAGGCAGTCTTGAAGGGATCTGAGATTTTAAAAAAAATTATTCGGTTACATCAGCACTAGGTGCTTGGTAGCTGGTGGTGATCCAAGACTGATTCATTTTTATGAAGGTCAGTCGATCGACCGAGTCAGTGGACAGACGCACCCTGTGATCGGTTACAAAGCCTCCAGCAGCACTGAATGTGCGTTCCGAAAGAAAGCTGGATGCAGGACAGGCCAGTAGCTCAATTGCATACTGTGCAAGCTCTGGCCAGTGATCCATCCTCAAGACCCAGTAACCCAGAGGATTTTCGGTGGGAAAGGTGTCCAAGTCAGATCTTGCCCCTAGGTATTCCTGCAGCATGTAAAACAGACGCTGGCGATGGTTGCTGGAACCGATCATACCTTGGGGCTGCGGACCAAAAAATTGTCTGAACGCATCGGTCAGACGGCCACCTTCTCCACCGCTCCTTCTTTGACTGACCAAAGCCTCAGCAACACGTTGTCCAGAAACAGGAGTTTGTAACCTCCCAGTCTCTGGGAACGCGTTGCACAGACCTTTCTGCAAGGCCTCCCGAAGAGGTTTCATCCTCTGCTCCCTCTGCGATGGAAAGATAAGGTCTGCAACCTTACCCTTGTAACGTGGATCAAGGAGGGTTGCCAGCCAGTATTGGTCCTTCTCCTTGATACCACGAATACAAGGATCCTTACGCAGGCTTTGCAGGATCAGGGAGGCCATGCAGCGTAGGTTTGCTGAGGCATTCGGTCTGGAGTCCTCTGGGTCACTAAGGACGACATGGTCCGCAGCCACCTCCTCCCAGCCACGTACAAGTCCATGTGTTTCTTGGGACTGATCCCTTAAAGACTGCTGCTGATGCTGAGTGCCAGGCTCCACCTCCATACTGACACAATCTTCCTCCTCCTCCTCCTCTTCCTGTGTGATCGGCGGGCACGCAGGAACACTGTCTGGATAAAGGGAGCCTTGAGAGCTAAGGAAGTCCTCCTCTTCCTGCCTCTGTTCTGCCTCAAGTGCCCTGTTCATTATTCCACGCAGGATGTGCTCCAACAGGTGGACAAGGGGGACAGTGTCACTGATGCATGCACTGTCACTGCTCACCATCCTCGTGGTCTCCTCAAATGGTGACAGGACAGTGCATGCATCCCTGATCATGGCCCACTGGCGTGGGGAAAAAAAACAAGCTCCCCTGACCCTGTCCTGGTGCCATAGTCGCACAGGTACTCATTGATGGCCCTCTGCTGTGTGTGCAGCCACTGCAGCATGGCCAACGTTGAGTTCCACCTGGTGGGCATGTCACAGATTAGGCGGTTCTTGGGCAGGTTAAACTCCTTTTGGAGGTCCGCCAGCCAAGCACTGGCATTATATGACCGGCGGAAATGCACACAGACTTTCCTGGCCTGCCTCAGGACATCCTGTAAGCCCAGGTACCTGCCCAAGAACGGCTGCACCACCAAGTTAAGGACGTGAGCCAAACAGGGCACATGGGTCATTTGTCCCTGTCTGAGGGCAGAGAGGAGGTTGGTGCCATTGTCGCAAACCACCATTCCTGCCTTAAGTTGGCGTGGCGTCAACCACCTTTGAACCTGCCCCTGCAGAGCTGACAGAACCTCTGCCCCAGTGTGGCTCCTGTCCCCCAAGCACACCAGCTCAAGCACCGCATGGCATCTTTTGGCCTGCGTACTTGCGTAGCCCCTTGAACCGCTGGTTCCGAGGACAAAGCACAGGAAGAGGCCATGGAGGAAGAAGAAGAGGGGGTGGAGGAGAGAGGTGTGTCACAATCATTAGCATTTTGGAAGCGTGGTGGCGGAACAACCTCCAACACTACTGCACCTTGTCCTGCATCCTTCCCAGCTGCCAGCAGAGTCACCCAATGCACCGTGACACTTAGGTAACATCCCTGTCCATGCCTGCTGGACCATGAGTCAGCGGTAATATGCACCTTACCGCTGACCGCCCTGTCCAGCGAGGCATGGATATTGCCTTCCACATGCCGGTAGAGAGCCAGAATCGCCTTCCGTGAGAAAAAGTGGCGTTTGGTTACCTGCCACTGAGGAACTGCACATTCCACAAACTCACGGAAGGGGACAGAGTCTACCAACTGAAAAGGCAGCAGTTGAAGTGCTAGCACTTTTGCCAAGCTAGCATTCAACCGCTGGGCATGTGGATGGCTGGGAGCAAACTTCTTTTGAAGGTGCAGCAGCTGGGGCAGGGAAATTTGCCTGGTACAATCTGACGTCGGTGTACCAAAAGCAGATTGCCCACAAGTACTTGGCTGTGACACACCTAATTCTACACCTTCATTCCTCTCAGTGCAGGTCTCAGAGAGGACTGAAGGTATAGTGGGGTTGGAGATCTCAGCTGATGAGGAGCAAGGAGAGGTCCTCTTTGTTCTTTGGTGTGGGTCTTTTAGATACGCTTGCCAATGAACTGCATGGCAGGTCAACATATGTCTGGTCAAGCATGTGGTACCCAAGCGGGAGATGTTTTGGCCACGCGAGATACGCTTGAGACATATGTTGCAAATAGCAGCGGTGCGATCTGATGCACTCGTCTCAAAAAAGGCCCACACCAAAGAACTTTTTGAATAACGCGCAGAGACTGCAGCGCCCTGCACATGTGGAGCATTGGGGTGTGATGCAGTCAATGTGCTGCCCTTAGGCTGGCCCCTGGAGGGCATCCTGCCTCGTTGGTGATGTGCCACCTCCTCCTCCTCTCTCCTATCAGGCACCCACGTTGAGTCAATGACCTCATCATCCCCTCCCTCCTCATCACTGGAGCAAACCTAGCAGTATGCTGCAGCAGGGGGAGCATGACTGCCAGATTGCTGTCCTTCTTGGGCACCCCCTCTGTCCGTGCTCATGTTACTGCCTTCATGAAGCTCAGTATCATCATCAGAGCCTTCCAAATGCTGGGCATCCTCCTGGAGCATGTACCCAACACTGTGGTCAAACAGTTCGAGGGACTCCTCAGGAGGACATGGTGGGGCTAGGGAAGGAGTCACTGATGACATTGAGCCGAGGGAAGAGGCCGCTGCTTTGCCAGAGAAAGTACCCTGGGCATGGGTGAGAGAGGATGAGGAGGATGAGGACGGCTTGGTCATCCACTTGACCAAGTCTTCCGCATGTTGCGGTTTAACACGGCCAGCTGACGAAAAAAAGGCCAAGCATGTCCCACGGCCACGTGCTGATGAGGATGCACTGTCTCCATGACCAGCACTAGACACAGAGCCTGCTTGCCCTCTATTATTGGCTTGTGACTGTCTGCCTCTCCTTCTTGACCTTCCAGACATACTAATGGCCTGTAGCTGCACTAAGCTGGGATATATATATATATATATATATATATATATATATATATATATGTACTGATACTGCAGCTAGCAAAATCAACTGCCTGCCTGTAGTATGAGAACACCACCAACCTTCTACAGGTAGCTTTAGCTGAACACTGTGCAGAGCTCGCAAAAAAATAACTTGTAGCTTTTTTAGCTGCCTGCGGTAGTGATAGGATCAGGAAAACACCACCAACCTTCTACAGGTAGCTTTAGCTGAACACTGTGCAGAGCTCGCAAAAAAATAACTTGTAGGTTTAGCTGAACACTGTGAGGAGGACACACCACACTAACTTGTAGTTTTAGCTGAACACTGTGAGCAGGACGCACTGCACTAACTTGTAGCTTTAGATGAACAGTGTGCAGAGGTCTCACTACACTAACTTGTAGGTTTAGCTGAACACTGTGAGGTGGATGCACCACACTAACTTGTAGTTTTAGCTGAACACTGTGAGCAGGACGCACAGCACTAACTTGTAGTTTTAGCTGAACACTGTGAGCAGGACGCACTGCACTAACTTGTAGCTTTAGATGAACACTGTGCAGAGGTCTCACTACACTAACTTGTAGGTTTAGCTGAACACTGTGAGGTGGACGCACCACACTAACTTGTAGTTTTAGCTGAACACTGTGAGCAGGACGCACCGCACTAACTTGTAGTTTTAGCTGAACACTGTGAGCAGGACGCACCGCACTAACTTGTAGTTTTAGCTGAACACTGTGAGCAGGACGCACCCCACTAACTTGTAGTTTTAGCTGAACACTGTGAGCAGGACGCACCCCACTAACTTGTAGTTTTAGCTGAACACTGTGAGCAGGACGCACCCCACTAACTTGTAGTTTTAGCTGAACACTGTGAGCAGGACGCACCGCACTAACTTGTAGTTTTAGCTGAACACTGTGAGCTGGACGCACCGCACTAACTTGTAGTTTTAGCTGAACACTGTGCAGAGGTCTCACTACACTAACTTGTAGGCTTAGCTGAACACTGTGAGGTGCACGCACCACACTAACTTGTAGTTTTAGCTGAACACTGTGAGCAGGACGCACCCCACTAACTTGTAGTTTTAGCTGAACACTGTGAGCAGGACGCACTGCACTAACTGTAAATAGTCTAGCTGCCTGACTGTGGTACTAATAGGATCAAAAGAACACCAGCAATTTTCTTCAGGTAGCTGTAAATACTGTAACAAGACAAGCCTGCCTGTCAGTAAGAAGATAACAGAAACGGATCTAGCTAAACTGAATACAGTGTATATATATATATATATATATATATATATATATATATATGCAACACCTGGGATGCATATATATATACACAATACACTGTAAGTGCAGCTAACTGACAGACTGTTCTGCCTAATCTATCTAACTTAAATCAAATGACACTGTCTGTCTCTCTCTCTCTCTCTATCTATGAACGCCGGAGCACACACTACACAGGGCCGCCGTGCAGGCGGCCTTATATAGTGTGGGGCGTGTACTAAATCCCCTGAGCCATAATTGGCCAAAGCCTCCTTGGCTTTGGCCAATTACGGCTCTCTGTTCAGACGGCGCTGTGATTGGCCAAGCATGCGGGTCATAGTGCATGCTTGGCCAATCATCAGCCAGCAATGCACTGCGATGCCGCAGTGAATTATGGGCCGTGACGCTCCACACGAATTTGGCGCGAACGGCCCATATCGTTCGCAATTCGGCGAACGGGCGAACAGACGATGTTCGTGTCGAACATGGGTTCGACTTGAACACGAAGCTCATCCCTATTCATGTGTTACAAAACTGAAATTTTAAGGTAATTGTTAGAATAAGTGGTTAAGAATTAACATTCTGTCTACTGAAAACTAACATTTCAGCTATGAGTCCACTAAATCACCCACTGAATGCCTATACCTCTTGGTGACATTAGTTGAAAGATGTCACCACTGGCTCCATTAGATGATTCCACTTTCTTTCTGATGCAATATGCATAAAATAAAATAAATGAAAAGAAAAGACAGAAAGACCATCTAGTGTCAGCGAAATACCTGGGATTTCAAATGTAGAGATCCTCCTGCTGAATCATCCTGCTGAATCAGACAGGCACAGGAAGACAGAGGAAATAATACAAATCTTGAGCAGGGAACTGAATGCAAATATTGGTAATTATGTAACTATAATTAGATCTATTGTACATCCAGTAATTATGCTATCTGTGACTAAGACCCCTTTCACACTGGGGCGGTTTGCAGGCGGTATTGCGCTAAAAATACCGCCTGCAAACCGCCCCTAAACAGCCTCCGCTGTTTGTTCAGTGTGAAAGCCCGAGGGCTTTCACACTGAATCGGTGCGCTGGCAGGACGGTGAAAAAAGTCCTGCAAACCGCTTCTTTGGAGCGGTGAAGGAGCGGTGTATTCACCGCTCCTAAACCGCTCCTGCCCATTGAAATCAATGGGACAGCGCGGCTATACCGCGGCAATACCGCGGCTATAGCCGCGCTGTACGAGTGATTTTAACCCTTTTTCGGCCGCCAGCGGGGGTTAAAACCGCACCGCTAGCGGCCGAATACAGCTGCAAGAACAACGGTACAGCAGCACTAAAAATAGCGCTGTTGTACCGCCGACGCCCCCACCGCCCCAGTGTGAAAGGGGCCTAATGGATGTGACAAGACATTCATATTAAATTAAAGAATACTATACTGCAGTGTGCGTCTAAAAGCAGCATTCCTAATAGGTGTAATCCCCTATTGTTAACAGAGTGGAGATCCTGACCCACAGTTTCTCTTAAAAGCTGTGATAAACCATGTTCGCTTTTATGCAAAAAATATCAAGCCTTTCTTCATTTTCTCTATATTTAAAGACAAAATTTGGAAGATAGCAAAAACAGTGGCATGGTGATCTCCAACACATGGTTCCAAGGCAACCTGAAAGGGTAACTGTTCCTGCCGTAGTCCACGCAAAATTGAATATACTGTACTTTTGATTGAACTGACTTGTTATTATTCCAGTACAGAAGGAATATAAAAAAAATGTAAACAACTTTTTTAAGCCAAATAAATGAGACCTTGCATCTGTTTGGCTTCTGCTGACAACAATTTCATGTCAAATACTCTTATATATGAATTCCATTGTGGAAAAAAATATGGCTTCACATGATGAAGAATACACAACTCTATCATTCAACTACATAAAACAAAAAAATGAAAAATAAATAAATAAATGCATACTTACTATCGGATTGAGGACTAAATCTGCTTGTTTCGACTGAACACTTTTTGTTATTTATGATGACCTTGCCATAGTAAAATTGTCTTGCTTCCCTTGTTTCATTAGTTAAGTCGCACCAGGTTAATGTGATCCCTGTGCATTCCAGTTTTTTCTGCCAGGGTTCCTCGCCATATCTGTGCATCAAGAACAGTTATATCAATATACAGAATGAATATGTAGAAAGTAGTGTTATTACTTACCTTCATGTTTTGTCTGACAGTGTAAAAAAAAAAAAAAAAAAAGAGAGAATACATAAGCCTAGGATAGGTAAAGCCTAGCTAAAGTTTTACACATTTTATTATTATTTGTATTACTATTATTATACAGGTTTTACATAGTGCCAACAGTTTGTGCAGTGATCTACAAAATAAAGTTGGACAGTACAGTTATAGTAAAATTCAAGATGAGAAAGTAAAGCCTTGTACACACCAGCTGAAAATCAGCCGGTTCAGCAGGAACCGGATGACTTTCGGACCATGTGTACAGCATTCAGACCATGGGGAAAACAAGCACTTTATCAATGCTTGCAGCCAATGACTGAAAACGCTGAAAAAAAAAATAATAATAATTTTTAACATACTGTCACCAGTCAGTATGCTTGATCACCACCACACCAGTCATGATTCTGTACTGCACTGGTAGCGGTATGTAAAAAAAAAAAAAAATTGTGAAAAAAAAGTAATTTTATTTAATTACATTTTCCAAAACATTTTTACAAAAAAATACAACTTCAAAAAACTTGCTATGCCTCTTATTGAATGCCTCAGACTTTCTACTTTCCAAAAAGGGGTCATTTGGGTATATGTACTATCCTGCCATTTTAGGGCTTCAAGAAATAGGAGATAGGCCTTCAGTAGGTCAGGCTTGATAAATTTTCAAATATATATGTCATGGCTTGTAGACACTATAACTTTCACACAAACCAATAAATATACACTTATTAGGATTTTTTTTTTTACCAAAGACATGTATCAGAATACATTTTGGCTTAAATTTATGAAGAAATTTGATTTTATTGGATATGTTGTATAACAGAAAGTAGAAAATATTGTTTTTATTCTTTTTTTAATTTTCAGCCTGTTTGCGTATATATATATATATATATATATATATATATATATATATATATATATATTAAAAAAAACCCCAGTGGTGATCAAATACCACCAAAAGAAAGCGCTCTATTTTGTGTGAAAAAATTATATCAATTTCATTTGTGTACAGCGTTTCATGACTGTGCAATTTCCAGTAGTGCAGTGCTGAATGGCAAAAAATTCCCTGGTTATGAAGGGGGAGCTCAAAAAGGTAAAGATAAAATCATGTTTTTATCCAATATCAATAGATATAAGCCTATTTCTTGTACAAAACCATATAGGTTGTTAAAACTCTACAAAAAGCTGATTTACTCATGTCTACAACCCCTGGAAAAAATTATGGAATCACCAGTCCCTGAGGATGTTCCTTCAGTTGTTTATTGTTGTAGAAAAAAAGCAGATCACAGACATGGCCAAAAACTAAAGGCATTTCAAATGGCAACTTTCTGGCTTTAAGAAACACTAAATAAAATCAAGAAAAATGATTGGTGGCCAGTAACAGTTAGATTTATAGAACAAGCACAGGGAATAAATTATGGAATCACTCAACTCTGAGGAAAAAAATTATGGAATCATGAAAAACAAACAAACAAAATAACACTCCAACACATCACTAGTACTTTGTTGCACCACCTCTGACTTTTATAACTGCTTGCAGTCTCTCAGGCATTGACTTAATGAGTGATAAACAGTACTCTTCATCAATCTGGCTCCAGCCTTCTCTGATTGCTGTTGCCAAATCATCTTTGCAGGTTGGAGCCTTGTCATGGACCATTTTCTTTAACTTCCACCACAGATTTTCTATTGGATTGAGATCCGGACTGTTTGCAGGCCATGACATTGACCTTATGTGTCTTTCTTCAAGGAATTTTTTCACAGTTTTTGCTCTATGGCAAGATGCATTATCATCTTGATAAATGATTTAATCATCCCCAAACATCCTTTCAGTAGATGGGATAAGAAAAGTGTCCAAAATGTCAATGTAAACCTGTGCATTTATTGAAGATTTAATGACAGCCATCTCTCCAGTGCCTTTACCTGACATGCAGCCCCATATCATAATTGACTGTGGAAATTTGCATGTTTTCTTCAGACAGTCTGCATAAATCTCATTGGAACGGCACCAAACAAAAGTTCCAGCATCATCACCTTGCCCAATGCAGATTCGAGATTCATCACTGAATATGACTTTCATCCAATCATCCACAGTCCACGATTGATATTCCTTAGCCCATTGTAACCTTGTTTTTTTGTGTTTAGGTGTTAGAGATGGCTTTCTTTTAGCTTTTCTGTATGTAAATCCCATTTCCTTTAGGCGGTTTCTTACAGTTCGGTCACAGATGTTGACTCCAGTTTCCTCCCATTTGTTCCTCATTCGTTTTGTTGTACATTTTCTGTTTTCAAGGCATATTGCTTTAAGTTTTCTGTCTTGAGGCTTTGATGTCTTCCTTGGTCTACCAGTATGCTTGCCTTTAACCACCTTCCCATGTTGTTTGTATTTGGTCCATGTTTTAGACACAGCCGACTGTGAACAACCAACATCTTGTGCAACACTGCATGATGATTTACCCTCTTTACATACATACTAACAAGCAGATTTAATCTGATGCAGGTGTTAGTGTTTGTAATGAAAATTTACAGGGTGAATCCATAATTATTTCCTCAGAATTGAGTGATTCCATAATTTAATCCCTGTGCTTCTTCTATAAATCTAACTGTTACTGGCCACCACAATTATTTTTCTTGATTTCTTTTAGTGTTTCTTAAAGCCAGAAAGTTGCCATTTGAAATGCCTTTAGTTTTTGGCCATGTCTGTGATCTGCTTTTTTTCTACAACAATAAACAACTGAAGGAACATCCTCAGGGACTGGTGATTCCATAATTTTTGCCAGGGGTTGTATTACACATAAAGGTCAGTAGCATCCTCTCCTGATTAAATGAATTGTTCACGAAACGCGTTGAGGCTTGTGATGCAATGTATCCATCTGTTACCGTGTTTCCCCGAAAGTAAGACATCCCCCGAAAATAAGGCCTACTTCCAGTTTTGCCTCTCGTTGTAATATAAGGCATCCCCCCATAATAAGGCCTCCCCGATAATAAGGCATCCCCCCGATAATAAGGCCTCCCCCGAACATAAGGCATCCGAAGCTAGGTACCTGTACCGTAAAGCGTCTGACTCTGGACCGTAGCTAACTGATTGGCCGCGGCGCAGCCGGGGGGCTGTTCAGGCAGTGCGAGGTCTCTTTAAATCAGTGAGCTGCGGCGGGCTCTCTGGATGACGAGTGATGTCCCTGATGTTGCGCAGGGGAACGTGGCCCATCAGAGAGCCCGTGCCGATGCTGCCAGACACAGGAGTTGGGCACATTGTGTGGAATCTCACCACCACAGGGGTTACTGATGTGTGGGGGGGGGAATGTCTTATAAAAGGGGGGGGGTGTCTGGTGAAGGTGGGAAGAGACTAAATAATAAACTGTCCACTGGCACAGGGGTGGGGGGAGGGGGACTTAAAATGACACATGGTTGATTTGAGGGGGGGATCAAATCGGCACAGGAGGATCAGAAGGGGGGGAATAAAAATGGCACAGGAGGTACTAAAATGGTAATCCCCCCTCTGATCCTCCTATGCCATTTTTTATTGATTCCCCCCTGTGTCATTTTAAGTGATCCCCCCATTTCAATCCCCCCCTCTGATCCAGTGTGTCACTTTAGGGGGTGATTGCTTTTCTGCTGAAGGGTCTAAAGTACAAGAAATACTGGTAAACAGTGCTGGTATATTTTTACCCCTAGACATGAGCGCAAAAAGAAAGAGCTACTCCTTGGAGTACAAGAAAGGAATCGTGGAAGACTCTTGGGGCCAAAATCTTACTGCTTTCTGCAAAGAGAAGATGTTGAGTATCCAATTGGTCCAAAATGGGGAGCAGAGTACGGTAACCTCATTGAACAAGTGGACAAGGGAAATGCTAAAAAGCGCAAGTGTGGATCAGGTCGGCAACCATTATTTTCCGAGCTGGAAGACCTGATCTGTGAATGGGTTGTTGACAGGAGAGCAAAGGCTTTGGTTGTGAATAGGGCTCAGATTCAAGAATTTGCCCTTGCAATGGCACCACAGTTTGACATAGCCCCCGAAGACTTCAAAGAATCACAACACTGGCTGGATAATTTCCTTCAGCGAAGTGAACTGTCTTTAAGAAGATCCACAACACTGTTTAGGCTGGAAGATGCTCAAGTTATTAAGCGAGCACTTGCATTCAAGTCCTTTATTGATGATGCTGACTTCTCTAAATACAGTCTTTCCAACATGATTGCTATGGATGAAACTGCAGTGTTTATGGGCCAATCATCTCAAACAACAATTGAACAGCGGGGGTGTCTCCTCAGTGTACATTCCCTCCATTGCTTACGAAAGTGCACGTGTTACCTGTATTTTGGCAATTCGTCTGGATGGCACTAAAATCCCACCTTTAATCATTTCTAAGGGCAAGAAGGAAAAGATTGAACGTGTTTCGGGCATTTTTATTCTTGAAACTGAAAAAGCCTGGGCCACACAAGCAGTTATAAGGAAGTGGGTCGATTTAATGCTGCCGCTTGTTATGCGAGGGAGCCAAAGAGGTCTGCTAGTCTGGGATGCAGCCAGCACTCACCGCGCTAAAGACATGAAAAAATTTCTTCACAAAAGAAAAATAGATCAAATAATGTTTCCCGCAGGAATGACGGCCTATCTCCAGACTCTTGATATTGCAATAAACAAGCCATTCAAGGACAATTTACGCATGGAAATTAATAACTACATTAAAAATAGAATGGAGAGAAATCAGCGTGGAAACTTTGTGAAACCTAAACTGCAAGAGGTTGTGACCTGGGTGAAGAATTCATGGGAGAAAATCACTGACAGTTGCATTGCAAATGCACTATGAGCAGGCTACCTTGACAAGAAGTACTCATTTAAGGACAGTGCTATTGCTAAACATGAGAGATTTGATCCACTGATTCTGAAAGAAATGGAGTCACAAGAAATTCACCAGGAAATTCAGGGTTTGGATTGTTATGATGATGTTCCAGAAGATGATGACATGACTGTCATTGAATACTGTATATACTCGAGTATAGGTCGACCCGAATATAAGTCGAGGCACCTAATTTTACCACAAAAAACTGGGAAAACGTATTGACTCGAGTATAAGACTAGGGTGGGAAATGCAGCAGCTACCGGTAAATTTCAAAAATAAAAATAGATACCAATAATGTTTTTGAATATTTATTTCAAAGAAAAACAGTAAACTAGCTCTGTAAGTGGAAAAGAGGGTAAATAAAAACTATATTGTATCAACAATAACTTTAAAAGTACAAAACCGTTAGCTCAATCAGCAACGAAGCTAAAACACAAGAGTTAAAATCCTTCAAAACTGGATTCCTCATCATCTGTATGTCCAAACAGAGCTTCAGCATTAGCTGGTGTGAGGTTATCAGCATAGACATTGTCATCATCACTGAGTTCGCAGTCATCACTGTCACTGCTGTCGTTCTCAAACAAAGCGCTGTCTTCACTGCCATCCATAGCATTACTAATGCCACATTTCTTGAAGGCGCGTTGCACCATGTCCTCCGGAATCTCTTCCCATGCATCATGAACCCACGTTGCTATCAATTCTATGTCGGGCTTCATCAGATTTCCACCTTTTGTCAGTCGGGCTTGACCAGATGACATCCATTAATGCCACATCTTTCGCACATGGTCTTTGAAAGGTTTATTTAAACACACATCTAGCGTCTGCAATACAGTTGTAAGCCCACCTGGAATAACGGCCAAAGTAACTTGAGAAGATTTTCCCAATGTTTTTATGTAATCAGATGTGTGGGCTCTGAACATATCCCAAACTAGCATGATGGTTTTTTCTTTAAGGATGCTCCTGGTTGTCCGCTCCAAATTTCTTCCAGCCATTTTTTTGTTCCGTCTTCATCCATCCAGCCTTTAATATGTGCGTGCACTGTAATTCGTGGTGGGAATTTGACCTTTTTAGGCAAGGTCTTTCTTTTAAAAATAATGACAGGCCTCAGCTTGGTTCCATTAGCCAAACATGACAGAACGACTGTGAAATGTTTTTTTTCATTTCCTGTGGTTCTGAGAAAAATAGTTTTGGCTCCCAAACTTGTAACAGTTCTGTTGCTTGGAAGATCAAAGGTCATAGGTGTTTCATCCATATTTCCAATATCTCCCAGGTCATAGTTATGGAACCTTCTTTGTTTTATGATGAATTAATGGAATGACATCACTTTTTCATCAAGGTCTTTTGGCAACTTCTGTGAAATCTTTGTTCTTTGCCGCAAACATAGGCCAAACCTATTCATGAAGCGGGTAAACCATCCTGCTGACGCAACAAAATTTTCAATGCCTGGTGCTTTTAAATTGTCATCTTTAGCCACTTGAAGGGCATGTAAGCGAATTCCCATGCGTGTTACGCAGTAACCATTTTGACGACACTCCATAACCCATTTATGCAATTCAGTCTCTGGAGCCCCATATGAAGTTGTTAAACCACGTCAAGCTTTTTTATCCTTTGGAATCTTTTCCAAGTCAGCTTTCATTTTCCGCCAGTCCCTCACTTGTTTTTCACTAACACAAAATTCCCTACTTGCAATACTGTTATTGCTTTCTTCTGCTCTTGACATAACCTTAAGTTTGAAACCAGCATCATATGACCTGCATTTTTGTTTTGGTCCAGGATTACCGGTAGAAGTATTGGGATCCATTTCTAACAGGATAAAAAAAAAAAGACTTGTATAGTTTGAGGCCTAATGCAGGCTGATGATATTACAGAATGTGATGACATGACTGTTTGCATAGAGCAGCCTGTGTTAGGGCTCATAACATACATTCTACCAGTGCCCATTGTATACAGCCTGCCAGTGTCCATTATATACCGCCTTCCAATGTCCATTATATATGGCCTTCCAGTGTCCATTATACCAGTATATAGCCTGCCAGTGTCCATTATATACAGCCTGCCAGTGTCCATTATATACGGCCTTCCAGTGTCCATTATATACAGCCTTCCAGTGTCCATTATACCGGTATATAGCTTGCCAGTGTCCATTATATACAGCCTGCCAGTGTCCATTACACCGGTATATAGCCTGCCAGTGTCCATTATATACGACCTTCCAGTGTGCATTATATACAGCCTGCCAGTGTCCATTATACCGGTATATAGCCTGCCAATGACCATTATATACAGCCTGCCAGTGTCCATTATATACAGCCTGCCAGTGTCCATTATATACAGCCTGCCAGTGCCCATTATATACAGCCTGCCAGTGCCCATTATATACAGCCTACCAGTGCCCATTATATATACAGTAGCCATTGTAAATGTCACACAACCTGGTCCCAATACACACAACCTGGTCCCAATACACTATCAATAATCTGGTCCCAATACACACAACCTGGTCCCAATACACTATCAATAATCTGGTCCCAATACACACAACCTGGTCCCAATACACTGGTCCCAATATACATCAGATCTGGTATAACATATGGTATTTGGTTATGGTATTTATTTCACTCACCGCATGTGAGATTGCGATGTGTCAGATAACCGTGCAGCCGCCACTGTAGCGGTGTCCCGCCTCCTATGACATACGGAACAGTGATTCCTAGCACTGGAACACTGTGCCGTCTGTCACAAAAGGAGGCGGGACATTGCTACAGCAGCTGGCGATCTAAAACGGCATGGGAGGGAGGGGTAACACAAGGTCGGACATCGTTATGTGATCTGACACAGCATTAGGGGAGGGGAAACTCGCAGGGGCGCCGGGCCATTCACAAGCGTCACCCAGCGGTGCGGCCCCGCCCCCTTTTCTCCTCCATTTCGGGCATTTTAATTCACTGACTCGAGTATAAGTCGAGGTGGCTTTTTTCAGCCCAAAAAATGGGCTGAAAAATTTGACTTATACTCGAGTATATACGGTAAATCTTACTTTGTGTTCATACCGGTAAATATCAGTATCAGTAAATGTATCATAGATTGTTGTACATGGAAAAAATGGTAGTAACAAGAAATTCTTGATACCGTAGGATTCACAGTTTGTCTGGTTATGCTGGTTTGCTATGACCACTACTACCGTACCGTATACAGGTAAAAAATTTCCTTTTTTTTGTTCAACAAAAAATGTGTACCGTATTCTTCTTCATTGAAAAATAAGACATCCCCTGAAAATAAGACCTAGCGCATCTTTGGGAGCAAAAATGAATATAAGACACTGTCTTATTTTCGGGGAAACAGGGTATATTATCAATATTTGAAAAAAGATTTTTGAGATATTGTTGAAATATGATTCGACTGATCATTTATGTGATAGACACTAGTAAATCAGCTTTTTGTAAAGTTTTAATAACCTATATGGTTTTGTAGAAGAATTGGGCTTTTATCTGTTGATATTGAATACAACTATGATTTTATTTATATATAAGATGAATGTGATGTGCCTTTTTCTAAAGTCCCATGGCACAAGGGCACAAGATTCGTATGTTTCTATGTAACAGAAGGGATAGAGGTGAATCAAGTTCATGTATCAGACCAATAATGAGATTGTATTGTCGAGGAATAGAGGGCGATATCAGACTAGTTCTGGTACAGAGCCCTGATTAGTGAGTGAACTGGATCTAACAGGTGCCTACAAAACTGCATAGTAATGTTTAGACACCATGCACAACTGCTGCAACAAGAATGTACAGGAAAGTCTATAGGAATGGCAAGTGTAAAAAAAGTCTACCTGACTGGACATCTAATTTAATCAGAGGATGACATGCTTTCTTGTGATCGTTACATTGACATCATCAAGCTTTATACCTACACATGGACATTTGGGATCAATTTGAGGTCAGTTTAATATCATCTGACAGCTTTGCCAATTAGAAAATAATATAATGTATCCTCTCTATTCCTCCTGGCTAACATTGTCAGAAAAAAAAAAAGTATTGGGACATTCAAAATTTTACAACTGTCACAGGATCATGAGGTGAGGTGAATCTTTTCAAGGGGCACATGTCCCAGTCACAGCTGTCCTATTACTTAAACTGATTTTGGACCGCCCCACGTACATTTACTGCAGCAGTGCGGCCCTTTAGCGCAAAATCACGTAGCTGTACGTGAATCTGATTTCCAGGTCTGGGACACGCACGCACACCACTGGTGACCCGCTCCCACCGTGATTGGACACAGCGGGAGCCAATTAGTGGGTCTGGTGGACCCGATGTTTGCTGGCACCTGGTGATTGTTACCCAGAGTGGCAGAACGGCGATCTGCCTATGTAAACAAGGCAGATTGCTGTTCTGTCAGAAGGGAAGGTGGAGATCTTGTGTTTCTGCTAAGCAAGAACACGTATTTCTGTCTTTCCCCAGTCAAAGCACATCCCCCACAATCCAGGGAACACATTTAACCCTTTGATCACCCCTGATGTTAGCCCCTTCCCTGCCAATGTCATTAGTACAGTGACAGTGCTTTTTTTAGCATTAATCATTGTATTGGTGTCACTGGTCCCCAAAAAGTATCACTTAGCATCAGATTTGTCTGCTGCAATGTCACAGTCCCGCTAAAAATCGCTGATTGCCGCCATTAGTAGTTAAAAAAAAAATCCATAATTATATGCCCTAGTTTGTAGATGCTATAACTTTTGTGCAAACCAATCAATATAAGCTTATTGGGATTTTTTACCAAAAATATGTAGCAGAATACATATATATATGGCCTAAATTTCTGAAGAAATTAGATATTTAAAACAATTTTATTGGATGTGTTTTATAGAAGAACGTTAAAAATCTTTTTTTGTTTTTTTTGTTTTCAAATACCACCAAAAGAAAGCTCTATTTGAAGGGAAAAATGGACATCAATATTATATGGGTACAGCGTCTCACGACAACGCAATTGTCAGTTAAAATATCGCAGTGCTGTATCGCAAAAAATGGCCTGGTCATAATGGGGGCTAAACCTTCCGGAGCTGAAGAGGTTAAATAATTTCCAATTACTTCCTGCTGTATCTCTGGAATGAAGGGAAATCTTCCGAATGGGACATAGACAGCTAAAAACTGGAGGGGTTTTACCATTCCATTAATTTTGGGTTTAGATACACTTTAAAGTGGTTGTAAGGCTCAAGGTCTTTTACCTCAAGGTCCTTCCTTCTATGCATGAAGGTAAAAAACATTCTGTGTGCTGCTTCACTCCACAGCCCCCTATAATACTCACCTGAACCCCCTCTCAATCCAGTGATGCACAGGAGAGCCTCGGCTGTCCCAGGTCTCTCTCTCCTCATTGGCTGAGACACAGCCATTGGCTCCCACTGCTGTGAGCCAATGAGGAGAGAGCATGGAAGAAGTGCCAAGCTCTATGTGTCTTATGCACACATAGAGCGTGGCTCGGGAGCAAGCATGTTTGCTATTGGGGGCACTGGTCAAGGAAAGAGCCAAGAGGGCTGGCGGGGGGATCAGAGAAGAAAAGGATCGGGGCTGCTCTGTGAAAAGCCACTGCACAGAGCAGGTATGTATGATTTATTTGTTGTTAAAACACAAAAACAAAGCTTTATTATCACTTTAAAAAAAGTAGGACATCCTTCTTACCACTAAACCACTGAGGTCACAGTTCTACTGAATTAAATAATGGTACATTAATATCTACTTTTAAAAGTAAATCGAAAAGGAAGTGTTGCTAGCAGAAACCAGAAAATAGTTTTCTTTTATTCTCTGACCCGCACAAGGAAAATTCAGGACCCAATGGTTGGTTATCTAGGCATCACTTCAATTATTCATAAATAAACCTACTGTACTCATGCTTCTTTCACCAGCAACTTTATAGGAAATATGCCTTGAAATAAATACAGAGGCTGCTACTGCTGACCTCAAAAGCTAGTTGCATTCCTAACATCCCAACCCTCTAGTTCCCAGTCACAAAAGCCTAGCACACATGGCGAATGTCGAGCGAAATCAGCAGGTTTAAAAAAACTGGCCGACATTTGGCCTGTGTGTATGGCAGCCAGTCCAACAGAAGCCAGCCATCCAGAAAACCAGCAGCTGACTGACTCCTGATCAGAGCTCTTAGCCAATGGCGGAGACAGCTGACCGGAATGTTCTGGCATTCCCCCCCCCCCCCCGTCAGAACACAATATTTTAGCTGGGGAGATTGCTGTACTAACATTGGATTGTTAGTACAGGGGCTCTGATCTGAGCTGTCAGTTTTTTTCTTGTTCAACCCAGTGAGGGAAAAAAAAAAAAAAACTAGTAGTGTTTACTAGGCTTTAGTAGGCTTTACTGGGAATAAAGCATCAAGTTAAGTCAGAACTCCTTCTCTGTACACATGTTTCATTCAGATCAGCGACTAGAAAAGTATTAAAGCCACTGAATTGGGAGGACACAGGAAAAAACATTTTTTTAGAAAGAGATGCTAGCAATAAAAAAAAAAAATAAAAAAATAAAAAAAAAATATATATATATATATATATATATATATATATATATATATATTTCAGCTTTTTTCCCATCTCCAAACAATCTCCAAACATCTGACACATTAATACATTGAACTTGCTTTGACTTACTTTTTGAATTTCACTGTATACCGTAGCCCTGTTGAATTTTCTGGAGGTTTCCAGGTAAGAATATTGTTAAAGTTATAAGATGAGAATCTGGCATTTATTTGCCCTTGGAAATCACAAGCTGACTTTGCTGCAATTGAGAGGAAAACAAATCAATAGAAAGCAGATATATATTGTCACATAAATACAGTAAATACACCATCTCAGTTTTGCAGACTTGTGATGTAAAATTATACTGTTCAGTCCAAATAAAATATTCAATATAATGCAAATACATAATATGCTTCATGGCCCTTTTATAGGTTATATAAATAAGAGCCATATTTATAATGTGCCCAATGGTCGGTTTGTCAGTCATTCACCATGTACTAAACATTTTTCCACTGGGTCATGTACTTATAATGCTCAATTGTGTTTGCTGGATATGGTTGCATTTGCTACTATTTGTTGCATATCTAGATTTCCTATCATTTAATTCTTGGAATATGGTCAATTCTATAGCTGCACAATCCTCAAACCATACATTTGCTGCTTAAAAATGAAGAATTGATTTAAGAAATGGTTTAATAATTTCTTCCTATGAAGGACATGCTATGTTTGCTCATGCTTACTGACAGACACTCACAATCAGACACGTTAAGGTTGATAAACTGGAGAGCACAAAGTCTGGTACAGCTGTGCATGGTAGCCAATCAGCTTCTAACTTCAGCTTGTTCAATTAAAGTGGTTCTAAAGGCAGAAAGGTTTTTTTTCTATCTTAATGCATTGTATGCATTAAGATAAAAAAACCTTCTGTGTACAGCAGCCCCCCTCAGCCCCTCTAATAGTTACCTGAGCTCCATCTCCATCTTGTTGCACAAGAGTCTCGGTTGTCCGGGGGCACTCCCTCATTGGCTGAGACAGCAGCAGGCGCCATGTGCTCCCGCTGCTGTAAAAAGTCAGTGGGCCAATGAGGGGAGAGAGGGGGCGGGGCCAAGCCACTGCTCAATGTCTGAATGGACACACAGAGCAGCGGCTCGGCTCAGGTGCCTCCATAGCAAGCTGCTTGCTGTGGGAGCACTTGGCAGGAGGGAGGGACCAGAAGTGCTGGCCTGGGACCCGAGAAGAGGAAGATCTGGGCTGCTCTGTGCAAAACCACTGAGCAGGTAAGTATAACATGTTTGTTATTTTTAAACAAAAAAACTTTAATTTCACTTTCAGCTTTGACAATAAAACCTGGAAGCTGATTCTTTGCAGAGCTGCACTAGATATTACATTCTCCAATTTTAGTAATTCAACACCATTATCTAAGTGTGGGAGCAGATGGTGAGCAAATGCCAAATTGCCAAACCTGCTCTTTAAAAATACACAATTATGTTATGCATGATCTGTTAAGTATATAATCATCAAGTGGATTTTCCCATTCATCTGTACTTTGTTTATCTGTGATCACAGACGATTATCTATTTATATTAACTCAAGACACAGCCATTAATGTCTAAACCACTGGCAACAAAAGTGAGTACACCCCTAAGTGTAAAGCGCTGCGTAAATTGACGGCGCTATATAAGTACCTGAAATAAATAAATAAATAAATAAATAAAAGCGAAAATGTCCAAATTGGGCCAATTAGCCATTTCCCCTCCACTGTGTCATGTCACTCATTAGTGTTACAAGGTCTCAGGTGTGAATGGGGAGCAGGTGTGTTAAATTTGCTGTTATCGCTCTCACTCTCTCATACTGGTCACTGGAAGTTCAACATGGCACCTCATGGCAAAGAACTCTCTGAGGATCTGAAAAAAAGAATTGTTGCTCTATATAAAGATGGCCTAGGCTATAAGATTTCCAAGACCCTGCACTGAGCCGCAGCACAGTGGCCAAGATAATACAGCAGTTTAACAGAACAGGTTTCACTCAGAACAGGCCTAGCCATGGTCAACCAAAGAAGTTGAGTGCACATGCTCAGAGTCATATCCAGAGGTTGTCGCCCACTGCATCAAATGATCTGCATTGGCTGTTGTCCCAGAAGGAAGCCTCTTATAAGATGATGCACAAGAAAGTCTGCAAACAGTTTGCTGAAGACAAGCAGACTAAGGACATGGATTACTGGAACCATGTCCTGTGGTCTGATGAGTCCAAGATAAACTTATTTGGTTTAGATGGTGCCAAGCGTGTGTGGCGGCAAACAGGTGAAGAGTACAAAGACAAGTGCGTGTTGCCTACAGTCGAGCATGGTGGTGGGAGTGTTATGGTCTGGGGCTGCATGAGTGCTGCCGACACTTGGGAGCTACAGTTCATTGAGAGAACCATGAATGCCAACATGTACTGTGACATAGTGAAGCAGAGCATGATCCCCTCCCTGGGCCGCAGGGCAGTATTCCAACATGATAACGACCCCAAACACACCTTCAAGATGACCACTGCCTTGCTAAAGAAGCTGAGGGTAAAGGTGATGGACCAGTCAAGCATGTATCCAGACCTAAACCCTATTGAGAGGCATCTGTGGGGCATCCTTAAACAGAAGGTGGAGGAGCGCAAGGTCTCTAACATCCACCAGCTCCGTGATGTCGTCATGGAGGAGTGAAAGAGGACTCCAGTGGCAATCTGTGAAGCTCTGGTGAACTCCATGCCCAAGAGGGTTAAGGCAGTGCTGGAAAATAATGGTCGCCACACAAAATATTGACACTTTAGGCCCAGTTTGGACATTTTCACTTAGGGGTGTACTCACTTTTGTTGTCAGCGCTTTAGACATTAATGGCTGTGTGTTGAGTTATTTTGAGGGGACAGCAAATTTACACTGTTATACAAGCTGTACACTCACTACTTTACATTGTAGCAATGTGTCATTTCTTCAGTGTTGTCACCTTAAAATATATAATAAAATATTTACAAAAATGTGAGGGGTGTACTCACTTTTATGAGATACTGTAGATAGATATGTAGCACCCTGATGTTTAGGCAGGGCTGCTATTAAATTTAGTTGCCAGGCGATAGTTTCCTTGGCCAATTGTTAGGAGATTTCCCCCTACTTCTGGACTTGCTGCACTTCTCTCTTCTGTCACTAGGTGGCCCGGTATCTGGTGACATTGGATAAGACAAGGGCATAGCAAGGACAGATTATGAATGAATGGGGTGTCTCAGCCAATGGGCAGGGATTTTCTTGGGTCCCTTGGCCTGCTGGGAGAGCCTATTTATTTGGGTGGAGTCAGGTGATCGGGGTTCTGTGCCACCTGGAAGGCTGTCTGGGTGGATGTGTGTTATTTTGCCCCAGGCTGCTAGGCCGTAAGCCATAGGCCTATCCTGGGGACATCTGGCTGCTAGGCTGTCTGAGGGCCTATCCACAAGCAGGAGAGCAGCATAGGGTTGGGACTGTGCAGGCTTGTAGACCAACCAGAAGTAAAGGTTCCGCCGAAAGGGGAACCAATTGCGGTCGGAGGTAGAGGGGAAGCTGTGGCCACTAAGGGACCACCCACCTTGCTACCGGAGACCACTGTGAGTAAGCTGAGGCCAGTACCAGAGCAGACTTCTCGCCAGCCGAGTGAAGAAGTGGGAAAACTTCAGCAAGTGCCAAGTCAGGGACCCAGCGGGACAGCAGAGGTGACGCTTGTGGAGCATCAGTGAGTGCCAAGCCAGGGGCCTAACGTATCAGCGGGGGTGAAGCTTGAGGAGTATCTGTGAGTGCCAAGCCAGGGACCCAGCAAGAAAGCGGGGGTGATGCTTGAGGAAGATACTGAGTGCTAAAGTGGAAGAGTTCAGGGGATCCAGTGGCTATTGGATCTGAAGTCTAGTGTGAGAGACTGGGAGCTCGTTGAGTGAAGACCCACAGTGAGTGATTGTAGGGTAAACTGAGGACTGTTCGTGTTGCATATAGTTGGATACAAGTACAGGTCACCATTAGGCCTATAAAGAGGACTTTGCTACAGATAGATAGATAGATAGATAGATAATTGGACAGATTATTGGACAGATTATTATGTAGTTGTGTGTTATATGACAAAGTATAAACACACAATTAAAAAGGTTTGCAAAGGCTGGAAAGACATTAACTGATCTGTGAATTGTGCTTTTCTCTGTTATTTATTTGCATACCTACCAACAGACCAATATTGAGAGAGACTGCCTTGCATTTTTAGCCTACTCCAATGGTCACATCTAAAGGAGCTATGTCCTGCATCATTTTGCTGCCTAATCACAGCAGCAGGCCCCTGCCGTCTAAGCTAATTCCGCGTACACACGAGCGGACTTTTCGACTGGATTGGTCCGACGGACCGAGTCTGGCGGACAATTTGACCGTGTGTGGGCTTCATCGGACCTGCAGCGGACTTTTTCGGACGGAGATCTGAAAATCTGATGGACTGTAGATTTGGAACATGCTTCAAATCTTTCCGACGGACTCGAGTCCGGTCGAAAAGTACGCTCGTCTGTATGCTAGTGCGACGGACGAAAACCGATGCTAGGGCAGCTATTGGCTACTGGCTATCAACTTCCTTATTTTAGTCCGGTCGTACGTCATCACGTACGAATCCGTCGGACTTTGGTGTGATCGTGTGTAGGCAAGTCCGTTTGTTCGAAAGTCTGTCAAAAGTTCGTCGAAAGTCCGTCAGAAAGACTGTCGGACCTTTGTTGTCGAAAAGTCCTCCCGTGTGTACAGGGCATTAGAATTTTGTGTGAAAGCTCCAAGCTACTGACTTTGGCTTCAAGAAATTACATGAGGAAGAGGGAGAGAGCAGCAGCAGCATGGGACACAAACTTCAGTGCAAGGTAAGTGTTTTCCGCTGATACCAATGTTTACCACACATACACCCACTGGGCACTATTGTTCTTCCCCTTCTCCTACTGGACATTATTGATCTCCTCCACCCCCTGTTGTTGAGCATTATTATTATTCCCACCTCCCACTGGACACTTTTGTTCCTCCCTACCCCCACTGGGCACTAGTGCTCCCCCCTACACCTCAATGGGCATTATTATTCTCCCCTTTACCAACTAGGCATTATTGGTAGGCCCTGCCTCTTACTGGGCACTTTTGTTATCCCAAATCCCCTTCTAGGTGTTATTGTTCTCCTCCACCCCCTGCTACTTTTGTTTCCCCCATCCTCTGCTGAGCACTATTGTTCCTCCCATTGGACACTGTTATTGCCCTTGCTAAGCCTTATTGTTCCCCCCACCTCCTGCTGGGCATTACTGTTTCCCCATGCCCCACTGACATAAATGCATCTTTTTTTTTTTTTTTCCCACTGACTACTGATGTCAGCTCATTCATCATTCTATGGACTACTGGCATTTTTATCTTCCCACTGACAATCAACCCTAGGCATTTTTCCTTCCACGGACAACTGACATTGTGCATTTTTCCTTCTTACTATACCAATATTTTGCTAGGGTGGCGATTGTGCTGATATAGACCCTGGAGCTACACTATAAAGGATAGCCCAGGAAAGGTAGTAGGCATATTGGGAAGTGTTGGTTGACAGCTGGCTTTCTTCTACCCCCTGCTTTTTTACCCTAACCATGGAACCAATAGCATGCTAGAAACCTCATTTATAATTAAAGTCAACCATACGTAGATTGAAATTCTGCCAGTTCAGCAGGGACTGTATGGACACTGTGGTTGAACAGAAGTCGCTTTACCAACTGAGGACCTGTTGGATTTTCCCTGCTTGATCAGGACTGCAGGCTACAGCCTGCAACACTGATCAGTGTATTCTGATGGCGGAGAAGTCTCTCTGGTGTCAGAATACAATAGCTCACGGGAAGGATTCTCCCATCTACATCGAGTGTGTGGATGGAGGAATCAGGTCAGTTTTTTTGTTCAACTTGCTGGTTGAACCGAAAATAAACTGACTTATCTATGGGCTGCCTAAGGGTCTAAAATTGAATTTGTTATAGGAAACCTAAAAAAACCTTAATTTGTTTCTTTTGCATTTAGTGAATCTCCTACAGGAGTTTGGGTATTTCTCTGCCTTTAGTGTAAACTGTGGAAAGTTTTTACTCTTCCCACTGGAGACTGTCCATAACATCTACCCCAGTTTCCAGCTTAAAGTTGTACACAGATTCAACTACACACTTCATAGTAGTGCAAATCTTGATCACACATTACTTACCCAATTTTCATGCACCTTTACTAGACAACTTACATTGCAAATCCAAACAATGGATGAATCTACCATTAGACCTTATGTGAAGGGTACATTTACTAAAAATGCATTTTCTACTTAAACTATTGTATATCCTTGCAAACTCCCCCTGAGCTATTGCTCTAAAATATTTCTAACAAGTAACTTCATTTGTAACATTTGAAACTAGTATCTCTAGAATCTACTTTGCCACCTTCAACTGCCCCCAGAGGAAGATGGCTTAGTGTTTCACAACTTTCAAGTCTATTACTTAGCTGCACAACCGATACCCAGTTCCGGGACAAGGCCATCCAGCACCCAGGGCAAAGATGCCAAACTGCACCCCCCCTTCCCTTAGTTTTAGGGTCAGGGCGTCCACAACCCTGCAATAAACCATTGCGCCCAAGGCAGCCCCCCTCATGTCCATCCCTTGTCCCGGCCCTGTTGATACCCATTAATGATTGGCTGACACTGACAAAATGACAATGCCTGTACTGCTTTGGAAGCTGCTATTATAACTTCTTTCAAATCCCTACATAACAGTGTGTACTGACAAACAATGGGTAACTTACCAGGCATGAACTCAATTATAGCATCACCAAAACACCTTTGCTATGTCAATCCTATATGAGGCAAACCATATCTACCTAGTTCCTATTGGTCCTTAGTTCAGGATACTGGCCCTCCTTAGTTTTTAAATTTGTTCATCAACTTTTTACTGCTAGTACATTAAAGAGCTTCCAAACTATGCAATCAGTGCATGTAATTCCTGCTGACAAATTCTTATTCTGCTATCAATGCAAACATACTGTACTGTTTAAAACCAACCCAGTAACACTCCCTTAAAGAAACTGTTGCTGGACAACACTAAACCGAGGAACCCTATATGTCTTCACTTATTTCCTCTAAGGACAAACTTATTCAGCTTAAACGTTACTACCAAATATATTACACCCTCCCAAAGATTGTACAAACTGAAGCTTAGGCACTCTCCATTTTGCATTGAGCTTGTGGTCAGGAGGCCAATTTCTTCCATGCAATGCAGTCCTGTCCTCATATACAGTCATTTTGCATGCAGGGTAACTCCTGTATTGAAACAGAAATAGGCCTACCCAATCTCCAGTGACTCTAATGCCATGTACACACGGGCGGACTTTTCGACCGGACTGGTCCGACGGAACGAATCTGTCGGACAATCCGACTGTGTGTGGGCTTCATCGGACCTTCAGTGGACTTTTTCTGTCGAAAATCAGACGGACTTTAGATTTGGAACATGTTTCAAATCTTTCTGCCGGAACTCCGCCGGACCCAGTTCCTATCGAGAAATCCGCTCGTCTGTATGCTAGTCCGACGGACAAAAACCAAAGCTAAGGCAGCTATTGGCTACTGGCTATGAACTTCCTTATTTAAGTCCGGTCGTACGAATCCGTTACATACGAATCCGTCGGACTTTGGTGTGATCGTGTGTAGGCAAGTCCCTTCGTTACAGAGTCCGTCAAAAGTCCGTCGTAACTCCGTCGAAAGTCCGTCTGAAAGACCATCGGACCTTTGATGCCAAAAAGTCCGCCCGTGTGTACACGGCATAAGAGTGCCTGCTGGGGCTAATGTAGTAACTTCAAATTGCCTCACACAAAATCTTTTTATCTGGAAACGACACTGTCCTCCTACTTTAACTTAAGGGAAAAATTTGATAAATTTGGCCCTTCCCCAATATCAGCTCACATGCACTAACAGGGGCTCCCCTCTGAAGCAGGGTTGCCAACCACCAGTAAATTTACTGATAGTTTGTAAAAATCTGTGATTTTTTTTACAACTGCCAGTAAATATCAGGGGCTGATAATTTCATGCTGTGTTGACCTTTTAAGTGTAAATCAAGCAAATTACTTTGTTATAGGTATTGTCAGTGTTTCCAAATCATGTTTATACTGTTCAAATATTCACTGTGTTAGTTTTCAATAGGAGTTCTGTAATTTCTCAGGTTGCCAGTAAAAAATTTACTCAGCCAGTAAATTAAAAAATGCTGCAGAAGGTTGGCAACCCTGCTCTGAAGTTTGACAAAATGTGGAGTCAATAGTCTAGATACCCATCTACACCTTCTCAATTCACAGAATGTGAATTGGACTTCAGTGTTTACTGTCTCAGAGACATTGAGAGAATATTACAGGAAGTGATTTGTTTGTTTACTTTTGACAAGAATTGACCTACCCAAGATGCCGAGTTACCCAGAAACACTCATGCACTGAACTGCATGCGGGGTAGGCTAAAAAAGGCCCCTGCGTGGCCATCTTAGGTCTCTTGGGAACGCGTGGCCTGCCTGTGAGGATCTGTGTGGAGGTCTCCAGAGGAGCGCAGCCTACACCCATTGCGGAGCGACCCGATCAGCTATCCTGCTGCACTTCAGTGAGCTGGACAGACGGTGAGGCAGAACTGGGAAGGATCCAGAGAAGCCCGTCGGAGCCAGCAGAGGGCGGCTGATCATCTCGCTGAGCGGCGTAGCAGCATTTGCTGAGAAGAAACAGGACCACGTGCACTGGAGCAGAACTGTTCTACATTGCAGATCTGGTTGGGTGAGAGGGCTGCTGCCCAAAGTTTCATTGACGCACTTTCACACACTTGCATCTATAACACAGTGCTGCTGGGATCTGTAGTCCCACAGAGGAGATTTAAAGGGATAAAGACTGATTTTAATATAGGCCTCAAGCCTGCACTTCACTACAGTTTGACACTGTGTTATACCAAATTACTTGCACCGGAGACAGTTGCAGTGCTGCCGCACCACAACAATAGTTCAACATTCAGTTTGCTCTGACCCGGGTTTTGTTAACAACTGGATTACAATTTAACATACACATAGCTAGCAGAAGACAGAAGACGACGACAGAAAAGGACTACCTCTATTATTGCAAGGCCTTGCATTCTATTGTCTTTCAGAGAGACAGCTTTGCAAAGCAGGGGGAGCTCCCTAGGAATTGCGTTGTTCATTACAACATAACATTTGTCCTGTTATAGTTATTAGCACGGGCTCGGAGAGGGAAGGTGCTCAGAGTGAAGGTGATTTCACTCTGACCTTAGTCCCACTCAGAGGATCAGTTACTACATTTTTCTGTGTACAATCTGTTATAAAGAACCCCTTTGTTTCCTCACTGTTACATTACGTTTGTGTGACAGTGTAAATGTTATTATTACCATTTTCTACCAATTATAAGTAAAAATACATTCCTGGTTAAGTACAATTGGCATGGAGTGTTGTTCCTTTTTCAGCAGGTGGAGTATCAGATGGCCAGGTAACAACAAAGGTATATTATTGTTATTGTACACATTGTGAGATTATTTGTTGTTGTCAGCTGCATACCATACCACAGCTGTGTTAAGGGGATTGAGTCTGTGCTGTTACACAGAATGGAACCCGAAGTGTCAGAGGTAAGGGTAGCTCCAAGGGTCTGGGATGGCCAGTGGGAAAATTAACTAACTAGCAGCTCCTACGGGGGTAGTGCGCTACATGGAGGTCCCACCGAGATTTCCCAATTGGAATGTCCGAATAGGTCAGGAGAGGAAGTCATGGACTCGGCTGCAGCCACTAAGTGGAGTCAAGAATTTGGGCGTGTAGCCCAGAAGACCACTATACTGAGACTCCCAGGAGACCAATGGTTTGATAAAGAGGTGCGACTACTAATGCGGGAAGCAGTGTCCGAACGAGGTTGCTATTTGCTAGACTTAAATGAGAATGTACAGGAAAACTTTACTTACGCCCTCTTGGAGTGGAAAGAAGCCACCCCAACAGAGTTCCATGGAGGGATGGTGAGCCTAACTGAGTGCCTGGATGGAATGGTAATTCCGATCCAAGAATCAGAAGAACAGCCACCCGTAACACCGCCAGGGAGTCCGTTGGTGAGGAGCTCAAAGAGAGACAGCCCTAGGAGAGAACCTAGAGCCCAGGATACCGCCAGCGTCCTTTTACTTAGACATTAGTCGTCTGGTGGACAGCTTGATACAAAGCCACCAGACGTCCACGAACGAGAGGTATCGGAAACTGCCCATATTCTCCGAAAGAATACTGAGACCAGAGGGAGAGGAAGATTTCGAGAGTTGGATGGATCAGGTAACTCAGGCTTTGGAGGATTGGAATGTCCCGGGACATTTAGCGGGAAGGCGGATAAGTGAAAGTCTGCTAAGTCTAGCAGCCGATGTCATTAGGAGTCTCTAGAGAGGAAAGCCAGACTGTGATGCTAAAGATTACATTACAGCCCTTTGTGCTGTGTATGGGAGGATTGAAAAACTACCTGATCTGATGTATCTGAACACACTCATCAGAAGATGGGAGAGAAGTTGTCGGCATACATTGTCCGTATAGACCAGATTTTACATCAGATCATTCTGAAGAAGGGTGTTGACCCTCGGGAAGCAGATAAAGTCAGATTAGACTGGACTTTAAAAGGGGCCAGCCTGAACCACTCCATTGCCCTTCGGTTGCGCTTAAAAGGCGCTGGTGAGATTCCTTCTTATCCCAAATTGATGGGGTTAATGAGGGAGGAAGAAGCCATCTTGGAAGAAAAGGATAGGGAAACCCGGATGAGAAAAAAACAAAACAGGTGTAGCGCTAGAGGATGAAATGTCCAATGTGTAAAAACGTGTTGGGTTAATACTCCCAAAAAGGAACCAAAAAGTACATTTATGTATATTGTATGAGAAGTCCTTCAAGAAAATGGATACTTCAAGAAGACATCTATGGTGAAAATAAACACAGCACCACCTGAAGATGGAGAGGCTTACCAGATGGGATGGACCCAAAGGGCGTACGCCAAATTGGGTCAGGTAGGCTTGGGTGGTGAGTGGTTCAGAGCGACCTGGAAAGATGATGCTGATGGATGGACCGGCTTGATGCTATATCCCTTTGATTGGTGGATGCCCAAACCAGGGGGGACAACGTAGTTGAGGCAAGCCAGATGGTATCATATCCCTCAGAATCAGATTAGTGGAGCCAAACGATGATGTGGACACGTGGGAAAAAGAAGGAATGGCCACATAGTGTGAATCCGTAAAATTGAGTGATTTATTAAAAAATAAGCAGATATACACTCACATGTAAATCCAGATAAAACAATAGAAACAGCGCTGAAACAAAATGTGGCGACAGTGGGGTCCTACCCGACGCGTTTCGTCTTCATAGACGTCGTCTGGGGGGTTCCCCCCACTGTAGCCACCAGAGTTTATATAGAGGGTCCTAGTGAAGTGATGAAAAAAGCTCCACGACTGTGTAAACGGCACTTCCGGTATTCAGCCAAAATGGCCGCCCGGCGTGCGTTCCACACCTCCCCTTGGGGACCGGAAGTGAATGAAACCACGTGAGGGATTACATTTTAAGATAAGAACAAGTGTGCAATGTGTAGGAGTGATCAGGGGAGGATGCAGCAGTGATCAACAAGAAAGAAAAAGCCGTTCGTTCAGAACGGGAAAGGGAAGGCGCACAGCGCGATAATGTACCGCGCATGTGCGTGATGCGCGTATAGTGCATGCGCAGTGAATCGATGTGCTGTACGTGACGCACGTGCGTAGTGACGAGTAAGGATGGACGCCAATGCGGAAATGAGCCGCAATAACAACACGGACCAAAATAAGCTTGTAGTGCGCATGCGTGCCGCGAAACATCCGTGTGTCAATGAGGGAGGGTACGGAGACACAGGAAGTGCGGACATGTCTGCCCAGCAACAACATCCTGCACCCACCCGGAACCAAAAATTGTACACAGGAAGTGCAAGTGAATAGATAAATGGCAAGAAAACAAACAGCATGTGCACAAGCAGCCACAAAAATGTGACATATTGTTTTCGTGTAGCCATTGACCTACATATATATGAATTGTTACAAAAGTCAATACATGCCAGTGGGTGCGATGTATAAAAAACGATGCGATATAAAGAAGGGGTAAAAATAAAAAATAACAAATGTAATATACACGGTGGTGGAGTATGCACAGTGGTGGAGTGGACCTACAATGCAGAGTGCAAAATGACAAAATGCACCCATAAATAAATAATAAAATATACAAAGAATACAAAAATAATTATTCCGATACTAAGAATCCAAGAAAATAAAAATGTGAAAATAGGAGAGAGAACAAGAATCAAACGAGTACTAAGCTTTATTGATGAAAGCATTAACGTCTAATTCAACGTTAATACCTAATGGGTGGAGAGTGCGGAGTTCATGGATCCAGAAGGTCTCCAGACGGGAGACACCTCTGGTCATGGCGCCGCCCCTCCATGGGGGTACGTAACGATCTATCACCACAAACTGTGTCCCCTCCATAACCCGATTGTGTTGTAGTTTGTAGTGTCGGGGGACAGTGTGTTTAATGTCTCCACTTTTTATGAGGGCAATGTGCTCCGCAACTCTTATAGCGAAAGAGCGAATGGTGCGGCCCACATATTGTTTTCCACAGTGACATGTAATTAGGTATACAATATAACTAGTGGAACAGGTGCAAAACTGTTTGATGGAATATCTTTTGTGGGTAACTGATGATGTAAATGACACAGTTTTCCTACCAATGCTCGGGTTGTGTTGACACACAATACATTTTCTACATGAGTAGAATCCTTCCATCTCATAAAAAAGTGGCTGGCGTATAGGGGGATTAATGATATTAGGAGCAATTTTACTCTGTAGCGTAGGGGCTCCCCTAAAGATAACCTTCGCCCTGTCGGGCAAAACTGTGCCCAAAATTTTGTCATTCCTAAGAATATCCCAATGCTTGGAAAGAATGGCTTTGACCTGCCTATGTTGGTTAGAAAAAGAGGTTAACAGAGACCACCTGAAGGTCTCACTCTGTTCCTTTTTGGGCCTTTCCTCCAGGAGTGATTCTCTGTTGGTTTCGAGAGCATGTTGAAGCTCACGATCAACGAGATAGGGGTCATAATCTTTGTCGACAAATTTGGCCCTCAAAAGTGCAGATTGCGCCCTAAAGATATCGGTATTTGAACAATTTCTGCGTAATCTGAGGAATTGGCTCCGTGGAACAGAATCAAGCCACGACCGGTGATGACAGCTATCAGGTGGTATGAAGCTGTTCCTGTCAGTGGCTTTGAAGTGGGTCTGAAATTGAAAACTACCACTGCAAATCTCTATCTCTAAATCCAAAAAATTAATTTTATGTTTACTGGCTGTGTGAGCAAGGGAGATGCCACGGTCATTATCATTCAGGTATTCAAAAAATGAATCGAGTGATTCGACACTCCCCTTCCATAGGAGGAGGATGTCGTCAATGTACCGTGCCCACATAATGAGGGAAGGATCTCTATTGGTATAGACGACATCCTCCTCCCACTTCGCCATAAATAAATTGGCGAGGCTAGGGGCGAATTTAGCGCCCATAGCCACGCCACGTAGTTGATGGTAGTTTTGCTGGTCAAACCAGAAATAACTTCGCTTAGTAGCGAACTCTAATAGTTCCATAATGAAGGAACACTGAAAAGGAGCGATTCTGGATTCCTTTTCTAAAAAATAGCGAACCGCTTCCAAGCCTTTATCTTGGGGTATACACGTATACAGAGAAGCCACATCCGCAGTGGCGATGATGTAATCATCCTGTAATTCTAAACTCTCCAGTAAGCGTATAGTAGCCCCCGTGTCCTTCAGATAAGAAGGCATACGCCTCACCAGAGGCTGTAAATAAAAATCAATATACCGGCCTATACGCAAGGTGACAGAGTCTATCCCACTCACGATAGGCCGGCCAGGAGGTTGTACTGGATTTTTGTGCACCTTAGGTAGATAATAAATGGTCGGAACCCTAGGTGCCAAAGGTACCAAAAAATCTCTCTCCTTTTTTTTTAAAATCTTGTGATCATAACCCTTCTTTATGATAGCAGACAACTCTCTCTTGAATATAGTGGTGGGATTATTTGGCAATATCTTGTATGTATCGGGTTCGTTAAGAATCCTATACATTTCAGTTATGTAGTCCTTTTTATCCAAAATGACAATTCCGCCACCCTTGTCGGCCAGACGGATGACAAGATCTTTTCGTGAGCACAAAGACCTCAAGCCCGAATTAGACAAAGGGTGGCGGCGTATGAACTTATCAGGAAGTTCAGATAGATCTTTGAGGACCAAATCTCTGAAAATACCAATGGCAGGGGCCATGGGAACAGGTGGGGTAAACAATGAAGGGTTGGAGAGGCCGGAATGAACGGTCCCAAAAGTGGAGCTACTCTCACCTCTCACAGGGTTAGAAATGAGGTAACGTTGAATATGTAACTTGCGTGTAAATTTGTGGATATCAATGTAGGTGCCAAACCTATCCAATTTCTTAGGTGGAGCGAATTTCAGTCCCTTGTCAAGAACAGAGAGTTCTTCTGTGGTTAATGGTTTGGCACTTAAATTGAAGACACCTTGGCCCCTTAGGTTCTCCTTCTTTTTCCTCCTTTGAATTCTCCACCCTCCCCTTGTGCCTCTCTTGAGTCGGAACCCCTTTTTCTTGGTCTTAGGTCCTCGTGAAAAACCTGTCCACTCCGTGGATGGTTATTGGGTGGGTAGTACGCATGGGATGACTGTTCATATCTAGACTCAGAGTCATGTCTGTGGTAGTCTCTATAATCGTCATGCCACGTGTCTCTAAGGGGTAAAAACCGGTTTTGTGTAGCAAGGGGAGGTTGTTCATAGTGGTAGGGGTTGGTATACTGGGTATCGGCATAGGCTCCCTGTCGAGATAAGGAGGCATCCCGTGGTCCTGAGTATGATTCAGAGGGCCGCATACCTCGACCCCGTGGACCCTTCCCACCCCTTTTTCCTCTACCATAACCCCTGCCTCCCTGATCAACATGAGAGGCATTGGGGCCATAGTGGTGACCGGTGGCACGTAGAGGAGACTCATATCTCGGACCTTCTCTCCTACTGGTGTGTGAAGGGGATCCATATCTAGGGTCATCTCTTCTTAACGTCTCAACCGGAGTGCCCATAGATTGTCCCTCCATGCCGGTAGTTCTTGGTACGGAGGCACTGATGACACTGAACTAGGTGGTTTATTCTTGAGGCTTAAGAATATCATGTCCACTGAACTCCATTTACAGTGGGACGTGGCATTCTTAGAACAACATGTTTCCGAACGTATGGTGCCCAGAAGCCTTAGGTGGGATGTACACCCACCACAAGGAGAGCCAGATATCGATTCTTGGTATAAATACTTTAATGAGGCAGGGATTAACCTCCTTGGCATACTCATTACCAAGAAGCGTACCAAACTCTCCATGTTAGATAGTGAGATTAAAGAAATCAAGGACAAACTTTCAACCCATAGGAACTCTCCGGAATACAATGTTCTTTCTTCCAATCTCCAGAAATACCTGGAGAAGGAGGATAAGGAACAGCGTAATAAAAAACAAAAAAAGTATTCCAGAGACATGGGGGACTACAGAACATGTAATGTATTTGGATGGCAAAAACTTCTTGCCACCAATCCAACTGTTGCTACTACTGCACCTTCCATGGTCGGTCCCCCTAGTGCCTCCGTACCAAGAACTACCGGCATGGAGGGACAATCTATGGGCACTCCGGTTGAGACGTTAAGAAGAGATGACCCTAGATATGGATCCCCTTCACACACCGGTAGGAGAGAAGGTCCGAGATATGAGTCTCCTCTACGTACCACCGGTCACCACTATGGCCCCAATGCCTCTCATGTTGATCAGGGAGGCAGGGGTTATGGTAGAGGAAAAAGGGGTGGGAAGGGTCCACGGGGTCGAGGTATGCGGCCCTCTGAATCATACTCAGGACCACGGGATGCCTCCTTATCTCGACAGGGAGCCTATGCCGATACCCAGTATACCAACCCCTACCACTATGAACAACCTCCCCTTGCTACACAAAACCAGTTTTTACCCCTTAGAGACACGTGGGATGACGATTATAGAGACTACCACAGACATGACTCTGGGTCTAGATATGAACAGTCATCCCATGCGTACTACCCACCCAATAACCATCCACGGAGTGGACAGGTTTTTCACGAGGACCTAAGACCAAGAAAAAGGGGTTCCGACTCAAGAGAGGCACAAGGGGAGGGTGGAGAATTCAAAGGAGGAAAAAGAAGGAGAACCTAAGGGGCCAAGGTGTCTTCAATTTAAGTGCCAAACCATTAACCACAGAAGAACTCTCTGTTCTTGACAAGGGACTGAAATTCGCTCCACCTAAGAAATTGGATAGGTTTGGCACCTACATTGATATCCACAAATTTACACGCAAGTTACATATTCAACGTTACCTCATTTCTAACCCTGTGAGAGGTGAGAGTAGCTCCACTTTTGGGACCGTTCATTCCGGCCTCTCCAACCCTTCATTGTTTACCCCACCTGTTCCCATGGCCCCTGCCATTGGTATTTTCAGAGATTTGGTCCTCAAAGATCTATCTGAACTTCCTGATAAGTTCATACGCCGCCACCCTTTGTCTAATTCGGGCCTGAGGTCTTTGTGCTCACGAAAAGATCTTGTCATCCGTCCGGCCGACAAGGGTGGCGGAATTGTCATTTTGGATAAAAAGGACTACATAACTGAAATGTATAGGATTCTTAACGAACCCGATACATACAAGATATTGCCAAATAATCCCACCACTATATTCAAGAGAGAGTTGTCTGCTATCATAAAGAAGGGTTATGATCACAAGATTTTAAATAAAAAGGAGAGAGATTTTTTGGTACCTTTGGCACCTAGGGTTCCGACCATTTATTATCTACCTAAGGTGCACAAAAATCCAGTACAACCTCCTGGCCGGCCTATCGTGAGTGGGATAGACTCTGTCACCTCGCGTATAGGCCGGTATATTGATTTTTATTTACAGCCTCTGGTGAGGCGTATGCCTTCTTATCTGAAGGACACGGGGGCTACTATACGCTTACTGGAGAGTTTAGAATTACAGGATGATTACATCATCGCCACTGCGGATGTGGCTTCTCTGTATACGTGTATACCCCAAGATAAAGGCTTGGAAGCTGTTCGCTATTTTTTAGAAAAGGAATCCAGAATCGCTCCTTTTCAGTGTTCCTTCATTATGGAACTATTAGAGTTCGCTACTAAGCGAAGTTATTTCTGGTTTGACCAGCAAAACTACCATCAACTACGTGGCGTGGCTATGGGCGCCAAATTCGCCCCTAGCCTCGCCAATTTATTTATGGCGAAGTGGGAGGAGGATGTCGTCTATACCAATAGAGATCCTTCCCTCATTATGTGGGCACGGTACATTGACGACATCCTCCTCCTATGGAAGGGGAGTGTCGAATCACTCGATTCATTTTTTGAATACCTGAATGATAATGACCGTGGCATCTCCCTTGCTCACACAGCCAGTAAACATAAAATTAATTTTTTGGATTTAGAGATAGAGATTTGCAGTGGTAGTTTTCAATTTCAGACCCACTTCAAAGCCACTGACAGGAACAGCTTCATACCACCTGATAGCTGTCATCACCGGTCGTGGCTTGATTCTGTTCCACGGAGCCAATTCCTCAGATTACGCAGAAATTGTTCAAATACCGATATCTTTAGGGCGCAATCTGCACTTTTGAGGGCCAAATTTGTCGACAAAGATTATGACCCCTATCTCGTTGATCGTGAGCTTCAACATGCTCTCGAAACCAACAGAGAATCACTCCTGGAGGAAAGGCCCAAAAAGGAACAGAGTGAGACCTTCAGGTGGTCTCTGTTAACCTCTTTTTCTAACCAACATAGGCAGGTCAAAGCCATTCTTTCCAAGCATTGGGATATTCTTAGGAATGACAAAATTTTGGGCACAGTTTTGCCCGACAGGGCGAAGGTTATCTTTAGGGGAGCCCCTACGCTACAGAGTAAAATTGCTCCTAATATCATTAATCCCCCTATACGCCAGCCACTTTTTTATGAGATGGAAGGATTCTACTCATGTAGAAAATGTATTGTGTGTCAACACAACCCGAGCATTGGTAGGAAAACTGTGTCATTTACATCATCAGTTACCCACAAAAGATATTCCATCAAACAGTTTTGCACCTGTTCCACTAGTTATATTGTATACCTAATTACATGTCACTGTGGAAAACAATATGTGGGCCGCACCATTCGCTCTTTCGCTATAAGAGTTGCGGAGCACATTGCCCTCATAAAAAGTGGAGACATTAAACACACTGTCCCCCGATACTACAAACTACAACACAATCGGGTTATGGAGGGGACACAGTTTGTGGTGATAGATCGTTACTTACCCCCATGGAGGGGCGGCGCCATGACCAGAGGTGTCTCCCGTCTGGAGACCTTCTGGATCCATGAACTCCGCACTCTCCACCCATTAGGTATTAACGTTGAATTAGACGTTAATGCTTTCATCAATAAAGCTTAGTACTCGTTTGATTCTTGTTCTCTCTCCTATTTTCACATTTTTATTTTCTTGGATTCTTAGTATCGGAATAATTATTTTTGTATTCTTTGTATATTTTATTATTTATTTATGGGTGCATTTTGTCATTTTGCACTCTGCATTGTAGGTCCACTCCACCACTGTGCATACTCCACCACCGTGTATATTACATTTGTTATTTTTTATTTTTACCCCTTCTTTATATCGCATCGTTTTTTATACATCGCACCCACTGGCATGTATTGACTTTTGTAACAATTCATATATATGTAGGTCAATGGCTACACGAAAACAATATGTCACATTTTTGTGGCTGCTTGTGCACATGCTGTTTGTTTTCTTGCCATTTATCTATTCACTTGCACTTCCTGTGTACAATTTTTGGTTCCGGGTGGGTGCAGGATGTTGTTGCTGGGCAGACATGTCCGCACTTCCTGTGTCTCCGTACCCTCCCTCATTGACACACGGATGTTTCGCGGCACGCATGCGCACTACAAGCTTATTTTGGTCCGTGTTGTTATTGCGGCTCATTTCCGCATTGGCGTCCATCCTTACTCGTCACTACGCACGTGCGTCACGTACAGCACATCGATTCACTGCGCATGCGCTATACGCACATCACGCACATGCGCGGTACATTATCGCGCTGTGCGCCTTCCCTTTCCCGTTCTGAACGAACGGCTTTTTCTTTCTTGTTGATCACTGCTGCATCCTCCCCTGATCACTCCTACACATTGCACACTTGTTCTTATCTTAAAATTTAATCCCTCACGTGGTTTCATTTACTTCCGGTCCCCAAGGGGAGGCGTGGAACGCACGCCGGGCGGCCATTTTGGCCGAATACCGGAAGTGCCGTTTACACAGTCGTGGAGCTTTTTTCATCACTTCACTAGGACCCTCTATATAAACTCTGGTGGCTACAGTGGGGGGAACCCCCCAGACGACGTCTATGAAGACGAAACGCGTCGGTAGGACCCCACTGTCGCCACGTTTTGTTTCAGCGCTGTTTCTATTGTTTTATCTGGATTTACATGTGAGTGTATATCTGCTTATTTTTTAATAAATCACTCAATTTTACGGATTCACACTATGTGGCCATTCCTTCTTTTTCCCACGTGTCCACATCATCGTTTGGCTCCACTAATCTGATTCTGAGGGATATGATACCATCTGGCTTGCCTCAACTACGTTGTCCCCCCTGGTTTGGGCATCCACCAATCAAAGGGATATAGCATCAAGCCGGTCCATCCATCAGCATCATCTTTCCAGGTCGCTCTGAACCACTCACCACCCAAGCCTACCTGACCCAATTTGGCGTACGCCCTTTGGGTCCATCCCATCTGGTAAGCCTCTCCATCTTCAGGTGGTGCTGTGTTTATTTTCACCATAGATGTCTTCTTGAAGTATCCATTTTCTTGAAGGACTTCTCATACAATATACATAAATGTACTTTTTGGTTCCTTTTTGGGAGTATTAACCCAACACGTTTTTACACATTGGACATTTCATCCTCTAGCGCTACACCTGTTTTGTTTTTTTCTTGTCTATGCCTTGTTGGTTGTGTTAGCTGCTATTTTTTCTGTGTAGGGCAGCGCAGAATCGTTTTGTATATATTTCCAGGGAAACCCCGATGGTCAGGGATCCCTCGCAGGGAAGTGGAAGGGCCGCCGCTCAGTCAATATCCATGGAAGGTATGGAAGATGTGGGCACCGAAGAGTGGAGGTGGGAGGAGTATCATCCACTTTCTATAGGGGCGTCCTTGTCAGCATCAACTCGAACCAAGTCAGCTGAGGAGGAGCCCCCGGCTAAAGCCCTGCTGCAGCAAGCGTGTGATGGGGGCACAAGCCAAGAGCTCAAGTGAACGAGTGGATGGTCGGAGATGCTATCAGTGTGGAGATTTTGGGCATCTTCAGGCCCATTGCACACAGAAAGACTCAGATGCTGCATTACTGAGGGAATTGATCAGGATATTGAAGACGCTATTGAAGGAGCAGCCGGCGGGAAACTCCAGAGGGTCTCAGTGAAGGAGCCAGCTGAGAACTCTGTTGGAAAGCAGAGCTCCAAGAAAAATGAGAGGAAGATGTTGGAAGGAAAAGAAAGGAAGGAGAGAGAGTCCCAGAGGCTGCAGATGGGTGGATGGACAAGTAACCTGACACCGGGGTCAGGGAGCTGGGAGCAGAAAGTCAATGCTTCACCAGTTACTAAAGCTCCAGTTGGGTCTTGTCAGAATGCTAGTGGGAGGACCCGCTCCGGGAACACCTCTAAAAGAAACTCTAACGCCGCGCCTAGGATTGGCGACCAGAATTCTCAAACTAAAATAAAGAGACTAAAGAAGAAGAACCGCCTTGCCAATGAGAAGGGGCAGTCAGAGTTTTCCCGATAAGCTAGTGGGGCCATCCCCCATTGTGTCTGTACAGATAGAAGGAGTTTACACGCAGGCTCTACTAGATACAGGATCACAAGTTACACTGTTGTATCGAGATTTCTATGACAGACACTTAAGTCATGTTCCCATCCAGAAGTTGGAGGAGCTTGATATCTGGGGGATTGGGACCACCCGATGTCCTTACGATGGGTATATCCCCATACAAATATCTTTTGGGCCGGCAGCTGTAGGAAAAGAGGAGACCTTTGACACACTGGCATTTGTGTGTCCTAGGCCCCCTGGAGCCGGGGGGAATTCCATACTGGTGGGGACAAATATGGATCTAGTGCAGAAGCTGCTGTTTGCTGTTCTGGACACTGAAGGGAGTGACACCCGTAAGATCCACCCGCAATTACAACAAGCCTACCACCGAGTGGTCAGAGAGAAGGAAGCCCCGAGTGGAGAAGTGGGGTGGTTGTGGAACTTTGAGGGTAAAGCAAGGACACTATGGTCGGGAGAGGTTGCTCAAGTGAAGGCCACTGTCAAACTAAAGTGGGATCAGCCGGGACCATTTGTAGTTCTGGAAACGGATGAGAAAGCCTGAACAAGGGGGCTGGAGATGGTTCCTGAATTGGTTCCCACTCGGGACCTGTACCGGAAAGGGAAAAAGAGTGCCCATCCGACTGAAGAATGTGACGGACCAGCCCATCAAGCTGAGGCCTTGGATGCTAATAGGACAAGTCAGCACGGCCAACCCTTTGCTCCCAGAAGAAGTGAACGGTGACAGAAGTAGTCAGGGTCTGGAAAGGGAGCTACGGCACTGTGCAGAGAACTTGCCCCCCCGTGGCAGGAAATCCCAGTTGAAGAGGTGGGAGAAGTTATTCGCTCAGCGTGATTTCGATGTGGGGTGCGCCAAGAGCTCTAAGCACACAATTCACCTCCAGGAAGACAAGCCATTCCGTGAAAGAGCCCAGCGAGTACCGCTTAGCGATCTGGAAGACCTACGAGAACAACTGGCTGAGTTGAAAAGGTCAGGAGTAATCCAAGAATCCAGGAGCCCCTATGCTTCCCCCATCATAGTGGTGAGGAAGAAGAATGGGTCCCTTCGCATGTGCATTGATTACCGCACTTTGAATCGGCGCACGATACCCAATCAATATACCACCCCTTGCATTGAAGATGCGTTGCAGTGCTTTACAGGGGCCAAGTGGTTCAGCGTGTTGGATCTGAAGAGTGGGTATTACCAAGTTCCCATGCATCCGGCGGATCAAGAAAAGACCGCATTCATATGCCCATTGGGGTTCTATGAGTTCAGCTGAATGCCTTAGGGTCTGTCAGGGGCCCCCACCACCTTCCAATGCCTTATGGAGAGAACGGTCGGAGACATGAACCTGGTGGAGGTTTTGGTGTATTTGGATGACATCATCGTGTTCGGGAAGACCCTCGAAGAACATGGGGCCCGACTGGAGAAGGTGTTCTCCCGACTATGTGAGGAGGGGTTGAAGCTGTCGCTAGAGAAATGTCAGTTCTACCGAACCTCGGTTACATACCTGGGTCATGTAGTTTCAGCAGGAGGAGTTGCTACTGACCCAAAAAAGTTGGAAGCTGTCACTAGCTGGCCCTGGCAAAGGACGGTAATGGAGTTGAGATCCCTCTTGGGTTTCTGTTCTTACTATCGAAGGTCCGTGGAGAATTTCGCAACTATTGCCCAACCCCTCAATGAACTGTTACACAAGGTAACGGGAGAAGACGAAGAACAAGGACTAAAGATGAAGAGGGGTGGCAGTCGTAGAAACGGAGAATCTGTACAGGATCAGTGGACTTACTCGTGTGAAGAGTCGTTTAAGAAATTGACGAAATTGAAGAAGAACCTGACAGAAGCCCCAGTGCTGGCTTATGCTGACCCCAGTTTACCTTATGAGCTACATGTAGACGCCAGCAGGGAGGGCTTGGGAGGCCCAAGGCAAAAATACTACATAAGGAGTGGAATCGACTGATGCTCAGGGATGGTGTGCTGTACCGCAGTTGCCCCACTGAGAAAAATGAAGAAAGGTGGCAACTGTTTCTCCCAGAGAAACACCAGATGACTGTTTTAGTCTCTCTGCATGATGAGTACGGTCATTTAGGAGCAGAAAGAACTCTTCGGCTGGTTAGGGATAGATTCTACTGGCCCAATATGCGAAAGGAGGTGGAGAGCTACTGTCATTCTTGCCTTACTTGTATCCAAAGTAAGACTTGGGCCATTTACAGAGCCAAGAGCCTGGAGTTGGTGTGCATTGACTTTCTGTGCTTGGAACCCAATATAGGTGGAAGAAGCAACATTCTTGTAGTGACGGATCATTTCACCAGTTATGCTCAAGCTTATCCCACCAAAGATCAAAAAGCCAGCACGGTAGCCAAGGTTCTTGTGGAGAAGTTCTTCATACACTATGGGTTGCCTGTGATGATCCACTCGGACCAAGGCAGGGACTTCGAGAGCCGGTTAATACGTTAGCTGTGTACTCTTCTGGGCATCAAGAAGACTCGCACCACGCCTTATCACCCTCAAGGTGACCCTCAACCAGAGCGGTTCAATAGGACCCTACTGAACATGCTGGGGACCCTACCATCAGATAAGAAATAAAATTTGGGAAACCACATCGCAGCATTAGTCCACGCATACAACTGCACGGAGAGTGATGTTACCGGATATTCCCCATATCGCTTAATGATCGGACGAGAAGCCAAACTCCCTGCTGACTTGGCTTTTGGTACGTCCTTGGATGATGTCCCTCTGACCTCACATAGAGGGTATGTAGATCGACTGAGGAAGAACCTGAGACAAGCTTATGAACAAGCAGTAGAGCATGCTACTGTTAGGGAGTCCAGGAACAAACGGAACTTCGATGCCAGAGTAAAAATCCAAGATCTACAGCCAGGGGATCGAGTTTTACTAAAGAATCTGGGTATCCCAGGAAAGCACAAGTTGGCGGACAGATGGAAGTCACAACCCTTCATTGTGTGTAAGCGAGTCCCTGGATTGCCAGTGTATCAGATCCGACCAGAGGGATGGTCGGGGCCAAGGAAGATGTGGCATAGAAATCACCTGTTGCCACTGTCGGATGCTGTGAGAGTCCCAGAAGCTTCTCAGACATCCCCTGAAAGATTTACACCGGCTTCTATCCGTTCAAAGAGGAACAAGTTATGAGAAACTGATGGAAGTCATGAATCTGGGGATGATTATGAGTATTCAGAGAACTTGAGTTCAAGATCATTACCAGGAAACTGAGATTCAGGATCAGTTGATGATGTGGTGTCTTTACCTGCGGAGTTCTGGCTAGAGGAGGAAGGAGAAGTGGCGGAAGTAAGGCCTGAGACCATTGACTCTACAGAACAAATTGGAGACTTGAAAGATTTTCTTGAAGAAGCACTGTTCTCTTTGGAGACTATAGAGTTGCAACAGACTTCTGAAAGTGGAATGCAAGACTCATTTGTCGATCTCAACATTCCGATCAGTGAGGAAGGCAAAGTGGAAGACTCAATAAAGCAGGAGGAGAATCTGGGGACAATGAAGTTAAGGCGGAAAGTGCACCTGCCACAAAGACTCACATATGACATGTTAGGGGAAAGTTCTGGAGCCAGTCTCTATGGCTCGCCGCTCCAACCCCGAGGTTCCACTCCCTACTGTCAATTGAGTAGGGAGTGAATCTACCTTAATCTCAGACACTACCGGGTGGGACACGGCAATTGCCCTGACCTTGTCAGAAATTGGTTATGAGATTACACCTGAATTGTACAGGCTAATTAGTGAAAGCTAAGAGGCGTGTAATTATTTGTCTACCGTAAGTCAGGATTAGAACATAACTTGCTTTATGATGCAGATATGCTTCCATGATATCTTTGGGGAACAAAGAGTCAAAGCAGGGGGAGTGTGTTTGCTAATTAATGCTAAGTTATTCTGTGTACAATGTTATAAGTTAGTATTTGGCGCCATCTAGCGGCCAGAATGTGAATTGGACTTCAGTGTTAACTGTCTCAGAGACATTGAGAGAATATTACAGGAAGTGATTTGTTTGTTTACTTTTGACAAGAATTGACCTACCCAAGATGCCGAGTGTTCTTACCCAGAAACACTCATGCACTGAACTGCATGCTGGGTAGGCTATAAATTCCCCTGTGTGGCCATCTTAGGTCTCTTGGGAACGCGTGGCCTGTCTGTGAGGATCTGTGTGGAGGTCTTCAGAGGAGCGCGGCCTACACCCATTGAGGAGCGACCTGATCAGCGATCCTGCTGCACTTCAGTGAGCTGGACAGATGGTGAGGCAGAACTGGGAAGGATCCAGAGAAGCCCGTTGGAGCCACCTGAGGGCTGCTGAGTGGAGCGGAGCGGCGTAGCAGCGTTTGCTGAGAAGAAACAGGACCGCGTGCACCAGAGCAGAACTGTTCTACATTACAGACCTAGTTGGGTGAGAGGGCTGCTTCCCAAAGTTTCATTGACGCACTTTCACACACTTGCATCTATAACACAGTGCTGCTGGGACCTGTAGTCCCACAGAGGAGATTTAAAGGGATAAAGACTGAGTTTAATATAGGCCTCAAGCCTGCACTTCACTACAGTTTGACACTGTGTTATACCAAGTTACTTGCACCGGAGACAGTTGCAGTGCTGCCGCACCACAACAATAGTTCAACATTTAGTTTGCTCTGACCCGGGTTTTGTTAACCACTGGATTACAATTTAACATACACATAGCTAGCAGAAGACAGAAGACGACGAAAGAAAAGGACTACCTCTATTATTGCAAGGCCTTGCATTCTATTGTCTTTCAGAGAGACAGCTTTGCAAAGCAGGGGGAGCTCCCTAGGAATTGCATTGTTCATTATAACATAACATTTGTCCTCTTATAGTTATTAGCGTGGGCTCGGAGAGGGAAGGTGCTCAGAGTGAAGGTGATTTCACTCTGACCTTAGTCCAACTCAGAGGCGCACGTCCAGGGATCAGTTACTACATTTTTCTGTGTACAATCTGTTATAAGGAACCCCTTTGTTTCCTCACTGTTACATTACGTTTGTGTGACAGTGTAAATGTTATTATTACCATTTTCTACCAATTATAAGTAAAAATACATTCCTGGTTAAGAACAATTGGCGTGGAGTGTTGTTCCTTTTTCAGCAGGTGGAGTATCGGATGGCCAGGTAACAACAAAGGTATATTATTGTTATTGAACACATTGTGGGATTATTCTTTGTTGTCAGCTGCATACCACACCACAGCTGTGTTAAGAAGATTGAGTCTGTGCTGTTACACAGAATGGAACCTGAAGTGTCAGAGGTAAGGGTAGCTCCAAGGGTCTGGGATGGCCAGTGGGAAAATGAACTAACTAGCAGCTCCTACGGGGGTAGTGCGCTACATATATAAATATATATAGCTTTATCTTGCCTATTATAATATTGTCACCATGGCAATTACAACTACTTACTTCATAATGAAGGACACGAGTCTGTGTAGTTTTCTTGTTTTACATGGGACATGTATGCGTAAACTTTTTCTTGCCTTCCCCCCCTGCTCTGAGACATACAATAAATAGCAGCTAGACTCAAAATCAATTTACTGCAGCAGATCAGGCAGCAATTGTGATTCGTTGTCAGAGATTACACCATATCATTACCGCTCACTGATTAGTTGCCAGAGGTTAGTGCATATCATTACCGCTCACTGGTTTCTAGAGGTTAATGCACATCATTACTGCTCACTGATTGGTTGCTAGAGGTTACTGCACATCATTACTGCTCACTGATTGGTTGCTAGAGGTTACTGCATATCATTACCACTCACTGATTGGTTGCTAGCGGTTACTGCACATCATTACTCCTAACTGATTGATTGGTTTCTAGAGGTTGCTACAAATCAATATTGCTCACTGATTGGTTGCTAGAGATTACAGCAGATCATTAATGTTTACTGACTGTTTAACACCTCTGTATCAAATTGTGGGTGTGGCCAAACTGCCCTCACTTTGAAGCATTGTTACTTACCAGTAGGTCGGGTGTGAACTACATACAGAACAGTGCACTACGTATGGAGTGCAGGGTTGAGCGGTGCGCTATGTAAAGAGTGCAGGGTTGAGGAGTGCGCAGTGTGCATGATTGAGGGGTGCACTATATGCAGAGTGCAGGGTTGAAGGATGCGCTATGTACAGAGTGCAGGGTTGAGGGATGCACTATGTACAGAGTGCAGGGTTGAGGGATGCGCTATGTATAGAGTGCAGGGTTGAGGGATGCGCTGTGTACAGAGTGCAGGGTTCAGGGGTGCGCTATGTACAGAGTGCAGGGTTGAGGGATGCGCAATGTGCAGAGTGCAGGGTTGAGGGGTGCGCTGTGTACAGAGTGCAGGGTTGAGGGGTGCCCTATGTGCAGAGTGCAGGGTTGAGGGGTGCGCTATGCGGAGAGTGCAGGGTTGAGGGGTGCGCTATGTGTAGAGTGCAGGATTGAGGGGGGCGCTATGTGCAGAGTGCAGGATTGAGGGGTGCGCTATGTGCAGAGTGCAGGGTTGAGGGGTGCGCTATGTGCAGAGTGCAGGGTTGAGGGGTGTGCTATGTGCAGAGTTGAGGGATCTGCTATGTACAGCATGCAGGGTTCAGGGGTGCGCTATGTGCAGGGTTAAGGGGTGTGCTATGTGCAGGGTTGAGGGGTGCACTATGTGCAGAGTATAGGGTTGAAGGTCTGCTATGTGCAGAGTTGAGGGCTCCGCTATGTACAGAGTGCAGGGTTCAGGGGTGCGCTACGTGCAGGGTTCAGGGGTGTGCTATGTGCAGAGTTTAGAGGTGCGCTATGTACAGAGTGCAGAGTCAAGGGGTACGCTATGTGCAGAGTCGAGGGGTGCGCTATGTGCAGAGTCTAGGGGTGTGCTATGTGCAGAATGCATGGTTGAGGGGTGCACTATGTGCGGAATGCATGGATGAGGGGGTGCGCTATGTGCAGAATGCATGGATGAGGGGGTGCGCTATGTGCAGAATGCATGGATGAGGGGGTGCGCTATGTGCAGAATGCATGGATGAGGGGGTGCGCTATGTGCAGAATGCATGGATGAGGGGTGCGTTATGTGCAGAATGCATGCATGTGGGGTTGCGCTATGTGCAGAATGCAGTGATGAAGGGTGCGCTTTGTGCAGAATGCATAGATGAGGGGGTGCGCTATGTGCAGAATGCATGGATGAGGGGTTGCGCTATGTGCAGAATGCATTGATGAAGGGTGCGCAATGTGCAGAATGCATGGATGAGAAGGTGCTCTATGTGCAGAATGCATTTATGAGGGGATGCGCTATTTGCAGAATGCATGGATGAGGGGTGCGCTATGTGCAGAATGCATGGATGTGGGGGTGCGCTATGTGCAGAATGCATGGATGAGGGGGTGTACTATGTGCAGAGTGATGAGGGGGTGCCCTATGTGCAGAATGCATGGATGAGGGGGTGCGCTATGTGCAGAATGCATGGATGAGGGGTGCGCTATGTGCAGAATGCATGAATGTGGGGGTGCGCTATGTGCAGAATGCATGGATGAGGAGGTGCACTATGTGCAGAATGACGAGGGGGTGCACTATGTGCAGAATGCATGAATGAGGGGTGAGCTATGTGCAGAATGCATGGATGAGGGGTGCGCTAGGTGCAGAATGCATGAATGTGGTGTGTACTGTACATCCAAGTCCCCCCCTCTCCCCAGGTACAAAGCCCTCCTCCCTCCAGTTCCAGCCGGTCTCTGGAGGCCGCCTGTGTGGATGCCCCGCCCCCTCCCTCCTCTGCTCTCACAGAGATCGATGTGTGGGGCAGGAAGGGGTCTGAGCAGCCACACGGAGAGGAGCATCACTTGTAAATACAGAAGCAGCGCTTCTCACCCGGAGGACAGTAGCGAACAGCCAGCATGACTAGCGCTGGAGGTGATGGAACCCCGGTCCCCAGCGGCCGGCAGGCAGCAGCGCAGGCTCAAAGGGCAGCTTCTATGGGCCCCCCAACAATGATGGAGCTCAGGGCAGCTGCCCCTTTTGCCCTGCGTTAAAGACAGCCCTAGTTGCGACCCTCGAGTTCACCCTGCAGGCTGCAGACATGAATAACCAGAAACAAGCTAAAGGTCAGTGCAGGCTGCAAACGTGGATAGTCAGGAAACAAAGCCAGGGGCCATTACACAGGAAGAATGCAAGCCAAATAGCAGGGAGGCTTACCAGGGCCATGGCAGCTAGCTAGTTACATGAGCTGGGCAGAGGGAGAAGGGCATTGTGATTGATGTGGCTGTGACAAAAAGGAGGTGGTTCCAGCCCTCACACACCTCCGCTCACTCCCCTTCTTCCTCCCTCCCTGTCCCTCCACACTCCCCCTAATTGTTTTGTGGATGACTACAGGCCCTGGATGTGTGGAGTCCCTAATGCCCCGTACACACGAGTGGAATGTCCGACAGAAAAAGTCTGACGGGAGCTTTTCATCATATATTCCGATCGTGTGTATGCCTCATAGGTCTTTTTACGTCAAAAATTCTGACGGACTTAGAAAGAGAACATGTTCTAAATATTACAGACGGAACCAATTACTATCGGGAAAACCGCTTGTCTGTACTTTCAGAGTTTATTCCAACGGGAAAACTGGTCATGTGCACAGGGCATCAGGGCATTAGGCTTCCATGGGGTCTACAGCCCCGTGTCAACCCCTTTTCTTCATTTTCTTCTTTACCGACTACTGGCAACATCGCTCAGTTTGTATATGTTTATTGCTCTTGCAATGTTTGCTATCTTCCATTTCAAGGTCAGCAAATGTCTTCTGCCCAGCATAATAAATCTACAGGATTATCCATGTTTAAATCATGGTACTGGACTGTTTTGTTGGACATCCCTTCTGGGATTACTGTTTTAGCAATCTATGTTTGCCTTTTTATGCTGGCGATTGTATTGACGCTATAATCATATGTATCTTGTTGATATTTGTACTTTACATGACTTTATAAATAAAAATAAAAAATAAAATAAAGGAATTACAAAAAAAAAAGGGAGGTGGTTCCTTTAGGTTGCAGCTGTGATGGGGAGAAGAACCATGTCACAAGGACTCACACAATTGTGAATTCAGGTGCTTTTTGAAAGACATCTGTGTGGGTTCATGCACAGATGTCTATTGAAATCGCCCCCCCGAAGTATGCAAAAGCAGTGCAGGAACTGCTTTTGGAAATCGGTAAGGTGCAACAAAGTCAGCGTCGCACCGATTGGGACAGTGCCATGCCGCCAGCAATAGGCTGTAATTTGGCATGCGATTTGCTATGTCAAATCACATTGATGTGAACGGGGGCTTAAACACATGCAGCAGAAAGCTACACCTGCAGTAAATGTTTGGTGAACGTCACATTTACTGCTTTATAAATGTACCCCTAGAAATCTATGTTTTACCATCTATTTGTTGGTTATTATTTATTATTTGTTTATTATCCTATGCTTTTACTAATAGTTCTTAGGACAGAAAGGACAGGTATTAATGGATTATTCTTATATATAACTATCTCAGTTAAATTTATTGTGCTTTGTTTTTTATATACAATGATGCAGAAAAGGAAGGCCCATTCGCACTTAAGCATTCGGTTGTGGTGCGTTAATGCACACACACTAATGCACATTACGACAGAAGTAATGTGCAATGCATTTTGTCAGCCTGTTCATTATGAATGAGCTGCTAACACACCACAATGGATAATAAAAACGTACATGACCCTTTTATAACAACTCAGTGCACCACAATGCATGATATATGTGTTGTAATGCTCTGTAATGTGTTTAGCTCTTCTGTACAATGTATTGGGGTGGCATTCACATTAAAAGTTACAGTAGTGCACAACACATTTTGCAGGTGTGTTTCTATGCCAAGGGTGAATGGACACAGGGGTTGATTTAGTATGACTGGAGAAAGCAAAATCTGCTGCAGATGTGCATGGTAGTGAATCCGCTTCTAACTTCAGTTTGTTCAATTAAAAAAATAAAAACTTGGAAGCTGATTGATTTTGATGCAGAGCTGCACCAGATTTTGCACTCTCCAGTTTTAGTAAATTAACTCCTAAGGCTTGGTTCACACCAAAGCTGCATTGAAGTCACGCTAATTCAGCACGACTTCAAAGCCAACTATCAGTGCGATTTCATGTGTGGCTTGCTGATATCTGTGCAACTTCATTTAACAGATGTCAATGCAGGTTCCTGCACTGAAATCGCACAGAAATAGTGCAGGAACCTTCAAAGTCGCTGCAACGGTTCCATTTCCGCAAATGGGGTGCAACTTGACATTGCAACTTTGAACTGTCAAGTCGCATGACAAGTTGTACTGGTGTGAACCAGGGCTAAGAGTTAGGAACAAATCTGATTTGAAGTCATGAGCAAGCACAGAACTTTTTTTTGATGGGCTAGGTAAGCTGTAGATGTGCAATAAGGTACAAAACGTGAAATGCAGTTTCTTGGCAAACACATTACTATAAAAAAGATTAAAATTTTGTGTTGGTCAAAATAATTGTATGGGCTTGTCCATCTATACAATCTATCAGACAATTCAAATTTATATAGGTATTTAAAAATGGTCTAAAAATGTACTGTATATACTTTGATAATGTGAACTTTTGGAAACCCAACTTTCACATGATTTTGCAAGACTTACTATTGTTCCTGGACTCACTTTTTCCTAGAATAAAAAACAAAGAGAAAATGTAAATAATGTGGAAATGCAAGATCCCTGCATAGCATAATATTAACCATAGTCTCTGATAAAAAAAAGAACAATTAAAAATGTTTTTAACTTGATTTTGAAACTAACTGCATTGATTTTTATCGGATCTGCGCTTTGCCTATGCAGGCTAAAGCAACAGGTTCATTTAACTGCCACATTCCCCAGATACACATGCTTAGCTTTCATATATTCTCTGCCAGCTACTCTGAATGCTAGAGGAAGCCCTGTGTAGGCAACCAACCACTAACAGTTTTAATTGATTCACAAGTTTCATAGAAACCATTGACAGCAGGTTGTTTTGGTCTATTTAGTCATTGTTACAATTCAAATCTAGCTGAAAATGAGTGAAACTACCTGAATAGTGCCACATGTAGGTTTTAGCTAAGTAGAGGGCAAGTCAAGTGGTGGTTGGGGGAAGTTGGCTCTACACAGGCACTGGAAAGGTTACAACATTTCTATAAAAGGAATTTAAAGTGTTTACATAATTTCTTATTATAGTAAAAATTTCTTTTTTTCAGTAAGATAAATCGGGTCCAAGGCAGATAACATCTGCTAAGATGTCCTCTTTAGCTTACTCCTAGTGCTCTGGGACGACTTTGTAATTTATTAAATGTTTCTTTGTAAATTGAAAATTGTATTTATAGTAAAAATAGATATTAAATGTGATTTTAAAATGTATAAACTTAAAAACATTAACCTCAAATCATGTTTTTCATTGCAATCTCTATATTGCTTAGGGTAGGAAAATAATTTGTCCTATACAACCATTTTCTCCTAGGTGAAATCCTCAAATAATAACAAATATCAGTTGTGTAGTCTGTACAGGGATTCTATAGAAATTTCTGATATTTCGTGTAAGACTGTATCTTTTTCATTTGAACACCAAGCCTGTTACTTATTTTCAAATGGGAATGCTATAGCAAACTTTAAACTGCCACTAGCAACGTCATTGCTATATGTTTGATATTGTGGGATCCTCTTTACCTACATAAATACTATCTTCAAAAAAATAGGTTTCCTGTAATACTTGTTAAACCACTGAAACAGGAAGCGTGCAAACACATACTATAACCATCTGGTGAAGACTGCGGTTACAGAAAATATATCCACATTTTATTTACCTTTTTTTTTTTTTTACACTAGTTTTTCTAAGTCACTGACACCCATATTCATATTGTGTAGCAACATTTTGATATATTTTGTCTGTAAAGAATTATACTAGAATCTAGAACAGGGGTCTCCAAACTTTCTAAAAAAAGGACCAGGTTACTTTCCTTCAGACTTTAGTGGGGCAGGACTGTGGTCATTGGGAGTAGAAATTGTCCTGTGTCAGTGGAAGTAAACAGTGCATCTTTGGCATTAGAAGGAGGTATAGTGCCCCATCATTGGTGTCAGTGGGGGGAGTAGCTCTCCATCGGTTTTAGTGGAAGGAATAATGGCCCATTGTTGGTGTCAGTGGGAGAAATAATGCCCCAACATTGGTGTCAGTAGGAGGAATAGTGTTCTATCATTTATATCAGTCGGAGAAATTATGCGCCATTGTTAAGGTGAAAAAGGAGAAATAGTGCCCTAACGTTGGTGTCAGTAACAAGAATTATGCCCCACTGGTTGGTAGTGTCTTGCATCACTGCAGTTTGAAGACCACTGATCTAGAACAAAGGTATACTGTCAGTCTGTAAAGAATGAGTATAAAGAAAAATTGTAACAGATTAATGTGTAAATATCTGAATCACTGGTAACATTCAAGCATTCCAAAAAGAAGCAGAAACAAAAAAAAAAAAAAATGTGAAGAAATGTAACTTCAGACAAACAGCTAACACCACAACTAATATACTTTTATTAAAGCGGTTGTATACCATTTTATACCTTTGTTTAACGTTTTTGTTTTTTTTTCCTGCATGGTAAAGCCATAATGTGCTAGTATGCATTGCATACTAGCACGTTATGTGAAACTTACCTTAAAACAAAGCTGTTCCAGCGCTGCAATGTCAGCACTGCAGGGGCTCCCATCTTGATCTCCCATCCCCCGAGGGAGCCGCTGTTCACAGCACAGGGCTTTGAAGAAACGGCACGGGTGGCCGTTCCTTCAGAGCGCATGTGTCAGTGATGTCATTGGCTGCATGTAATGTAAATATCTCCTAAACGCTGCACGTTAAGGAGATATTTACATTACCTTAGGTAAAAGTCAATAAAGGAAGTTTACTTCCCGTTTAACAAATAAAAAAAACGCGCTACAAACCAAAAAAAGAAAAAATATATAAAAATATAAAAATCCTATAAATCCATATGTACCAATTAAGCAAGCTTTACTTCCCATAAATGTATATCCATAGCTCCCAACTGTCCTTGATTTTGAGGGCTTGTGCCTAATTTAAAACACAGTCCCTCTGTCCCTCTTTCCTCCTCACTTGTCCCTTTTTTTTTGTCCCCATTTTTGTCTGATCTATAAAGTTGTAGATAAAATTTATTTATTTATCTTTCAAAAAGTGTTTCCCAGTGCTAAACCTTTTATCCAATTTCTAAATTGCTGCATCTGTAATTTTCAAAAGCCAGTATAAAGGAATAGTAGTGGTAAAAAAAACAGCACTTGTGGGTTTAACTAATCTTTTTTTGTTGAAATCTCCTTTATGGTGTGTGTCCTATGCCTACAGGTATGTATACCTCACCCCCCGGGCCAGCATAAAGTGATGTTATCCCGCAGTCATGAACCCTAAGGTGAGGTATACATGTATGGGAAGTAAAGTGTTGCTTTACATGACATAGTGCTGTAATCTGGGTGCAAGGCAATGCACAATGTAAGTGTGAATTGTTGTGTTTTAAAGGAAGTTTTTAATTAAAGGATTTTACACTATGTGAAATTCTTTTTCACTTTTTGATGGATCCTGCACTGGGAGAGAGAGAGATTTGCTTTGGAGGAGTGAGAGATTCTGGTTGGGGGGTCCCCTCCTTTGAAGGGGACAAGAGCTACATGACCCACTGCACACTAAGGGCTCATGGTGATCTGTAAGAAGCTTGTGTTATTGGTGGTTGCACAAGGGTGGTTTGATTCCACAGAAGATTATGTGATTTATTGAAGAATTCAGCGACGCACTAAGCACTGCATGATACCACATGTATTTATGACCACTTATGGACACTATAAATTGTGTTTACAGGCTTAATGCAATAACTATGCAATAACTATTGCATTATGTTACATGAACGCATAGACACTCATTATGGTCACGTCATGAATTGTGTATATATGCTTTCTTTATATGTTTATTTATATCTCTATTTATACCTTTGTTGATGCATATTGGTACACTGTACCTAGTGCAGCTATATTGTGGCATGTCAGATACTTTTAGGGTTGCTGTTTTACCTGCCAAAGGACTTCTACTGTGTTTATGTAACACTTATCAGTCCCCCCCCCCCTTCCAACCTTCTTGCAAACTTAAAATAAATGAAATCGTATTAGCGTCTAGATTTATTATGATCTCTTTTGTTGATTTAATTAATACATTTGTCTTAGTTTTAGAATAATGGGATAGTTGAAATCTCATTTCTGTTGCTACAAATTGTCAATAATAGAAAAGTAGGATTGGAGTATTAGAATATTCTAAACAATTATCCACCATAAACAAATGTGTATATAGTGGAACCAACCACTCAGAAGACAATAGTTACACCAAGATTGTTTGGGGTTCTTTCACTTGTAGCACCTTTCATGAACTTTAGTGCAGGCAGTGAAGTATGTTGCAGGGCTTTCTGCCCACTTTTATTCAAAAGTAATGCCGCGTACACAATCATTCCATCGGACACTCCGATCGTGTGTGGGCCTCATCGGACTTTTTCTTTCTAAAATTCTGACGGACCTAGAAATAGAACATGTTTCAAATCTTTCCGACTGACTCAATTCCTATCGGGAAAACTGTTTGTCTGTATGCTAGTCCGACGGACCAAAAACGACGCAAGGGCAGCTATTGGCTACTGAACTTCCTTTTTCTAGTCCCGTCATACGTCATGGTGTGATCGTATGTAGGCAAGTCCGTTTCAGTGGAACTCCGTCGGAACTCCGTAGAAAAAAACGTCAGAGTTCATTCCGACGGAAAGACCGGTCGTGCGTACGTGGCATTGCATTAAAAAACACACAAAAGGTTATCCTCACAAGGGTCCTCCTAGCTATCCAGTCTCGGTAGTCCATGAGCCTGTCTCTCCGCAGACTCATCACATTATCTCATTCTGCCTTGTGATAAAGAATTTTAGGCACTTCTGTCTAATTATATACCATCTTGTATTACCTATCTCAGGTAATGGCCTGGTCAAATAACCTCTCTTTGAGGCTTGAGTAGACACTCTCCCAATGCCTGTTGACACATGCTGCTAGTGCAGCAGCTTGTCTCCAGGGGAATGAGCCCTGACTCACAGACAGCCACTTGACTGAAAGGTCTGTGCACACCTGCAAATGTGGACCTAATCCAGGAGTTACCAGTCCTGGAGAAAACTCTTCTTTCTCCACACAGAACACACATCCCAGAGCCCCTAAACATGCAGAACCCTGGGTGAGATCTAACTCTTCCAACACAGTGACAAGGGGCAGCACCGTCACAACATATAGAGCAGCTTGATCAAAAGACAGGGACATTTATCTAAAGCAAAAACTATTTTCTCTTTTTTGTTCAGTTTTGGATAGAGTGGTGGGGAGACTCACTCTCTCCATTTGTCCTGGTGACCACTGACCACTGTGAAGGTGATTATCCCCAAACTGACACAGACAGCCAGTACTAAGAGGGGGGGGGGGGGGGGGGGCGGGGGAGATGATAGGGCAGGGTACAGGGGTCAGCAGGACAGAAGATAGGAGTCAATAGAGCAGGGTACAGGGGGTCAGCAGGACAGAGGACAGGAGTCAATAGGGCAGGATACAGGGGTTAGCAGGACAGAGGACAGGAGTCAATAGGGCAGGGTACAGGGGGTCAGCAGGACAGAGGACAGGAGTCAAAAGGGCAGGGTACTGGGGGTCAGCAGGACCAAGGATAGGAGTCAGTAGGGTAGGGTACAGGGGGTCAGCAGGACGTAGGACAGGAGTCAATAGAGCAGGGTAAAGGGGAAAGCAGGACGGAGGACGGGAGTTAATAGGGCAGAGTACAGGGGGTAACCCCCCTCATTCTTCCTCTTAACCAAAATCCCCTGTTTATGCCTTGGTGCCTCGCTGCCTGCCCATTGCTGAACCTGGCTTTTCTGATGACCTTGCTCCTGTCTCCTGCTTGGCTCCACGCTGTTTACGAGTACCTGTGCTGGCCGTCCATCCTCCCAGCTTTCCTGGTTCCAGTTCTTCACCGGAAACCCTGCCTGCACTCCCAAGTCTGCAACACCTCCTGCAAGTTCTGCATGCAGCATTTACAGGCACTCGTGTTCCTCCTGATCCTTGCCACCATCTGTTCCACCTCCAGTGGGGCTTGGATTGGAGGTACAAGAGAGGCCGACCTCGTCATTTCAGACTCCTACCAGGTACGTGACACATACACTGTACAGTGCAATCTATGGATCCGGTGTCACCTGCTTTACGGAGGATTGCTGGAAAGGCAGGAGAGAGCACAGCCACTGTCCCTTCTCTCAGCAGCCAAGTATGCTTTCCATAGGGGGAGCAGCCCAGGTGAAATCTGGAGCCAGTGCACGGGGGGGGCAGCCTACAGCCCACCCCACCACCACCATAGATCCGAGCATGACATGACTCCTCCCTGCCTCTCCCCTCCTATCTGCATTACAGACAAGGAGGAGCTGCAAGCTGCTCTGCAGTGCACTGTGTGTGTGTGTATGTGTGCGGCAGCTGGCATGTCTCACCGCCGGCTGTCTTTCACATATACACAGCAGTGCGGGACCCGAGACACCCTGCACAAGCTACAGGTCAGGTGTTGATGCACGCGCTAGTGCATACTTGCAGGCTCCACTCTGGGACAAAGCCTTGATTCGCTAGGATGCCGGGACTTAGATTAAATCCTGGGATGGTCCCGGAGAATCAGGGAAGGTTGGGAGGTATGACGGGTAAATTAACCCCGGATCACACAATATGCCCATAAAGCTTAATTAAAGGCAAATAGGGAGATGTTTTACCCGCCAAAAGACTTTAATTTCTGTTCATTCAGTTTTGAGTTTTGCACATCCTTATCACAAAGCACAGCTAGGCTGGTGACCTTGGCTTTTCTTTAGTGCAATTAAAGTTTATCTATGATCAAAATTTAAAGCGGGATAAAAAAAATAAATAAAAGTCAGCAGCTACAAACACTGTAGCTGCTGACTTTAAATAAGTACTTACCGGTCCTGGGTGCCTGCGATGTCGGACGCCCGCGAGGCCGACCCGTCCCTCGGCTCTCGGGTCCCGGCACCGCCATCCTAACTAAGGGAAACGGGCAGTGGAGCCTTACGGCTTCACTGCCCGTTTTCTACTGCGCATGCGCGAGTCGCGCAGCGCTTTGTGAATGGGACGCGATGTGTTGTGGGGCACACACAGTTTCCATAACACACCGCGCCCCATTCCCTAGAAGACAACGTGGGGAGGAGAAGAGACAACATCACCGCGGCCAAGGAAGAGGCAGATTAGGAAGACTGCCTAGCAACAGCCATTTCACGTAAGTAAAAAAATGTTCTTTTTCTTTTCCTCCATTTTTTTAGGTATTTTTTTTTTGTGCAATTTTTTTTTCAGGGTGGACCTCCACTTTAAAATCATACATTAATTTCCACATTGTATTTCAATTATTTCTATACTTCACCTATTAATCTTAATGATCTTGAAGCTTGTAAACCTAATTTGTGAAGATCCCCACACATTTACTTCCTTGAATACTGTGACATATATTCAATATGTCCTGTGAGTAGACATTGCTGTGTCACACATTTCACAGAGCCTACCTTCTGAACTACAGAGGTGCTGAGAGGAGGAGAATCAGTAAGCAGATTTACTACAGGAATCACTGCTTGCAGGCAGCGAGGAACCATGGGATATGTAGTCCTTATGAATGAGCAGAGGAGAAGCTGCAAAGCATGCAGGGAATCCAGGAAGTTGTGGAAAGAGTCAACCAACAGACAGGCAGAACTAACAACATACAAGGAGAATTTTCAAGTAGGATTATATTGCATAGCACCCAAATGTCCCTGATTTCGAAGGAACAGTCCCTGATTTGGAACAAAGTCTCTCTTACCCTCTTTCCTCCTCATTTGTCCCTCATTTTGGTTTAATCAATATAGTTGTATATAAAATGCACTTTTTATCTTTGAAAATGTGTTTCCCAGTGCTAAACCTTTCATCCAAATTCAAAATGACTGCATTTGTAAAATTTAAAACCCAGTAAAAAGGATTAGTAGTGGTAAAAAAAAAAAAAAAAACACTTGTGGGTTTAACTAATGTTTTTTTTTTTTGTATGATTCTCCTTTAAGAGGGCATGACAGGGGGTGTGTCCTATGCCTACATATGTTTGCTAATAGGTATCCCTCATTCCCATGGGAGGCATGTTATTGAATTGTCAAAAATGACTTTCGCTTATATTGCTATTACAATGTTGATGTTATTAAATGAAAGTGTATGCTGGTACTATATAATCTCTTTTAAGAAATACAGCCTGGTCACCTCCCTGCCTCCAGCTTGTGTTTTGACAAACCTCCTCCACCCTGCAGCTGCCCGTATACAACCCCTTGTATACATGCAGCTGCAGGGCAGTGAATGCATCTGTCACTTATTATTGACGGTCTGCAGTGACAGTTTCCTGGTAGGATAGCTAAGGGCAGGTTCAGACTAATACCTAAACATGCCTGAGCTCATTCCTACTGATGAACTGTCCAGTGTCTCATTGTTAACATATTCCATGTTAGTATATATGCATACAACACACCTGATCCTCTCCTAGTAATGCCCTTCATTCTCCCAGACTGAGTTCTGCTGTAAAGAAAACTACAAGAGACTGATAGCAAAACAGACTCTAGTGAATAGAGAAATTGCATTTTGAAATACATTTAATGATTTTTAGTGAATACACAACAGTGTTAATTATTATTATTTGTATATTTGACTAAAGTTCAGCTTTAAACAAAGATGGTGCTGATACAGATAGGATTGGATCTTGGCATGTTCTCCCATTGTCATTGCTGGCAACTCATTCACAGAAAAAGACAGCAGACAATGTAGAGTGACTTTTTTATACATTTCCTTCATGGTGGTGTTGTATGCCTAGAAACATGTACACTAGAATATATGGTTTATTGGTCATAAGTGTGCTATCCTGCTTTATGCCTTGTATGAGTTTCTAGTTCCAGCAAGGCTTGTGACCTTTATGCTGACGTTTTATATAACTTTAAAGCAGTCTTTCTCAATCTTAATAATGCGAAAAACTCTAGAAATGTTACGGTCTTAGGGAAGTCCTGCTAAAAATAACTTCATCTACATTTCACATGAGTGTGATGGTCAAGGAGAAGAATGCAACTTACATTTGTGATCAGTGGGGATAATTCCCCTCTTACACATAGCTAAAAAGATCATTGATTTCAGTGGCAACTTATCTGGGTGCCAGAAATTGCTCCTTGCCCAGGGAACCCGTAGCAACCCCTGTTGAGAAAGGTTGCTTTAGACTGAGGAATCATGTTAAAAAACTAAAAATAACAATAGCATTTTCCATCTCAGGGAAACAAGAAGTTCCATCGTGTCCTTTCCCATTTATAGTACTAAAAGAGAAGTAATGCCGCATACACATGGGCGGACTGGTCCGACGGAACAAATCCGTCGGACTATCCGACCGTGTGTGGGCTTCATCGGATCTTCAGCTGACTTTTTCTGTCGAAAATCAGAAGGACTTTAGATTTGGAACATGTTTCAAATCTTTCCCGATAGGGACCCAGTTCCTATCGAGAAATCCGCTCGTCTGTATGCTAGTCCGACGGACGAAAACTGATGCTAGGGCAGCTATTGGCTACTGGCTAACTTCCTTATTTTAGTCTGGTCGTACGTCATTACATACAAATCCGTCGGACTTTGGTGTGATCATGTGTGGGCAAGTCCGTTCGTTAGAGAGTCCATCGAAAGTCCGTCGTAACTCTGTCGAAAGTCCGTCGGAAGGACCGTCGGACCTTTGATGCCGAAAAGTCCGCCCCTGTGTACACGGCATAAGGGATTTATTTTCTTTTCAGTATCATAATTACCTAGGTGGATGCAGCATCGGTCCAATGCTGCATCTGTCCCCCGCCGCCTCTACACTGAGAGCCGAGCGACCGAACACTGCCGATGGCTCGGTTCTCACAGCTCCCCAAGTAGAGAGCTGTAGACTGTCAATCAGCAGTTCTCCACTCTGCTCCTCCTTGCTTACTGGAGTGCTGGGCTGTGGAGGGGCGGAGAGTGGCCGTCACAGGCTCTTAGCCGCTCACTTTAACAGAGAGGATGGCATGCTTATACTATAGTGGCTTAACAACCACTTTAAAGGGTTCTTTTTAATACTAATAATGTTTCCCGGTTATGTATAAAACTAAAACTCCCACCACTTGTCACGTGCCATCTGACCACTGGAAGCAAAGATTAGAACCCCTTTATATGTTCAGAGTATATCTATTATTAATTTAGTTTTTTATTGACCATGTTATTTAGTATATTACTTTCTTCTGTTTTGTACACTTTGGGAGATAATCTGTTTCAAATAGCAGCTGTTCTAATGTTTGCGATTCAATAAGTTTTATTGTTTTTAGGAAAATAATACAATGTGGACATTGTAGTACGTTGTACAAGGAATTGTGTACATGACAATACATAAAGATATATTGTATAACTTATGTTAACATATAATAGAGAACGAATAAAGATAAGAAGCAGAAACGTATACATCTGGTATATTGAAATGATTAGTTAGATGGTTACTCTGTAATGATGTTTGATGTTTACCCCCCCCCCCCCCCGGGTGACCCCCGCTGGGGAGGGAAAGGGTTACCAAAAGTATATGTTTATACAGTAATCATATAAGATGAGTAAATATTCGAGTAATCCGTATTGACTCGGTACGATATCATGACTAAACTGGTTATTAGTGTTCTTACATCACAGAAATTTTTCATTATATTAATTTTTCAGCACCTTTCCATTGTTCCCATGGTAACCACAGCTTTTTTTTTTGGTAATCGGTTCCCACTGGAAGCCATGATTAGTTCATTGCTATAATGTGTGTTTACCAGTTCAAGTGTGTGTTCCACTGAAGGAATCTTATTAGTTTTCCAAAGTCTTGTTATGCTTAGTCTTGCTGCTAGTAGGATGTGTGTTGTTACATGTCTGAAGGTTTGTGGTATATAATCTATATTCAGGTTTAAGATCGCCAAGTCGGGTGTCAGAGGAATGTGTTGTGTCGTGATGTCCGTTAGGACTCTGAAGATATTTTCCCAGTAACTTTTGAGACGGCTGCACTGCCAGAAAATGTGCAGTATGTCGCCTTTATTGAATTGGTGATGGATTTGTTAGAAATTGCCATGCCTTTGGATGTATTGTGTATAGTGGGAGATATAATTTATCAAGGCAGTGCTTTACTCTAATATAGGTAAAAAGGCCAGTTTTGGGTATATTGTATTTGCATTGTAAAAGAGAGAAGGGTTTTGGTTTTGAGTTTTGGAATAGGTCTTGAATGGATTTTATTCCCTGACAGGACCATTTGGATAATGATAAGTCTGGTGATATGTGGTGGAGGGATTCAATAGGAATAGGTATTGGAGGGGTATTAGGGTAGGTTTGACTAGTTTGGGCCAAGATTTTCCATGCTATGGCTGATGTTTTCATAGTGGGTGGTAGTGCCGATGGTATTTGTGTTCCTAAGGGAGTGCTCATCAATCACCATCGAAGATTTGGGTGAATAAGTGATGAGTTTTCTATTTTTCCCCATATTGTACTAGGACCTGGGTGGAACCAATCTTTAAGTTGGTCTAGTGCTGATGCTAGATAGTAATCTTCAAAATCAATGGTGCCTGATCCTCCCGCTAATTTGTGTTTCAAGAGTGTCGAGTGTGCGCTTCTAGGTTTGGTATTTTTCCATATACAGTTATTGAGTAAGGTTTGGAGAGATTTGAAAAAGTATTTCGGTATGGGGATGGGGAGAGTTCTGAACAAGTAAAGGATTTGTGGCAGGTGATCATTTTGATGCTGCAAGTCTCCCGGACCATGATAATCCAGCTTTGTTATAGTTTGACTTTCTGTTCTTAGTTTGTCAAGTAGTGGTTTAAAATTGGCTGAGAAGATATGTTTAACTGATCGTGTGAGAAGTACCCCGAGATATGATAGGTTTTTATCTGACCATGTAAAGGGGTATTGGTTTTGTAGTAAGTTTATAGTTGTGGCGTCAAGATTAAGATCTAAGATGTGTGATTTAGTCGTATTCACTTTGTAGTAAGAGACTTGTCCAAACCATTCTAATAGTTTTTGAACTTCTGCCAGAAAAGATGTTGGATTGGTGAGAATCAAGAGACTGATCTTATGAGAGATTTTGCCTACCGTTAAGCCTGTAATTGAGGAGTTAGAGCGGTTGTGTTCTGCCAAGGGTTCCATCATCAGGTTAAATATAATTGGTGATAGAGGACACCCTTGGCATGTACCATTTGATATGTCAAATGGTTGTGATATCATATCTGCTGAGTACACTTGTGCTAAAGGATTGGAATATAATGCCATGATGGCTCTCAATATGTGTTCTTTAAAACCAAATTTAAGAAGTACATTTTAGAGATATGACCAATGAACCCTATTGAACGCCTTCTCTGCGTCTAATGAGAGCAGCAGAGAAGGCGTTCCGCTGGATTCGGCATGATGTATCAAATTTATCATGCGTCTTGTGGCATCTGGTGCTTGTCTGCCCTTAATGAATCCTGACTGGTCTTTGTTGATAAGGTCTGGCATGAACACCATCAAACGTTTGGCAATGGTTTTGGCATATATTTTTAAGTCAAGGTTAAGTAATGATATGGGACGAAAATTTTGAGGGGAGGACGGTTCTTTTCCTGGTTTTGGTAGTGTTATAATAATAGCATTTAATGCTTCCTTATCGAACCTTGAAGAGGAGGCAGCGTTGTTAAAAAGTTGTGTTACGTGTGGAGTTAATTGACTGGAGAATTTCTTATAATATTCTCTAGACAGACCATTGGGTCCAGGAGCTTTCCCTGAAGGTAACGGTTTCTGGTTCAGTGAAAGGTTCATTCAAAGAAGCTAGTTGTGTTTCAGTGAGTGTAGGGAGTGTAATTTGTCTTAGGAATGAATTTATGTCTTCTTCTGAGGGTTGAAATGAGGAGGTGTCTTGTCTTATGTTATATAGATCACTGTAGTAGGTACTGAAAGCATCAGCAATATCTTGGGGGTTAGTCAGTTGTTCCTTAGTGTGGGGATGGATCAGGTGAGTGATTTTAGTTTTGGATCTTTTCCCTTTGAGGCGTTGTGCTATTTTTTTTCCCGCTTTGTTGGATGTAGAGTAAGAGGTGGCTTTAATTTTACGTTGTATGTGTTCAAAAGAATGGAGGAGGAGCATCCTCAATTCCTGTTTCGGTGTCATTAGTTGGGCCAAATATGTAGGGCGTGGGTCAGCTTTGTGTAAGGACTCAATATTGGTAATTTGTGAGGTGATTGTGTCAAAACGCTGCGTCCTCTTCTTTTTATTAATAGAGCTTAATTTAATTAAGGTGCCCCGAATAACAGCTTTGTGCGCACTCCACACCACAGCAGGGTCGGACACTGAATTGTCATTAAGATTGAAGTATTCAGCTGTTCTAATGTTTAATCACGCTTGATAATAAAGTGTATTTCATTCTAAATATCATGTTGGCATTTCTCATTTTAAAACTCGTTACTCAGCATACCTGAACAGGTATCTCAGAAACATGTGTTATGTTGGGCATTGATCAGGTTTGTTTTGTACAAGACAAGTGAAAATAAAAAGGAGTGGCGGTATTTATAGTATGCACTGAAACCCATGCACCTTATCTGGAGTTGTAGACATTTTTTGTAGCCAAGAAAAAAGAAAGAAAGAGAACTGTAGCAAATCAATCTTTTTTTAAAGTCTGCCAGTGTTTGCCCATGCAGGGCAAAGCAATAGGTTAATTTAACTGCCACCCCCTACAACCACCTATACTTTTTTTTAGCCTCTGGGAACAAAGTGAGTGAGCCAAGGCAAAATGTTGCAGGCTTTCTCCCCACGTCCATTAGACAATGTTGGGTGCCTCAGCAGGTAATTCCCAAACACAAGTGCAGTCACATGAAATGAAAAGATAGTGAGTCAGAAGATTCCGAAGATTGCTTCTAGTGCTAGACTGGAGGTAAGGGTGAGTGAAAAAAGATGTTGCAGTTACTTGAGCATATTGCTTTGCCAGCAAAGATTCACTTTAAGGTTATAATAAAAAATAGTGAAGAATATTAAACTGATAGTTAGTTATTTTTTTGCATCCACTAATTATTAGTTAATTAATTAACAAACATCCTCTAGAAATGTAATAACAACAAATCCAAGCCTACGTTTTTATATTTTTACCACTAATTTAGAGATAGTACACTGTGGTCAGTTAACCTGCCTCCATCATCCGCAGCTCTCCTCTCTGCTCTCCAGTGTCCTCTTCCCCCCTCCCCTCTCTGCCTGTCAGCTCCATCCACTCCACGATTCTCCCCTCCTGCTGCCATGATATCTATACTATAAGCATGTCATCCCCTCTGTTGAATAACATTGTGTCCCTGTGCCTGTGCTGTAAAAAAAAGAAATGCCGATTTGTACTTTTATCAGAGAGTCTGCTGGCGCTCACGTGACTCCTCGGCTCTCTCTCCTCTTTCCTCCCCTCTTTCCTGGCTGACGTCAGGGAGTTCTCGGCCCCACCCACTATAGCTGTCAGCCGGGGAGCGGAGAGAGCCAAGGAGTCACGTGAGCGCCGGCAGACACTCTGATAAAGGGAAAAATCTGCATCTTTTTTATACAGCCCAGGCATAGGGACACATAATGTTGTTTAAAGAGGAACTGCAGTCTGCTCACATAATTTGTAATGAAAACATCTTTGCCATTCTGAAGCTTCCCTCCAACCACTTTGCATATTATTTTATATATACTGTGATTCTGCACTTGCCAAATATGCTGCAGAAATCTCCCTCCACTGAGTTTGGCTGCAATCATTTTAACTGTGGGCACCTGAAGCTGCTGCCTGTTCACTTCCTGGATTTACACAGAGGCACAGCTCCAGCTCTGTAGCTCTCATTGGCCCTCTTATGACTCATCCCCCCCTCCCTTCCTGGCAAACTCCCATGAGAGTGAGAGAGAGCTGTGCATGATGTCATAAGCCTAGGTTTTTTTCCAGACAAGAAACAGGAAGTGGGCTGTATAAGGTATTTACTGGTAGAAAAAAATGTTTTACTATCCAAAGTTAAAACAACAAGGGCAGAAGATTTAATAGATGGAAAGATGAAAAAATGACTGAAGTTCTGCTTTAACAGAGAGGATGGCATGCTTATACTATAGTGGCTTTTATTGACCATGTTATTTAGTATATTACTTTGTTCTGTTTTGTATACTTTGGGAGAAGTCTGTTTCAAATAGCAGCTGTTCTAATGTTTAACCACGCTTGATAATTGCGTATTTCATTCTAAATATCATGTTGGCAGTTCTCATTTTAAAACTCGTCACTCAGCATACATGTACAGGTATCTCAAACATGTCATGTTGGACATTGACCAGGTTTGTTTTGACAAGTGAAAATAAAAAGGAGTGGTGGTATTTATAGTATGCACTGAAACCCACGCACCTTATCTGGAGTTGTTTTTCGTAGCCATTAAAAAAGAGAGAAAGAGAACTGTAGCAAATCAATCTTTTTTTTAAAGTCTGCCAGTGTTTGCCCATGCAGGGCAAAGCAATAGGTTAATTTAACTGCCACCTGCTACAACTACTCATACTTTTTCTAGCCTCTGGGAACAAAGTGAGTGAGCCAAGGCAAAATGTTGGGGGCTTTCTCCCCACGTCCATTAAACAATGATGGGTGCCTCAGCAGGTAATTCCCAAACACAAGTGCAGTCACATAAGATGAAAAGATAGCGAGTCAGAAGATTCAGAAGATTGCTTCCAGTGCTAGACTGGAGGTAAGGGTGAGTGAAAAAAGATGTTGCAGTTACTTGAGCTTATTGCTTTGCCAGCAAAGATTCACTTTAAGGTTATAATAAAAAATCGTGAAGAATATTAAACTGATAGTTATTTTTTGCATCCACTAATTATTAGTTAATTAATAAACATCCTCTAGAAATGTAATAACAAGAAATCCAAGCCTACGTTTTTATATTTTTACCACTAATTTAGAGATAGTACAATTTTTTTTACACCAAAAAGTAAACTGGGTTGAAAATCATGCCCAACAAAATAACAGAAGAAGAATACTAGCAATAAAAAAAAATATTTATTATCTATTAAAAAGTAAGGCAATTTTGACATTAAAATACAAAACTGGCTTCTATCAACAGAAAAACATTTATTTGTATGCAAAACATTTGAGAATCTAAAAAAAATATTTCTAGTAGGGATTTTTCTATATTCAGGACAATTCCTAAGAAAAAGTTTAGTTCAATAATTAATATGTAGTTATCTTCTTGAATCTGTTTTTTTTTAATATGCATTTTGTTTTTTATGTAGCGGTAAGTGCTAAGTGATGTGGCCCATCTGTCACCCTGCCCATTCACTTCCCAGTCACTTTTGAGTTTCACACTAGAGAGTAGGGATGAGCTTCGAGTTCGAGTCGAACTCATGTTCGACTCGAACATTGGCTATTCTCAAGTTCGCCGAACAGCGAACAATTTGGGGTGTTCGCGGCATTCGAATTTAAAAGTCTATGGGAGAAATCAAAAGTGCTAATTTTAAAGGCTTATATTCAAGTTATTGTCATAAAAGGTGTTTGGGGACCTGGGTCCTGCCCCAGGGGACATGGATCAATGCAAAAAAAAGTTTTAAAAACGGCCGTTTTTTCAGGAGCAGTAATTTTAATAATGCTTAAAGTCAAACAATAAAAGTGTAATATCCCTTTAAATTTGGTAGTTGGGGGTGTTTATAGTGTGCCTGTAAAGGGGCGCATGTTTCCCGTGTTTAGAACAGTCTGACAGCAAAATGACATTTCGAAGGAAAAAACCCATTTAAAACTACTCGCGGCTATTGCATTGCCGACAATACACATAGAAGTTCATTGATAAAAACGGCATGGGAATTCCCCACAGGGCAACCCCGAACCAAAATTAAAAAAAAAAAATGACGTGGGAGTCCCCCTAAATTCCATACAAGGCCCTTCAGGTCTGGTATGGATATTAAGGGGAACCCCGGCCAAAATTTAAAAAAAAAAACGGCGTGGGGTTCCCCCTAAATTCCATACCAGACCCTTCAGGTCTGGTATGGATTTTAAGGGGAACCCCGTGCCAAAAAAAAAAAAAAAAAGGCGTGGGGTCCCCCCAAAAATCCATACCAGACCCTTATCTGAGCACGCAACCTGGCAGGCTGCAGGAAAAAAGGGGGGGGACGAGAGTGCGGCCCCCCCCTCCTGAACTGTACCAGGCCACATGCCCTCAACATTGGGAGGGTGCTTTGGGGTAGCCCCCCAAAACACCTTGTCCCCATGTTGATGAGGACAAGGGCCTCAACCCCACAACCCTGGCCGGTGGTTGTGGGAGTCTGTGAGCGGGGGGCTTATTGAAATCTGGAAGCCCCCTTTAACAAGGGGACCCCCAGATCCCGCCCCCCCCTGTGTGAAATGGTAAGGGGGTACTTACCCCTACAATTTCACTAAAAAACTGTCAAAAATGTTAAAAATGACAAGAGACAGTTTTTGACAATTCCTTTATTTAAATGCTTCTTCTTTCTTCTATCTTCCTTCATCTTCTGGTTCTTCTGGTTCTTCCTCCGGCGTTCTCGTCCAGCATCTCCTCCGCGGCGTCTTCTATCTTCTTCTACTCGGGCCGCTCCGCACCCATGGCATGGGGGGAGGCTCCCGCTCTTTTCTTCATCTTCTTCTCTTCTTTCTTCTTCTCTTCTTCATTTTCTTCTCCAGGCCGCTCCGCACCCATGCTGGCATGGAGGGAGGCTCCCGCTGTGTGACGGCGTCTCCTCATCTGACGGTTCTTAAATAACGGGGGGCGGGGCCACCCGGTGACCCCGCCCCCCTCTGATGCACGGGACATGACGGGACTTCCCTGTGGCATTCCCCGTGACGTCACAGGGAAGTCCCGTCAAGTCACCGTGCGTCAGAGGGGGGCGGGGTCACCGGGTGGCCCCGCCCCCCGTTATTTAAGAACCGTCAAACGAAGAGATGCCGTCACACAGCGGGAGCCTCCCTCCATGCCAGCATGGGTGCGGAGCAGCCCGGAGAAGAAAATGAAGAAGAGAAGAAGGAAGAAGAGAAGAAGATGAAGAAGAAGAAGAGAAGAGCGGGAGCCTCCCCCCATGCCATGGGTGCGGAGCGGCCCGAGGAGAAGAAGATAGAAGACGCCGTGGAGGAGATGCTGGACGAGAATGCCGGAGGAAGAACCAGAAGAGCCACAAGAACCAGAAGAAGAAGATGAAGGAAGATAGAAGAAAGAAGAAGCATTTAAATAAAGGAATTGTCAAAAACTGTCTCTTGTCATTTTTAACATTTTTGACAGTTTTTTAGTGAAATGGTAGGGGTAAGTACCCCCTTACCATTTCACACAGGGGGGGCCGGAATCTGGGGGTCCCCTTGTTAAAGGGGGCTTTCAGATTCCGATAAGCCCCCCGCCCGCAGACCCCCACAACCACCGGCCAGGGTTGTGGGTATGAGGCCCTTGTCCTCATCAACATGGGGACAAGGTGTTTTGGGGGGCTACCCCAAAGCACCCTCCCAATGTTGAGGGCATGTGGCCTGGTACGGTTCAGGAGGGGGGCCGCACTCTCGTCCCCCCCTCTTTTACTGCGGCCTGCCAGGTTGCGTGCTCGGATAAGGGTCTGGTATGGAATTTAGGGGGAACCCCACGTCATTTTTTTTTTAAATTTTGGCCGGGGTTCCCCTTAATATCCATAACAGACCTAAAGGGCCTGGTATGGAATTTAGGGGGACTCCCACGTCATTTTTTTTTAAATTTTGGTTCGGGGTTTCCCTGTGGGGAATTCCCATGCCGTTTTTATCAATGAACTTCTATGTGTATTGTCGGTAATGCAATAGCCGCGAGTAGTTTTAAATGGGTTTTTTCCTTCGAAATGTCATTTTGCTATCAGACTGTTCTAAATACAGGAAACATGCGCCCGTTTACAGGCATACTATAGACACCCCCCAGCTACGAAATTTAAAGGGATATTACACTTTTATTGTTTGACTTTAAGCATTATTAAAATCACTGCTCCTGAAAAAACGGCCGTTTTTAAAACTTTTTTTTGCATTGATCCATGTCCCCTGGGGCAGGACCCAGGTCCCCAAACACTTTTTATGACAATAACTTGCATATAAGCCTTTAAAATTAGCACTTTTGATTATTCATGTTCGTGTCCCATAGACTTTAAAGGTGTTAGCGTGTTTTCCTGTTCGCATGTTCTGGCGTGAACTGAACAGGGGGGTGTTCGGCTCATCCCTACTGGAGAGACAGCAGCAGCTGTTTCAGGTCAGTTTGCAGGCGCTATTATTAGTGCAATAGCGCCTGCAAACCGCCCCAGTGTGAAAGGGCCCTTAGTGAAAATGGTTACCAGGGCAAATGGATATTAGGAATCTCCCCACTAGTACAAAGATGGCAATAAAAACCTATAAATGTGGCGGTAAATGGGAAAATCCAATCCAAACTATAAATAAAAAAACAAAAAACCTCACAAGTAATAATGCGGGGAAGGGGCACCCTGACTCCAAGGCAATTAATAAATACAACAATATATAGAGAACTTCAGTTGTCCTCCAAGATCACTAAATAAATATATAAAAAAAACCCAAAATAATAATAATAAAAAAAAAAATACCTTTATGCAATTGACTGTACCCCACAACCCTAACCCAAAGATTATTATCATTATTATTATTATAATACAGGACTTATATGGGGCCGACAGCTTACGCAGCGCTTTACAACATGGGGGTAAACAGTACAATTACAATACAATGTAATACAGTAGGAATCAGAGAACCCTGCTTGTTAGAACTTACAATCTAAGAATACAAACCAATTAAAAATAAAATACAATTCTCTGGAAAGAACTAAAATGTGGTTGTATAAACTCAGGAATAAATAAATATCTGAAATATCCTTAATATAAAAATCTAAATGAATGCATTACATCTAGTCTGTAAAGTAAGCAATCAGTACTGTATAATATATGCTGAGCAACATTATGTTCAAAGAAGTTATTAAAATGAATGCCATAAAGCATCCACTCATTGGTTCTTGTCCAGGTATAATGCAGATAGGGAGGTATCCAGCAAATATGCCTCAGGAGATATGGCCAGGGCAGACAGTGCCAGTAATCCGTGACGTTTAACTGACAGACCTGCAATTTTTTGATGCCCCCTATATAAAGAAGGTCAATCATCACTACTTCATAGACTTGGTGCCACTTTGCCCACAAGTATTTTTTGGTGTTTTTAGCCCTCAGCCAAAAAATGTCACCACTCTGGTGCTGTCTACCCTAGCCACATTTCCTGAGGCATATTTGGTGAATACAACCTTTTGCTAACTGGCAGACATGTGAAAATATCAGTGGGATTCCCAGGTACAGACCTTTATTGGTGATGTGAAGTATACTCAGCTGATCTTTTGTGGTATATGTTAACTATACTTGTCATTTTATGAGCTTTATGGACAATAATTCTGTACAATTTGATGTTTTGTACAGTGTCATGATCGCACCATGTGGTTTTTCTAGTGCAGGCTATTTGGACCAAACTATTTCCTGCTGCAGTTTCAGTGAGGTATTATCTGTTTTATTCTAGACTTGTAGCAAACACCTGACTGTTGCTTGCTGCCGTGTGTAGTTTTAATCTATTGAGAAGGCTTCAACCATGCTGACCAATATGGCTTCTACAGACCAATATGGATATTCAGCATAAGGAGGGAGCAATACTCCATCCAGAGGCCTGCTATTGTGTGCCCCTACTGGGTGTTTTTTGCAGTACAACCACTGGGCATTTTTGACGTGTGCATGACGCACTATATGGATGCAAATTGTGCAATGTGACAATGGGAAAGTTACCTTTGGAACTGGCCTTGATTAAACATGCCAGTGTGTGCCAACTAAATTTGCAGTTTGCTGGCCTGTTATTGATTTATAGTCTGCTTTCACCCTGGGTGATCCCGCTACATAGTATAATTGAGCATAGATATGTGCCCTGTATCTACTAGAGCAGGGATATGCAATTAGCGGACCTCCAGCTGTTGCAGAACTACAAGACCCATGAGGCATAGCAAGACCCTGACAGCCACAAGCATGACACCCAGAGGCAGAGGCATGATGGGACTTGTAGTTTTGCAACAGCTGGAGGTCCGCTAATTGCATATCCCTGTACTAGAGTATTGAAGTTTTAATCTGTTTGCTTATGCTCTCATTGTATCCATACCTCTCTATCTGCATTAAAGTAGTGTTGTTTTCTATTCTACCTGGACAGAAACCAACAATTGGTCGCTTTATGTTATTCACTTTGATAATTTCATTAAGTAACCTCACTCAGCATAGGTTTATTTATTAATTACAGGTATTTATATAACACCAACAATTTACACAGCACTTTACATATATATATTGTACATTCACATCAGTCCCTGCGGTCAAGGAGCTTACAATCTAAGGTCCCTAACTCACATTCATACATAAACATACTAGGGCCAATTTAGACAGGAGCCAATTCAACTACCAGCATGTCTTTGGAGTGTGGGAGAAAATCAGAGTATGATGCAGGCACAGGCATGTAGACTCCAAGCAGGTCGTGCCATGGGTGGGATTCAAACCAACAACGTGAATGGTGCAAGACAGAAGTGCTAACCACTTAGCCATTGGTTGATATGCTGAGTGCTTACTTTACAGACTATATGTGATGCATTTGTTTAGACTATTTATTTTGAAGATATTTCGGCCATTCATTCATTACTGAGTTTATACGACCATGCACTGATTGATTGGTTGTAATCTTTGGGTTACTCGTATGGGGTAAAGTCATTAGAATAAAGGTATTTTTGATATATTTATATTATTTTCTGTTTTTCTTTACTTATTTTGTGGATCTTGGAGGACACGTGAAGCTCTCTATATATTGTTGCATTAATTATCATTAAAAACCTGACAGGAATTGTAACACCTCACCACTCCAACCAATACTAAAACATGATATACACTTTACATGGGGTGTTAAAAAGGGTCAATAGAGAAAGACATATATAGCATGAGAAAAGTTGAGTTACTAAAGGCAAATAGACCGTGCACTTTGCAAAGTGCAGTCGCACTCTGCAAGTGCAGTTGCTCCAGAGCTTAGTAAACGAGCAGAAGCTCTGCTCACTTCCATCACCCAATCAAGTGCAAGCAAAGCAAAAATACAGTTTTTTAAAATTTTCCTTGCATGTTATTGGGTATGCTTTGCAAAGTGAAGCTTTACCTATTTTACTAAAGCTCTGGGCAACTGCACTTTGCAAAATCTGTTTGGCTTTAGTAAATCAACCCCACAGTGTCAAGAATAGTAGTACATCTATATCCAGAATTCTGCAAGAATGAAGTAAAGTAAACTGAAAAAGATAAACTTTTTTCTTATAAAACACAAGCATCCATTTGACCAAAAAATAGCTATTCTATTATATATTATAGGTGAAGATTAGAACTATATAATACTAGGAATAGTAAGTAAGGTCCTTTGCGCTAGCAACGTAAATGTATAATATAGTACTCTGATAAATTGCAGCTAGATCTAAAGTGTATGAGTGAACTAAACTGGTATAAAATAAATAAGTGATCAGCGCAACTTAATATTATAAATATAGATGATTTAGCACTGTGCAATAATCTGCAAAAATTGCTAAAAAATGCGACTGTGCAAAAAAACGCTAAAGATGCTGTGCAAAATTGCTAGGTGCAAATATGAGCATGTGCTCAAATAAAACAATGCCAATGAAAGCTCATACTATAAATATATGTAAATGATTTAGCACTGTGCGATAATCTGTGCAAAAATTGCTAAAAAATGCGACTGTATAAAAAAAAAACGCTAAAGATGCGCAGGGCAGCAGAGTGGTGTGGTGGGTAGCACTCTTGCCTAGCAGTAAAAAGGGTCGCTGGTTGGAATCCTAACCACGACACTACCTGCCTGGAGTTTGCATGTTCTCCCTGTGCCTGTGTGGGTTTCCTCCGGGTACTCCGGTTTCCTCCCACACTCCAAAGACATGCTGGCAGGTTAATTGGCTTCTGTCCAAAATTGGCCCTAGTATATGAATGTGAGTTGGTGACCTTGGATTGTGGGCTCCTTGAGGGTAGGGACCAATGTGAGTGTGCGATGTATGTGTGGAGCGCTTCGTAAATTGACGGCACTATATGGGTACCTTAAATAAATAGGGATAATTGTAGACACGTACCCACACTCACTCAGGTTGAACTGGATGGACTGGTGTCTTTATTCAACCTTACTAACTATGTAACTATGCTGTGCAACTATGAGCTTGTGTTCAAATAAATCAATACCAATGAACGCTCATGGCACTCTGCAAAATACAAATATGAATCTGTGCACATAAGATGATTTCAGTGCAAAAAAATGATATAAAGATCAACAAATATCAATAATAAATTCCTATGCATATGCAATATATCAATGAGACACATGTAATTATTATAGATGAATGTAGCAATAATCTGTATAATCTCTCTTTATCACACTGCTGACACAACAAATAGTGGTGGCCTAATGATAGATGATTTAGCACTGTGCGATAATCTGTGCAAAAATTGCTAAAAATGCGACTGTGCAGAAAAACGCTAAAGATGTTGTGCAAAATTGCTAGGTGCAAATATGAGCATGTACTAGGAATGTATTATCTCCATGTGCTGTGTTGCATATAGATTAAGTTAAAGTACAGAAGCTCCACAAGTAAAATAGATGTGAGTGACTGCAATGTGGACAAATGCATACGCTACTATAGTCTCCAGTTTATGGGGCAACGTGTCAAAATGTGGAGAACAATTGATTTACTACTACAATTTTACTACTAGCACTAGAAATCCAATGCTGAAATTGCTTATAGATAAGGTCGATCCAGAGAATTAACATTCCACAAACAACACCCCAACCCTTTTTCTTCAAAAAATAAGCTAAATATCCCAAATACTTATTGAAATCCACTGTCTTTTGAAGTGCCAAATCCAAATCGTCTTTTGGACTGCAGAGTGATAGTTTTATTGTTTGGACGCCCCCATGGCTGCCCGGTGATGTGGACATAACATAGGGGGGGGGGGGGGTTGGGCTGTAGTCAGTTTGCTTTAGCTTTTGCCTGGTAAAAGGCTTTAATTAAATATTGTGTAACTAAACCCAAGAACAAAAATTGAATATATTGCAGCTTTCTAGTCCTTAGAAATGGTGGCCACATTTGTTATTTTATTTTTGTAGTGTTTTTTTTTTTTTTATTTTGTGTGCAATCTGGTGAAATCTACGGTAGAGTAGCGCTGTTACCTTAGACTGCTCACACCTGATTTGGACTACAGAATACCAACCCCTTGTAACAAAAGTCGTGGTGTTCTCCAGTTCACAGAGGTAGGCTGGGTTGGGTTGGGCTGACAACACTGCTTGACATTTCAGTGTAGAGGTAGCAGAATGCACAGGGCGTTGCAAGCTCACAGTATTTATGGCAGGACAACCTTAACAACCTAAGGAACTGTATCAGATGTAACTCTGCCTGCCCAGAATTCAGAAAAATTAGACAATTAAGTGATATTGCAGCTTGATAATCAAGCCCATCTTCTGTCTTCTGTTTCTGATTTCTCAATAGCCAGATGTAGTTTCAACCATTTTTCTTTGGCTCAAAACAGTTTACTTTAGAACCATGACATAGGCATTGTGAGAGCAGAGGCTCCCAAGGCACAGTAATATGAGTAGAAGAAGGTGTTAATTAGGACTATTTTTGAGTGAGAATCAATGTTAGAAAATTACTTACTGATGGCTTACTGTTTGATATTGAGTTAGAAAGGTTTAGGATTTAGGCATGTTGATTAGGTGTTAAGCACTCGCTTAAAGTGATTGTCCCCTGCCAGCGCTTCTGGCTCCCCCCCCTTCAGAGTGCCCCCATAGCAAGTCAAAAGCTAAGGGGGAACTCATGCAGGCTCAATATTGAGCCAGGATCTGTGTGTCAATTGACACACATCACGCCTCTGCCCTACCGCAAAACCCCCTCCTTACAGGCTGTGATTGGTGGCAGTAGGAGTTAATGGCTACTGTTGCTGCCTCCTTGTCCAGTGTTGAGGGAGAGAGCAGGGAGAGCCACTGCTCTCTGGAAAAGTGCTGGAATGAGATCGGGCTCAAGTAAGTATAAGGGGGAGGGCTGTGGGGGAAGCTGAACACAGAGTCCTTAGGGTTAAGGAAAGTATTTTTTTTTAGTTTACTTTGTTTATAGCAAAAAGTGCCCCCTGCCCAAAAATACATCACCCATTCCTGGTGCTGAAAAACAACATTTCACTAACTAATGTTACTAGGTAGTATAAATCTATACCTCCCAACTTTGGAACTTAAAGTGTTACGAAACCCATAACAGTAAAATCAGTCTGTATATGCAGCATAGCATGCTTGCTATACTCACTGTGGCACTTAAGGGGTTAATCCTCTGCATTGTGTAAAAAGACTGTTTTATCCTGTATGCATAGATCCTACTCTTACTGCACTGTCTATCTGGGGAAGGCCAGCTAACACAGGCAGAGTAGCTGATCTGCACATGCTCAGTTGTGTCTTTTATGCTGGAGAGCACATTTACTTGTTGATCAGAGCTATCTAGGTCACATGATATTGACATCACACATGTGGGCGTGTATACAGGCTGCAGTGGAAATCTCTACCTTCCTGATCTCTAACTCTCAGCACTGAAGAAACTCTGCAATTTGTCATGTAACCGTGGTATACAGATCGTCCAAAAAAGGTATATAGTGGCAGTATTTTAATGTAAAAAGATGATTTATAAGCTGTGGGCACTGTGGGGGGAGGATGAACTATTTTCATATTACTGGGTTTAGTAATACTTTAGGAAAGATGGGCAACTTGGAGAAGAAAAATGTGGCGTGCATAACACCTGGCTGAATTCTGCCGAATATAGGGAGTGACTGGTATAGATTGGGGGGGGGGGGGGCAGCTTACTTTTTTTTGTTTGTTTGATTGCTTTTTTGCCTGGGGTCCCCCTCCAAATCTATACCAGACCCCAGGAGTCTGGTATGGAGTTTAGGTTAAAAAAACAGACCAGTTAAGCACACTACAAGGTCCAGCCCAACAGACAGCAGTCTATGATATCAGCATGGTGAGAACAAGGGTTTATTAAAACACACAGGGATCCTACAGCTTGCCAGGTGAATATCTGGGAAGATCCAGGGATTTCTTTGTTGTTTGGTATGGATTTTATGAGGAACTCCATGTGTTTTTTGTGCCCCCCCCCCCCCTCTTGAAAAATACCAGGCTACATGTTTCACAGAACAAACCATAGAGTGCCCTTCAAAATCCTTAGCAGACCCTTATCCTAGAAAGGATAGGACAATCCCTTTGAATTCAGAACATCAATTTAATAGGACATTTACACTAACTAACAATGTAATAGCCCTTGATACTCACCACCAATACAATGGAAACATTGACACTAACCACTTCCTTTAAATCAACGATACTTATTAGGCCTCATGCACATGGATGTTTTTACAGCCGCTTTTTTGAGCGTTTTTTGCAGCCTAAAAACGCCTGGCTATGTTAGTCTATTGCCACGTACACACGGTCGGCAGACTTTGCCCAGCTGACTTTTCGACGCACTTTATGACGGACCTTCTTAATGAACGGACTTGCCTACACACAATCCACCAAAGTCTGTCCAATTCGTACGTGATGACGTACGACCGGACTAAAACAAGGAAGTTCATAGCCAGTAGCCAATAGCTGCCCATAGCGTGGCTTTTTGCCGTTCGAACTACCATACAGACGAGCAGACTTTTCGACCAGACTCGATTTCGCCGGATTGATTTAAAACATGTTTCAAATCTAAGTCCGTCCAACTTTTGAGAAAACAAAGTCCGCTGGAGCCCACACACGATCGAATTGTCCGCCGAAATCCCGTCCGCCGGGCAAAGTCTGCCGTAAAGTCTGCTCGTGTGTACGCGGCATTTGGCTTCATGCCCACCTAGGCATTTTTGAGCTGCAAATCGCATAGGCGTTTTTAAGCTGTAAAAAAAAAACAGGACCAGTGGGTTTTGAGAGACATTTTTCAGCTGTAAAAACGCTCTAACGCTGATAATCGCTCAAAAAACGCTCAAAAACGTCGCTCACCATTGTTTTTTTTAACTTTTTTGATCCACTGAAAAAAAAATTTTGAAAAAAAACCCCGCTAACGCAGAAAACCGCTAAAAAACGCTAATAAATGCTAAAAACGATATTGCAAAAACGTTGAAAAAAGCTGAAAAAAGTTAAAAAAAACTCACTGCAAAGCTACTGGCATTTTCATAACGTTATTTTAACGTCCCGTGTGCATGAGGCCTAACAATCAAGTTATGCAATTTCCTTTAGATCTCCCAATTGATATTTTTTTTTTTTAGATCAGAGGTTTTTTTTTATTGAACATAATAAACAACTCCCAATGTACAAACATTAAAGTTTCAGATGTAGACAGTTACATACTGCAGTTATCTTTGCAACATCAAAGAATATAGGCACATTGCATGCTCAGACCCTTACTCGGTCACCATTACTGAACGATATTAAAGTTAAAATGAATAGAATCACAACAGGACAGCTATCCTGGGGGGGAAGAATTAATATTTTTAAAATGGTAATTTTACCTAAAATTACATATAAGTCGCAAATGCTTCCAATCCCACTTCCACAGGCATAAGACACTACAAACGATGTTTCTTAGGTTTATTTGTAGAGGGAAAAAAGCACATATTAGTTTGGCACAGTTGATAAAAGAGAAGGCGCAAGGAGGATGGGGTGCACCGGATTTAAGAAATTATTACAACGCTATAAATTTAGCACGAATAATAGAATGGGCAAAAACAATAAGGAAAAGAGATGGGTAAAAATGGATAGCACAATCAGTAAAGTCACATTGGGGAAGTTAATTTGGATTCCTGCACAATATAGGGAACTTAGTAAAGACACGCACAATATCACAAAAAAATGCACTAAAAATATGGGATAACTTATATAAAAGGGAGAAATGGGAATACAATTCACCCCTGATGCCACTGAAAGGCACAAAATATTTCACACCCAGGATGGAGGAAATGTTTGGTAATTGGATTATACAGGAGGATACACAACTAAAAGATGTAATGGTACAAGATAAAATGTGCACTTTCCAGGAATTAATAAACAAAAGAGAACTGATAGATGTTTGGCGGTATACCCAACTGAAACATTGTCTCGAGACTCTACCCCAACCTATAAGATCAGTAGAGAACCTACTCCCACTGGAGAAGATGTGTATAGATAAAAACAAGAAGAGGGTGATCTCTAGGATCTATAAAATACTGAATGATTCGAAAGGACCGGAGATACTGACATACATCGAGAAACAGGAAAAGAACTGGGAATACAGGTGAAAGGGGTAGAGATTCGAGAACTGTTGAAGCGGGTTCACTCTACGTCAGTAAACAGCAACATGACAGAGTTAAACTACAAGTGCCTGGCCAGATGGTATATCACCCCCGACAAGGCACATAATTGCCAAAGGGAAACATCACAGCTTTGTTGGTGTGGGTGTAAAAAAATTGGGACTATGGCCCACATATGGTGGCTATGCCCTAAAATTAAAATATATTGGGATGAGATCAGGCAATTAATAACTGAGATTACTGACATAGAGGACCGTGGGGGTGCTTATTCCACGGGATTAGAATGACATCTAAGCAATATAAGAGAACATTGCTCCCACAGCTCTTAAATGCCGCTGAATGCCTAATACCTAGACATTGGCAAGATTTGGAAAGGCCAGCACTGAAGGAATGGCGTAATAAAATAAATGATATGCAAAACTTAGAGTATCTTAGGTTCAGTGATGATGAGGGCTTAGCGGAATTTGAAGAGAAATGGAAGAAATGGTCAGAATACAAGTACTCAATGAGATTTGCTGAAGTAATGGGAGTATAATGTATAAGGTAATAAGTATAAAATTAAAAATAGAACAGGAATTAGGTAGTTAGACAGGTGGAAAGAGTAGATTGGGGAAGTGTAAGAGGGATCAGGAATGAGATTTGAGACGTATAGGGTGTCGGGGTAGGAGGAGGGGGGGGGGGAGGGGAGGGAGGGGAAGGGGGGGGGGGGTTATTGGAGAATGCACTATGAAGGGTTTTTATTGTTGGTATCATGTAATGTGGTGACGAGAAGAAACCTCGATATTTGTACTATGATTTTGATCCAGAAAAAATGAATAACGAAATAATAATTTAAAAAAAAGACCCCTACTCGGTCGTACAATTCACTTGACACTAAGTATATCAAACATAGCAAAATCACCCTGTAGGGCATTGTAGAATTCTAGACATTACCAAGTCCTTAGGGCATAGTCCTGGCATATCAAGCCATGGGGACCATATCCTTTCAAACATACCTTGGCTCCCCCTATTTTGATAAATGTATCGCTCCATAATAAGAGTATGTCCCATGTGTGTTATCCAAGAAGTGGCTGTGGGCAGTGAGGACAATTTCCATCCCATCAAGATGAGCTTTCTAGCCTGGAATAGCGCCTGGGAGAATGCAATTCTAACCAGGGATTAACTCCTCCAGAACTCCCAATACACAGCAAATTGGATCTAAAGGTACACTTGTCTGAAACACGCAATTGAGCGTTCCAATTACCGTTCTCCAGTAGCGATGTAGCTTCGGGCATCGCCAGAGGAGATGGATAAGGTCCTCAGTGGTTCGCCTGCATTTACCACACAGGGTGTCTGCCAGTCTGCCCATCCTATGAAGCTTTTTCGGGGTGTAGTGTACTCTAAGTACAATATATAACTGAGATACTTTTTTGGCTACCGTATATACTCGAGTATAAGTCGACCTGAATCTAAGCCGAGGCACCTAATTTTACCACAAAAAACTGGGAAAACTTATTGACTCGAGTATAAGCCTAGGGTGAGAAATGCGCAGCTACTGTAAGTGGAAAAGAGGGTCAACAATGCCTATTTGCAGCATCACTCTGCCCATTTGCAGCCATAGGTCCCCCGAAATTCAAACTCGGTAGGGTTCCTAGATGTCCCCTAGCTGCAGCCAAAATTTGGGTCTCTGGACCCAAAGGTTTCCGAAATGACATTGCTGCAGATGGACACAGTTGACCGACTTTGCGGCCCCGTATCTCGGGGCCACCTAGTGCTAGGAACCCCAAATTTGGTGTACAAAGCCACTACAATATATCCAAAGCTGGGGTTCCTAGCACCAAGTGGCCCCGAGATACAGGGCCCCTAAAATCGGTTCAGAAAATGTGTGGCCCCGAGATACAGGGCCCCTAAAATCGGTTCAGAAAATGTCAGGCACTTTTCTGCAGCAGAGAATGGACATTTTCTGAACCGAATTTGGGGCCCTATATCTTGGGGCCACTTGGTTGCTAGGAACCCCAAAGTGGTGTGCAAACCCAGTGGAACTAGCACTACAACATATCCAAAACTGGGGTTCCTAGCACCAAGCGGCCCCGAGATATGGGGCCCCCAAATTCAGTTCAGAAAATGGCAAGCACTTCTGCAGCAAAGAATGACATTTTCGAACCGACTTTGGGGGCCCGTATCTCAGGGCCACTTGGTGCTAGGAACCCGAGCTTTGTGGTACTAGTTCCACTGGGTTTGCACACCAATTTGGGGTTCCTAGCACCAAGTGGCCCCGAGATATGGGGTCCCAAACTCGGTTTCGGAAAATGACTGCTGCAGAAAAGTGCTTGACCTCGAGTATAAGCCGAGGGGGGCACTTTCAGCACAAAAAAATGTGCTGAAAAACTTGGCTTATACTTAAGTATATACGGTATATTTAATGAACAAGTAGAGATAGATTGAAGGGCTTCCTCCCACTCATCATCCTTCCTTTAGTGGACCCAGATCTCTCTCCCATAGGGGTTATCGCCTTAATGGGGTGCGCCCTTAAGTGTTCCATTAGTAACATTTAGGGTTGTCCCGATACCGATACTAGTATCGGTAGCGGCACCGATACCCGAGCATTTGCCCAAGAGTACTTGTACTCGGGCAAATGCTCCCGATGCTTCCCCCGATACCTGGAAGACAGCTGTGATCGGCGCGTGGGGGAGTTAAAAGCTTCTCCCCCAGCGGCTTTCACCAGCTTTAGTGACATACAGCGGTGATCGCTCACAGCTGACTGTCACTGCATCCTCCTCCGTGCCCCCTCCTTTCCTCTGTGCCTCTCCGCTGTCCCCCTCCGTTCTGCTCTCCTTATCTGTCCCCTCCATTCCTCTCTCCTTATCTGTCTCCCTCCGTTCTCCCCCTCCGTTCCTCAGTCCCCCTCCTCCTTCCTTTGTGTATGGATAGAGTCAGCTGACTCTGTCCATTCACAATAACTGAAACATTGTAATCTCCTGTGATTACGATGTGTCAGTTTATGAATGGAGAGAAGCTGCTGTCTTCTCTCCATTCATTCTCAGTGCAGCTGAGGCTGCAGAGAAAGGGACTGGGGAATCTCTATCCTCTGTCTCTTTCTCTGTCTCAAGGGGGAGATATCAGAGGTCTGTTAAGACCCCTGATATCTCACCAAAGCCCCCCAAAAGGGCTGATTAAAAAAAAAACAAAAAAAAAAAACAATAAAGAATAAAAAAAATATTATTGTAAAAAATAAAAGTTGTAAATAAAAAAAAAAAAAAAACACACACATACACCGTTCACCCCCCCCCCCCCCCCCCCCAAAAAAAAAGCAAGCACTGTTAAAAAAAAAAAAACAAAAAAAAAAAAACAAAAAACACTGTCACGTGACATTTTAAAAAAAAGTATCGGTAATCGGTATCGGCGAGTACTTGAAAGAAAGTATCGGTACTTGTACTCGATCCTAAAAAAGTGGTATCGGGACAACCCTAGTAACATTTGATAAGATTGGGATATGATCCCCTTAGTTTTAGTGCTAGACTGTAACATGTGGAAGATAGGAGTAAAAGACATAAACCATTCTCCTGCATCACCCTGCGCGCAAACACCGTGGCATAGCTGAAGATAGAAATAAAGCATAGTGGCGGGTAGCTTAAACCTGTTTTGTAGTTTGGTGAATGACATTAGCTTGCCATTTCAAAATATATGGGACATAAGAGTCACACCAAAGGCCGCTGCTGTAGCGTAGCCAGTTCTACATAGGAGTGGTTGCCCCAAATCGGACTATATTCAATTAATCCCATCACGCCCTGCAACTGTTTGCCCTTGTTCCATATTTTTTGGATTAGCGCAAGAATAGGCATCTGTTTATTAGAATTGTGAAACATCTGCACTTTCAGTCCTATCGGAACAGTTTCCGCTCTGTGCCAACTAGCCTACTGGATTATGGGACGTGGAGCCAACCAGGTGCTGCATTTGGGCTGCAAGATAGTACAGCCAAGGATTGGGTACTGCCAATCCTCTGCCGTCTTTAGGGTATTACAGTTGTTCCAGTTTAATCCTTGGGGGGCCAGTTTTCCACAGTAAGAGTCTAAAAAGGGTATTGACCACTCTGAATATTTTCAGATGAATCACTACAGGTGAGATGTGGAGGAAATATAATAGCTGTGGCATTAGAATGATTTTGATTAGATTGTTTTTTCCAGCCAGTGACAATTTAAGATTATTCCAGGTATTAATCTTATCCCTAAATCAGGACAATAAGGGATAAACATTTAGCTGGCAAAAATCTGCAAGCCTGGGCAATATCTGGACACCTAAATATCTAAAGAAGATAATACTGGAATGGTATAAGAATCAGGCATCTCCACTCCTTGATCCTCATCTAGCACCATCAAAGCCAACTTAGACCAGTTTATGGTCAGGCCAGAAAAGTATCCAAAGTCAGAAATTATGGACATGACTCCAGTCAAAGAGGTAGGTGGTGTCTCCCAAGAAAAGCATCATGTTATCAGCATATAACATGATCTTCTCATGCAAGTCACCAAACTTGAATCCATTGATCAGTGGGCAGGCACGCACCAGAGCCGCGAATGGCAAAAGCAAAGAGCAGGGGAGACAGTGGTCATCCCTGCCTAGTTCCCCTGCCAGAGCAAAAGCATGCAACATTCTATCATACATTCTAATGGTTGCTTGTGGGGATTCATACAGTTATTTGACCCAAGCTATGAATCAGGCCCTAAAGCCAAATTTGGATAGTTCCGCTCACAGAGAGTGCTAACCAACACTATCGAACGCTTTAGTAGTGTCTAGGGACAAAAGAGCCCTGTGACCCCCGTTATCAGCCAGTATCTGCATATCAAGAAAAAGCTGCCTAAGATTGGTGGCTGTAGATTTTTGTGGCATAAAGCCAGCCTGGTCTGGATGTATGATGGAAGAGATGATCCCGTTGACCCGAAGCGCCAAGACCTTGGCCAGGATCTTTCCATCACTCTGAAGGAGAGAAATAGGTCTATAGGAACCTCGGTCAACCGGATCCTTCCCAGGTTTGAGTAACAATATCAAAATTGCTCTGGCCATTGAAGCAGGAAGACGACCCTCTTCAAATGAGGCACTAAATACCTCCATCCACCTAGGCAATATCTGCTCAATATGTTGGGTATAAACTCCCATAGAGAGGCCATGCTCCCCAGGGGCTTTGCAAGTGGGAAAAGAACAGGCCGCCGTTTGCAATTCATCCAGTTTTAACAGGGCATCTAGCTGTTGTTTAGCCGTACAAGATAAAGAAGGCAGGGAAATATCCAAAAGACATTTGTCTATGTCATCATCTGAATAGACATCTCCTGACCCATAAAGGTCCGTATAGAAGGATGCCAACATAGAGATCATTTGTTCTGGATTGTTGACTATCTGTCCTCCAGATGAGTGCATGGCCCTGATAGCTGGAGATTGTTGCTGGGATCGAGCAATTTTGGCTAGTAGGCAACCCATCTTTTCCCCCTCATAAAATGCTAGTTTTGTAAAAAACCTTTTACGCTCTGCAGCGGAGGGTCTCAGGCAGTCCAGTGAATCCTGAGCCGACATCCATGCCTCCTTTGCAGAGTCTGACAGGTCAATAACACAGGACAACTCCAGTTGTCATACCTGGTCACCCACCTGTTCAAGTAGAGCAGAAGAGTTCCACTTAACTATCTGTATTTCTGTTATGCACACACCTCTAAGGTATGCCTTAAATGTCTCCCATTTCTGTATATTATTGTCATAGTGACAGTGAGACTGGAAAAAGTTATCAATCTGGGTAGCTATCCATTCCTGTGAGGTAAATAGTATGAGCCAAAAAGCATTAAGTTTCCAGGGGGCCCTGGATAAGGAAGTGGAGGGCTGGGCAAGCAGCCATAAGGCTAGGGGGAAGTGATCAGATGCTCCTCGTGGGAAATAATCCACTTTAGAGGTGTAAGTGACCATGTGAGGGATGCCCACACATAGATCTATACGCGACAGGGAGCCAGGGGTCTTAGAAAGGCATAAGAACTGTTTTTTGTCGGATTGAAAAAGCACCATATATCGGTCCAGCCCACCTCAACTAGCAGGCGACTAAGAGCGGTGCCCCTGCACCTCTTTGGGGGGGACACAGGGGGGTGTCTATCCAATCTGGGGTCTAAATAGCAATTAAAGTCGCCCATAAGTAACACCGGAATGTCAGGCTTATTCGCTAGGTACGACAACAATAACTGCATCCCGTGAGAACAGGGGGTGGGAGGGGGGGGGGAATGTATACACAGGCTAGGAGCAAGGTTAACCACCTCAATACAGTGCATTTTCGCCCCCTTCCTGCCCAAGCCATTTTTCAGCTTTCAGCGCTGTCGCACTTTGAATGACAATTGCGCGGTCATACAACACTGTACCCAAATGAAATTGTTATCATTTTTTCCCCACAAATATAGCTTTCTTTTAGTGGTATTTGATCACCTTTGCGGTTTTTATTTTTTGCGCTATAAACAAAAGAAGAGTGACAAGTTTTAAAAAAAACACAATAATTTTTACCTTTTGTGATAATAAATATCCAATTTTTTTTTTCTTTAAAACAAATTTTTTCTCAGTTTAGGCCGATATGTATTCTTGTACATATTTTTGGTAAAAAAAATCGCAATAAGCGTATATAGATTGGTTTGCGCAAAAGTTATAGCGTCTACAAAATAGGGGATAGATTTATAACATTTTTATTTTTTTAAATTTTTTACTAGTAATGGCGGCGATCTGCGATTTTTATCGTGACTGCGATATTGCGGCGGACACATCGGACACTTTTGACACATATTTGGGATCATTCACATTTATACAGCGATCCGTGCTATAAAAATGCATTGATTACTGTATAAATGTGACAGGCAGGGAAGGGGTTAACACTAGGTGGTGATCGAGGGGTTAACTGTGTTGCTAGGGAGTGATTCTAACTGTAGGGGGCGGGGACTCACTAGGGGAGGAGACCAATCGGTGTTCCTCTGTACTGGCAACACACCATCGGTCTCCTCTCCTCTGACAGGACTGTGGATCTGTGTGTTTACACACACAGATCCACGGTCCTGCTGTGTTACCGGTAATCGCGCGTGCCCGGCGGACATCGCGGCCGCCGGGCAGGCTCACTTCTGCATAGAAACCAATGAGCTTCCATGTTTTATTACCAAAGCTTAATTGAACAAGCTGGGGTTAGAAGCTCATTGGTTTCTATGCAACAGTGAGCCTGATTTTGTACTTTCCAGCTTTAGTACATAAACCCCATTGTGTACTTAAAAGTGGGGTATGCCTGTATGTTGTGGTCGTTCAGGTGCTTATCTAATAGTTTTTTGAAACTATCGATGCTCCCCACTGATACCACCGCCTGTGCAGTCTGGAAGCATTAAATAGCTTTCAGACTGGGATGAACAGAGGTTGCATAATCAGATTGTAATGGTAATGGCCAGCTTTAGGCACACTAGTATCACATATATCTGATACTAAACACCTAAACCATTTTATAAACTGCACAGATATTTTTCTCATGAATACATCATCCATCCTACTTTAGGGAGCATTATAGTTCCCTGATTCATGGTGTCCTGCATACCATTCCTTTATTTTTGAGGAAGTGACTGGCAGAAAATCTCAGCTTCACAGTGCCAGGATTAGCATTTGATCTTGAAATAAAATCTTCTTTTTGAGACTTTTCACAGAGATATGTAAAAAAACAGAAAAAAACACCCTTTGTGACTTCTACAGTTCCCAATTGCTTAAATTGGTTTTAAAGGATTTAAAAAAAAATAACAAACATGTCTATACTTACCTGCTGTGTGCAATAAGATTGCACAGAGACTCCGATCCCCCTTTAGTCTGGTCCCCTGCCCCTCTTAGCTCCTCCTCTCTTGCTGGTGACACCAACAGGAAACCAATTCCCACGGGCCCTCAACTGCGTACATTGGCACAGACAGCGGGACTTGGCCCTGCTCTCCCGCTCCCTCGTCACTAGAGTTGATCGACAGGAGTAAGAGCCAATGGCTCCCGCTGCTATCGATCTGCCCAGGGAGGAGGGACAAACCCAGGAGAGCTGCAGCTCTCATGCACAGCACTGGATCGTGACAGGGTTTAGGTAAGTATAAGGGGGGTGAGGGGGTGAGTCTGTGACACAGAAGGTTTTTTGTCCTAAAGCAGAGAATGAATTAAGGTAAAAAACCTTGAGGCTTTAGAACCACTTTAACCTCCTGACATCCGGCCGTAGCCGAATGACGGCTTCAGCGCGGATGTAAATTCCCGGGAGGCCGTCATATGACGGCCTCCCCTTTCCTCGCTCCCCGTGCGAGATCGCTGTAAACGGCCAATCACAGCGGCCGTTTACAGCGCGATCCCTGCCTCCAATGAGAGATGATCTGAAATGTAAACAATTGAGATCATCTCTCATTGCCGGTTCTCTCTCCTCACACAGAGACAGTGTGTGAGGAGAGAGAGATCTGTCAGCGATCTGTGAGTGTACCTGTGCGTTTTACTGTGCCCACAGTGCCCATCATTACAGTGCCCATCATTACAGTGCCCCATCAGTACAGTGCACCATCAGTACAGTGCCAATCGGTGCCCACCTGTGCCAATCGGTGCCCACCTGTCTGCCCAGCGGTGATCAGTGTCCAGCTGCACATCTGCACAATCAGTGCCCACCTGTGCCACCTCATCAGTGCCCACCTGTGCCACCTCATCAGTGCCCACCTGTGCCAATCAGTGCCCATCTGTGCTGCCTCAGTGCACATCTGTGCAATCAGTGCACATCTGTGCCGCCTCATCAGTGCCCATCTGTGATGCTCCATCTGTGCCGCCCCATCTGTGCCGCTCCATCTGTGCCACCCCATCTGTGCCGCCCCAACTGTGCCGTCCCATCAGTGCCCAGCTGTGCCACCTCATCAGTGCACATCTGTGCAATCTCAGTGCACATCTGTTCCGCCTCATCAGTGCCCATCTGTGCCGCCTCATCAGTGCCCACCTGTGCCACCTCATCAGTGCACATCTGTTCCACCTCATTAGTGCACATCTGTTCCACCTCATCAGTGCACATCTGTTCCACCTCATCAGTGCACATCTGTTCCACCTCATCAGTGCCCACCTGTGCCGCCTCATCAGTGCCCACCTGTGCCACCTCATCAGTGCACATCTGTTCCACCTCATCAGTGCCCCTCTGTGCCACCTCAGTGCCCATCTGTGCTCATCAGTGCCACCTCATCAGTGCCCATCAGTGCAGGCTTAGCAACCATGGCCAAAAGAAGCTTTTCCGCGGAGGAGGCGTACCAAATACTGTCCCAGGCCGACGAGAGCAACAGGGAGCTCTCTTTTTCGGATTCCCTTTCCGACTCCGATTCTGAGTCGGACATAAATTATGAGTCAGTCCTCAGTAGTGGAACACTGAGTGACTCAGAGGAGGAAGAGATTCGGCCCGCCAAACGAAGGCGTTCTTGTGGGGAGGCAGTGGCATCTACCAGCACCGCAGTCCCATCCACCAGCACGGCAGTCCCATCCACCATTACTGCAGTCCCATCCACCAGCACGGCAGTGCCATCCACCAGCACCACAGTACCTCGGCAAGAAAGGCCAAGGACCCATGCCAGCCTTCCCTATGCCCTGCAGAACCCCTTGTGGCTTCCTCCTAATTCAGGAGAAGCCAACATTCCCCCTTTCGCTGCCCAGCCAGGAGTCCAGGTGAACACGGAGAATTTTTCCCCAATAGATTTTTTTAAATTTATTTTTTACAGAGGACATGCTGTCAAGTATTGTGACCCAGTGCAACCTTTATGCACAGCAATTCATTTTGAGTAATCCAACATCCTACTATGCCCGTCCCTACGAATGGAGAGACCTAACGGTGGAGGAGTTGAAGGTTTTTTTTAGGGCTCACATTTAACATGGGACTCACAAAAAAAAAAACACTTTGCTGTCCTATTGGTCAACCCACCCCCTCCAACACATGCCAGTATACTCCAAGGTAATGCCCAGAAACAGATACCTCATGATATTGAGGTTTCTTCATTTCAACGACAATACCCAGTGCCCTCCCCGAAATGACCCAAACTATGATAGACTTTTCAAAATTCGTCCACTTTTAAATTATTTTTCTGCACTATTCCCCCTGCTGTTTACCCCGGACAAAAACATATGTGTGGATGAGTCCCTTGTTAAGTTTAGTGGCAGGCTTAAAATAAAGCAATATATTCCCAGTAAAAGGGCCCGCTATGGGGTGAAGGTATACAAATTATGTGACCGAGTCACAGGTTACTTGTATGCCTTCAAAGTGTATGAAGGGAAGGACACCCAGCTGCAACCCCCTAATTGCCCAGACTACTTGGGATCAAGCAGGAAAATTGTTTGGGACCTCACATACCCCCGTACTGGAGAAAGGCTACCACCTGTACGTAAATAACTTCTACACATCTCTGCCCCTGTTCCACAACCTTCATCGGAAGAAGACGCCTGCATGTGGTACCATCAAAAAGAACCGGAAGCTCTTTCCTCAAAGTCTAGTCAATAAAAAATTGAGAAAAGGAGAAACGGCGAGTCTACGAAACAACGAGATTTTGGCAGTGAAGTGGAGAGACAAAAGAGATGTGTACATGTTGTCTTCAATCCACGATGATACCTTCATGGAAATCCCCAGAAGAAATGGCCCCATACAGAAACCCAAATGCATCTTTGATTATAATTTGTTTATGGGGGGAGTCGACTTGAATGACCAGATGCTGGAACCGTACCTTGCTACAAGACGGACATACCATTGGTATAAGAAAGTCGCAATTTATTTTTTTCATTTGGCCATCTACAATTCATATGTCATTTATCGTAACTCCACCCAAAACCCCAAACGCTTCCTTGGCTACCAGGGGGAAGTTTTCACTGCCCTTACATTCCCGAACGGCCCCCCAGAAAATATCCGATCAGATGTTCTAAGTCGACTCTCCGAACGCCACTTTCCCGATAAGATCCCTCCCAAACCAACAGGCCAACGATGGCAAAAAAAGGTGTGTACCAGAGCAGGATTCAGAAGAGACACATCTTATTATTGTGCACAATGTCTTTCTGAACCAAGCCTCTACGTAGGTGAATGTTTTCGTCGTTACCATACTTCACTAAATTATTAGTGAAGTATGGTAAACGTAAGCCTCCTTTCCTGCAATTTACCCTCACACCCCTTATGCCACTGCCTCCCCTGTAACTGACCCTGGCTTGTTATTTGACCACGCTTCTGCCTAATGATTCTGTACATACCTCTGCCTGATCTGGAACTGACCCTGGACTGTTATTCGACCATGCTTCTGCCTAACGATTCTGCACATACCTCTGCCTGATCTGGAACTGACCCTGGACTGTTATTCGACCATGCTTCTGCCTAACGATTCTGTACATACATCTGCCTGATTTGGAACTGACCTTGGACTGTTTGACCATGATATTTGCCTGCCTCTTGGACTGATCTTGTACCCTGATACTGGACTAGTGTGATTCAACACAGGGGTCTCACATATGTGAGGGGCTCCAGAATTGTTTTTCTGGATGAAGAAAACTATTTTTTTTGTTTTCTCAATCCTAGATTAGGGTCTGGAGACTCAGAGGCTTCAAAGAGATTTGGGTGGGAGAAGCCTCTACCCCTGTCCCCATTCTGTCCTGAACGAGGCCCTACTTCTGCCTGTAGGACTTACTGCCGTCATGCCTCTGCCTGTCACACTGACCACACCACATGGACCTGCCTACTACCAGAACCAATATTTTTGGCACTGCGGACAATATCTCTGCCTGCACTGACCCTGGACTTTATATGGACAGTAACCCTGCCTGCTGCCTGGACAATTGTGTTCGCCGCTGCTGACCAAGTCCCTGCCTGCTGCCTGGACTAGTGCTATCCTCCTGTGTACAACTGCGCTACTACAACCACAGGTAATCTTTTTTGTTTACGCTTTGCTCAGCATAATGTATTTTGGGGTGTAATTCTTGGTATGTGCATGCTATGTGTCCCTGGAACACCTGACGGTGTTCCTTGCATGTTGGATCTCTGTATGTGGCCAGGCTGTGTAGAAGTCTCACACATGTGGTATCGCCATACTCAGGAGGAGTAGCATAATGTATTTTGGGGTGTCATTTTTGCTATCTAAATGCTATGTGTTGGAAATATCTTATAAATGGACATTTTCCAAAAACTTCTGGAAAAAAATAAACCATTCAAAAGACTCATTATGCCTCATAGATTATACGTTGGGGTGTTAGCTTTCCAAAATGGGGTCATTTTGTGGGTGTTTCCATTGTCCTGGTGCTCCAGGGCCTTCAAAAGTGTAATAGGTGGATGAGAAATGTGATGTGTAATTTATGCTCCTAGAACACCTGATGGTGCTCCATGCATGTTGGGCTTCTGTATGTGGCCAGGCAGTGAAAAAGTCCCACACATGTGGTATCGTAATACTCAGGAGGAGTAGCAGAATGTATTTTGGGGTGTAATTTTTGCTATCTAAATGCTATGTGTTGGAAATATCTTATAAACGGACAACTTTGTGTAAAAAAAAAATGCGTTTTCATTTTTTTCCACATTTTCCAAAAACTTCTGGAAAAAAAAAAAACATTCAAAAGACTCATTATGCCTCATAGATTATATGTTGGGGTGTTAGCTTTCCAAAATTGGGTCATTTTGTGGGTGTTTCCATGGTCCTGGTGCTCCAGGGCCTTCAAAAGTGTAATAGGTGGTTGAGAAATGTGATGTGTAATTTATGCTCCTAGAACACCTGATGGTGCTCCATGCATGTTGGGCCTCTGTATGTGGCCAGGCAGTGAAAAAGTCACACACATGTGGTATCGTAATACTCAGGAGGAGTAGCAGAATATATTTTGGGGTGTCATTTGTGGTATAAACATACCATGTGAGAGAAATAAGCTATTACAATGACAATTTTGTGGGGGGAAAAAAAAATCTTAATTTTGCAAAGAATTGTGGGAAAAAAATACAACTTCAAATAACTCACCAGGCCTCTAACTAAATACATTGAAATGTCTACTTTCCAAAAAGGGGTTATTTGGGGGGCATTTGTACTTTCCTGGCTTGTTAGGGTCTCAGGAAATGAGATAGGCCTCAGTACATCAGATGTGATAATTTTTTTATGATTTGCACCATAGTTTGTAGACTCTAAAACTTTCACACAGACCAAATAATTTCCACAAATTTTTGGTTATTTTTACCAAAGATATGTAGAAGTATAAATTGTGGCCAAAATTTATGAAGAAAAATTACGAATTTGCAAAATTTTATCACAGAAATTAGGAAAAATGCGTTTTTTTTCAAAATTTTCGGTCTTTTTTCATTTATAGCGCAAAAAATAAAAAACCCAGAGGTGATCAAATACCACCAAAATAAAGCTCTATTTGTATGAAAAAAAGGACAAAAAAATCATTTGAGTACAGTGTTGCATGACTGAGTAATTGTCGTTCAAAGTGTGAGAGCACTGAAAGCTGAAAATTGGTCTGGATAGGAGGGGAGTTTAAGTGCCTAGTAAGCAAGTGGTTAATCACCCGAGGTAAGCCGTGCCCCTAAAGGAGTGGTCATTTCCTAAGGTGCATAGCACCCTAAGAAAGAGCAAGCTATATATCTATATATAAAATGCCAAATTTATTAAACGCATCTAAAAAAACACACAGCTAAAACCTAAGTTATAAAAAACAGCACAAGCAACAGTACTTGCATTAAATTGTTTTTCTTATGTTGGCAGCTGCTCTCTTTGTTGAAATCTTCTCTTCTCTTAGATTAGGTCTTGGGATCCAAATGCAGATATATAAAACAAATACAAGAGGGCATCTCCATCTAGGTGTAGAGATGTATTAAAAAGAATAAAGAACAATAAAAATGCATTCATTACGTAAAATTAGACCAAGGCTTGTCATAATCCCATATAGAATTCTATAGGATCACCTTGGGATCACAATGAGGCTGCAGAGCTCCCAGACCCACAGCCATCTTGCTACACTCGCAAGCTGCTGCTGCCTATGTCCCAGCCTGAAGCCTGACAGCTGTACTTCCACTATCAGCTTCCCAGATGAACTCTGCTTCAGGCAGCCGCTTGCCTTGCCGAGCTCTGCAGCCTCATGGAGGTCTATATGGGTTTACGATAAGCATTGACCTACTTTTACCTAGCGAGTGCAATTTAATTGTCTTTTATTCCTTAATAAATCTCTGCACCTAGATGGTGTTTCCCTCTTGTGTTTGTTTTATCAATGTGTAGCACCCTCTATCTAGTGTAGGTGCTAGAGTAGGTTTTTTGTAGTGCAGGTAAATTTAAGCAGGCCTAGCCAAAAGCTAGGCCTGTTTGTTTTTATCTGTGGGCTAGGAGTGGCTTAGAGTAGGTTGGTGACTCACAGCTAATTTCATCTTTCGGTTACCTCCCTTCTGCTTCTAGAAGGAAGGTGGGGAAGAAAGGTGCAGCTGTCTGGGGTGTTCTAAGGAGCCCTGACCAATCCCCAACCTGGATTGGCAGGGAGCAGGCCTCCTTAAATACCTGGAGCCAACCCAGCTGGGGAGGAGTTGTTCAGGTGGAAGAACTGGAGATGGAGTAGGCTGCCAGGGCCTTGGGGGAAGCCCCCTACTCTGGGGAGGTTGACCTTGGGCCAGGGGCTTGGAGCTGAACAGGAACCCCACACAACCCAAGGGGTGTCCTGAACAGGAGCATCAGAGGACAGTGGGGAATACTGCTGGGCAAGTCTCCAGGAGGGATCCATCAGGTGTCGGTGAGTGACAGACACAGTCGGAAGAGCTGGGAGAGGCATGCCGGAGCGGACTGGGAGTGTGCAGTCGGAGATGGATGTAGAGCCAGCAGGAGAGACTGTGATGTTACTGGCAGTGAAGTCGGGCCACTGCAGTCGAGAGGGCTGTCAGGATCTGCAAAGGATTGATGGTGATCAGTAGTCCACCAAAGAGGGCAGCTGGCGCCAGAACTGTCTCTTGCTAAGCTATAGGGGCCCACGGTCCCTACCTGTATTAAGGAACTTTGCTAAGGCCTGGCTGAAACCAGGGTTAGACCTAACCATGTGCTAGCTGCGCTTCAGGCAGCCGCTTGCCTGCCGAGCTCTGCAGCCTCATGGTGGTCCTATGGAGGTCTATATGGGTTTACGACATGCATTGATCTACTTTTACCTAGCAAGCGGAATTTAATTGTCTTTTATTCCTTAATAAATCTCTGCACCTAGATGGTGGTGCCCTCTTGTGTTTGTTGTATCAATGTGTAGCACCCTCTACCTAGTGTAGGTGCTAGAGTAAGTTTTTTGTAGTGCAGGTAAATTTAAGCAGGCCTAGCCAAAAGCTAGGCCTGTTTGTTTTTATCTGTGGGCTGGGAGTGGCTTAGAATAGGTTGGTGACTCACAGCTAGTTTAATCTTTTGGTTACCTCCCTTCTGCTTCTAGAAGGAAGGTGGGGAAGAAAGGTGGAGCTATCTGGGGTGTTCTAAGGAGCCCTGACCAATCCCCAACCTGGATTGGCAGGGGTCAGGCCTCCTTAAATACCTAGAGCCAGCCCAGCTGGGGAGGAGTTGTTCAGGTGGAAGAACTGGAGATGGAGTATTAGGTTGCCAGGGCCATGGAGGAAGCCCCCTACTCTGGGGGGGGGGGGGTTGACCTTGGGCCAGGGGCTCAGAGCTGAACAGGAACCCCACACAACCCAAGGGGTGTCCTGAACAGGAGCATCAGAGGACAGCGGGGAATACTGCTGGGCAAGTCTCCAGGAGGGATCCATCAGGTGGTGTCGGTGAGTGTCAGACACAGTCGGAAGAGCTGGGAGAGGCATGCTGGAGCGGACTGGGAGTGTGCAGTCGGAGATGTGGGGCTGGGCAAGGTGACAGGTGGGCCACATCACTCAGCAGCCCCTACGGGGGTAAGCTACAAGTAAAAATGCTGGAGCAGGCAGAGCTTTCATTAATCTGCCCATCCTCCATTCACAGAGCACTTGATGGAAGGGATAGTACAGATTCTATGAATGGAGGTGGGGGCAGAAAGGTTGGGCATAGTTGGCACTCTTGACAAATCCCTTTGACAGGTCTGGTGGCTGTATTAGCTGCCACAGCACTAGAAGATTTCTGGGGTATGGAGGTTAGGGAGAACACAAGGGACACTTGTCATTAAATGTAAGTACTGTCCATTGTGATTTTTTTTTTTTATTGCAACTGCATCCACAGGTTGACACAGGTTGGAACTATATAATAAATGTATTGGTTTGATCAGATGCAACATTGCAGCCAGCATACTGAAGCATATATAGATGAATGAGACGATGTACAATATGCTATGTCTGTGTGGGATAATCTCACTTATGACATCTATGATACAAATTTATTTACTATAATGTCAGCATAAACCTTATACCTCAGCATATTATATAGATCAAAGCCCAGACCTAATTTTCAATGAATAATGAGTTGAATGTTCATGAGCTATAATGGCATCTGGTTTATCTATTGCACATGGATATGTAAATCACACATTGACCCTGATTTACGAAGGGAGTAGAGAATTTTTTGTTTCCAGTAGATTTTCATTTCATCTCAGTGAATGAGGTGCAACAAAATTAAAACTCACTTTGCAAATAATACCCAATTATGTTTACTGAAATTAAAAAAAAAACTTGTCTGCACAGGAATGGATGATTGAAGTTAGTAAAATTTCAGTCCATTCACTATGCTAAGTCAAAACGTACTTTGCTAAGAAAAAATTCTCTTACCTTAGTGAATACGGTGACGTTGTTCTGACTTCAATCATCAAAATATGTGCAAATCTATTTTTTATTATTTAATTTCAATGCACATTATTGGGTCTTTTTCGCATAGTGAATTTTAACTTTGTTTTATTTCATTCATTAAGATAAGTGAATATTGACTCTACAAAGCAATATTTCACTTTGAAAGTGAAATATTTAGTAAATCAACTTCATTGTTTAATATCTGCCAATCAACCGTGCAACTATACAGAACTTCTTGTATATAAGATTAGACAAGGATGTGCAGAAAATCTTGTATGTCCAAATCCCTGTTGCCAGTCTAGAACACATTTTATGTTATGACTTTACATTGCTATAATCGTGTTTTATGCCCTGTGCGGCTTTGCAACAAGTTATTAATTGAGGATATACTATTTTTTTGAGGCTAACATTTTTAGAATGTTTTTCTGTAACAATTTTGAAAACTGTTAAACTAATGGGGATGCATGTTGCTGTGTTTTTTTTAGATGCATTTAATGAATTTGGGCTTTTATGTATACCTTGCTATAACTCAAACAATTACTACTCAGTGGTTAAGGAAATACATTCAAGAATACCACTCACCTCAAGAGCTTAAGCAATTGGCAACTGTAGAAGTCACAGTAGGTATTGTTTTGGGGGGGGGGGGTATATGCTGCAAAGCTATATAAATAAACCCAGTGACTCCAGCCATGTACATGTTTCTATTGTTTTCGATATTGTGGTCTTTGTGGCATTGTCAGGTGTTTTTCTCTCAGAAGTATTTTACTCTTTAATAAGCTTGTGACTAAGGCCTAGTACACACTAGTAGTTTTTGTTCAACCCAGCAGATCTGAATGTAAAAACTGACATGAGCTGCTGTACTGACCATGTGATGTTAGTACAGCGATCTTCCCTGCCGTGCTATTGTGCTCTGACAGGGGGACGCCCTCCCCTGAAAAACACTCCATTCGGGAGCCAATCGGCAGACCCTTTTCGGTCATGCCCCACCGACAGAAGCCAGTTTCTGTCTGATAGGCTGCAGTACACACAGGCCGAATGTTGGCCAGGTTCTATTGAACTGGCCAATGCCGCCCGACATTCGGCCTGTGTCTACTAGGCTTTAGGAACATGGGAAACTAAAGAGGATGTCATCCAAAAAAGTTTCTCTAACTTTGGCCAGAGTAGTAAAGGATTGAAACTCCTGTCAGGAAATGAGGGAAAAGCATAATAGGGTTCACAGACGGAAATAAAAATCTGACAGGGTTTCTATAGCTCTCCTAACCTAGTAAAGAAAATCATTGTTATATTTGTCTGTGTTGCTGTTGGAGAGTTCCCCACACTTCCTGTCTGGTAAAACATCGTTAGCAGAACAGGAAGTGAAGTTACATCTCTCTACCGGAGCCCTGTATAGCAGTATAAACGTCTCCATCCAAAAGAAAAAAAAAAATGGCTGGACATACAACTGGATTGCACTTGGATGGTTATAACCCAGAAGTGTTTCATTTTTCACTAATATTTTTATCCCAGGAAAGTTTATGTCATCCCATTTAATGTGAACAGATGTAAAAATGACATGCCGTAAGAAGCTGTGTGGATTATTAATGGCACTATAGATAAAACACAATATATGCAGTTAAAAACAGATGAAAATACTACCCAATACTGACATCTAGTACACATCATGCTATCATGTGACTTTTTCCAGATGTGTCTTGTTGATACATGTCACATGCCTTATACTCTCCATCATATTGTCTTTTTGCCTTTGCATGTGGTATTCAAGCGGTTAAAACGAGCTCATGGCTGTTGTCTCTTTACAGCCGGTGATCAACTTTCAGGTAAACTTTCAGGGCAACTGTAAGTCACTTTTACGGGGCTCTGGAAGTGCAACCTGCACCTGGTTTCAGATTCTCCTGTTCCTTCAGGGAGTCCAAGACCACCTTACACTGCTTAAAATTTCAAAGTAGGAGAAGATAGGGGAAGATCTGTTTCTCAAGCCCCTCTGCGACCAATAAATCCAAAAGCAGGTTTTTTTTTGTCATTTACAGGTTCAGAGCTGTCATTTCCTGGTTACTGTAGCTGAGGTAGCAGCTAATCAAGCATGGCAGGTGAGAGATTTGGGGTCTAATAGATCACTGATGTCCCCCATAAAGAGGACCTTTCACCTGCCCAAGTGATCGCATAGGAGGCTTTTTAGCCCCCTTTTGATAGCAATTAAGTAAAATAAAGAAAAAACTTTTTTTTAATCAAATTCAAAAAGTAATTAAAAAATTAAAAGCACCCTAACCCCCATACACACCCCAGTGCAAACAAGCAGTGCATGGAGTGCACGTGTATCTAATCATAAATTGCACTACACATGTGGGGTTTTGTCCTGAACATAGGAGTGAAAGCAATAGTTCTAGGGTCATAATTCAGGGTCAACTCAAAAATGTGTTTTTTAAAAAAAAAAAAAGCGTTGCCTATAGAAACCATTGCAACATAGTTTTTGCGATTTCCAGGGTATGCACAATTTTAAGGCTCGACATGTTTGAAATCTATTTACCCAATTCAACCCCATCTTTTAAAATGTATCAAAAAAATGGTTTCATATGTGTTTTTTTGTACTAAAATTAATTTACTGTAACTTTAGGCTATGTAAAATTTGTGCAATATAAGAAATTGATTCCAGGGTTTCTTTTATTCACAGAATATATAATTCTTTGGGAGTTTAAAGTAATTTCCAGTGAAAAATGCAGAATTTACCACTTGCACAAAAAATTAAACAATTGCCCCAGTAGAAAATTGCTTAAAGTTTACAGATCAATGAAGAATGCATTAGCACTTAATACCATGTCACAAACATTTAATGGTCCTTAGCTAAATAATATTGTTATCATTATAACATATAGGGTCCCTGTTTCAATTCACATACAACATATGTAGCCAATGTGATGTTGGAGTTTTTGTGATGTTGGAGTTTTAGAAAGGCATTAAAATATTGATAGGCTTGCTAGCTTCTTTCAAAGATTCCAATGGCAAGATTTGTGACCTAATTAGTGAATCCGTAATTCCGCACAAGAATGTTCATAAGGTGTCACATGCTTCTAGCTAAGCTCCCCATCTATTTATTTATCTATTCCACAGAATGAAGAATCAGGAGAATATAAGATCGTCATTTGGGTTTTTTAATGCCTGCAGCATGTGTGCAGACCAGGAAGAACTGGTAAAGATCTTGACACTGAATTACCTAAGAGATATTTATGTCAGCAAGTGACTCACTTGCCAGTAACTATGGCATGACTGTAGGATCACAAGGGTGTGAACTAAAGATTGCAAACATTTAGAAAAGATTTTTACATGCATGTTATTATTACATTATTAGCAGACTTTATGTAAAATTCAAGTCCCTCAAACCTTTAAATTATTCATTTAGAGCTTACCTGTAAGAGACGTTGGTAGAGTCAAAAGTAATAACAGAGGTAGCAACATTATATAAAAGGCTGCTATTGCTATTAGCTGACATCACAGCTTGTATGTGACTCTTGTATAGAAAGCATTAGGTGAGTTTTGCGTGGAGCTTGTACAGAATGAAGAGGACAGTCATTCCCTGACGATATCATTATCTGGACTGGTAACACGTTAGTTGTCGTAGCAGCATTTCCTTGGGTCATATGCCTCACCCTTGTTACTTTTACTCTTTGGTAACACCTGTAATACAAATGCAGTACGAGAGTGGAGGAGGAGGAGGCATACAGTAAAAGGAGGAGGAGGAGGTCTGATTGTGAAAATCAGGAATGAGGACTCTGGTTACCTATGAGAAAGCACACATATACAGTACTATGAAGAATTTCATAGTTTTTAATACCTCCATTATTCTAAAGTTTGTTCTTTGAATGAACTGTGCACCGTTTAGTCAAACTGATAAATGTGTGCTCAGAGGTAATGTGAAGCTGAACTCCATTCAAACACCTAAATACTCAGCTGACATACAGTATCTCACAAAAGTGAGTACACCCCTCACATTTTTGCAAATATTTTATTATACCTTTTCATGTGACAACACTGAAGAAATGACACTTTGCTACAATGTAAAGTAGTGAGTGTACAGCTTGTATAACAGTGTAAATTTGCTGTCCCCTCAAAATAACTCAACACACAGCCATTAATGTCTAAACTGCTGGCAACAAAAGTGATTACGCCCCTAAGTGAAAATGTCCAAATTGGGCCCAAAGTGTCAAGATTATTTTCCAGCACTGCCTCAACCCTCTTAGGCATGGAGTTCACCAGAACACAGGTTGCCACTGGAGTCCTTTTCCACTCCTCCATGTTGACATTACAGACCTGGTGGATGTTAGAGACCTTGCGCTCCTCCACCTTACGTTTGGGTATACCCCACAGATGCTTAATAGGGTTTAGGTCTGGAGACATGCTTAGCCAGTCCATCACCTTTACCCTCAGCTTCTTTAGCAAGGCAGTGGTCGTCTTGAAGGTGTGTTTGGGGCCGTTATCATGTTGGAATACTGCCCTGTGGCCCAGTCTCCGAAGGGAGGGGATCATACTCTGCTTCAGTATGTCACAGTACATGTTGGCATTCATGGTTCCCTCAATGAACTGTAGCTCCCCAGTGCCGGCAGCACTCATGCAGCCCCAGACCATGACACTCCCACCACCATGCTTTACTGTAGGCAAGACATACTTCTCTTTGTACTCCTCACCTGGTTGCCGCCAAACACGCTTGACACCATCTTACAAGTTTATCTAGGTGTCATCAGACTACGGGACATGGTTCCAGTAATCCATGTCCTAAGTCTGCTTGTCTTCAGCAAACTGTTTGCCGTCTTTTTGAATCCTCAGTTTTAGAAGAGGCTTCCTTCTGGGACCGCACTCATACGTCCATTTCCCAAAGACAACCTCTGGATATGACGCTGAGCATGTGCACTCGACTGCTTTGGTCGACCATGGCGAGGCCTGCTCTGAGTGGAACCTGTCCTGTTAAAGTGCTGTATGGTCTTGGCCACCATGCTGCAGCTCAGTTTCAGGGTCTTCGCAATCTTCTTATAGCCTAGGGCATCTTTATGTAGAGCAACAATGCTTTTTTTCAGTCCCTCAGAGTTCTTTGCCATGAGGTGCCATGTTGAATTTCCAGTGACCAGTATAAGAGAGTGAGAGCGATAACAACTGCTCCCCATTCACACCTGAGACCTTGTAACACTAATGAGTCACATGACATTGGGGAGGGAAAATGGCTAATTGGGCCCAAATTGGACATTTTCACTTAGGGGTGTACTCACTTTTGTTGCCAGCAGTTTAGACATTCAGTCCTGGTGACCAGACCTTTATTTAATGAAATAAATTAGTACAGCTTGGTCACCACACTGCATTCCTTAATGGACATTGAGGAAAAATCAGCAGACTGATGAGATCATCCATCTGCTTTTTCCTCCCATCAGAATGATCCTTGTCAGCACATGTGTACTGCAGCATACTTGAATGGAAATGAATGGATAGGCACCCAAGTCCGCTGTTAGAAATCACAGGGCCCCGTACAGCCTACCTGTCAGGGCCCCCTTTGACCACACCCCTGGCCCCGCCCCTGACCCAGTCCCGCTAGTTACCAGTGTTTTCTTGGGAGCAAGAGCTGGTCGGCAGTTCAGTCTTTGTGCTGAGCGGAGCGGAACAGAGCACAAAATGCAGCTGGAACTACAATATGCGGAGCAGAATTATGTACCTGCGCCCTGAAAAAAAAAGTCCCTCCTCTGCTCTCACCTGTAGAATGTAATTATACACCCCCCTAAGTAAGTAGGAAGGGAGGTGAAGTTTAGGAAGACCTATTTTTTGATTTGGGAGTAATGAACAATAAAGCTGCCAGGACCCTCCCCTGCTGAGGAGTGGTTGTACTGCCTTATCAGTGGCCCTGTGTGCACCCCAGGACCATGATTGCTGCAACATATGTTGATGTGCATTAAAATGATCAAAGCTATGCACTGAAATGAGCCTTGGAACAGTGTCAATGGGACATAAGGTATTTCATTTATCTACCCTTATTTTTGATGCTTCCTTTGTACAGTATTATGGAAAAGATGCAGCTATGGAATGTACAACTGTGAGAAAAAATTTTGAATTGGATTTCAACATGAAAGGCTCCTGATCTGATTTTAATCATGTCATATTAACAATTACTTGAAAAAAGTCCAATTTAACAACTACACATACAATTTAGAATGCAGCATCTCTGTTGACTGGTTTTGCTCTTTTAATATATAAGCCTTTGATGATATTCCACACTGCAGATGTTCAGAATTGAAGTTCATAACAGGAAACATGTACTTCTTTGAGCCATGCTTGTGGCAGCTAAACAGGGACATACGTGACCTAGAAAACCAATAGGGGGATTTCTTTTGCTTATTATAAAAAAAATCTGTAAATTTTTTAAAACGCAATTTAAAGTTGATGTTTAAAAGAGAAATATAAGGTTCCCAAAAAAAGAAAACATTTTTACTCACAGAGGTGGACGCAGCATTATTTCGATGCTGCATCTATCCCCCACCACCTCTGCACTGGGAACTGAGCGGTCAAACACCGCTGATCACTCAATTCTCCCCTCTGCTCTGAGCAGAGAGCCGTGACTGTCACTCACTGCCAGCTCTTACTGGAGCGCTGGGCTGTGGAGGGGGCGGAGGCGGCTGGTTGAGTCTTCCAGCGGCTCACTGAGAGGCTAAGTCAGCTGCAGGTCCAGGCACCTGGGTGGATTCTGACTGTAACGTCAGGATCTTTCCCCAGCCTAGACTGTCAGAGTGATGACAGTCGACGGCAGATTTTAGCCAGCTGTCAGCTGAAAACGGGCACAGGAGTGGAGAAGGAATTGCCCATAAAAGTATTTTTGCGCTGAGCGAACCCCTGGATGCTGCACACTGACAATTGGTATAAAGAACCATAATGCTTCCTTCAAATGTCATATAAATGACCACAAGACACGGATCTCGAATAAACATGAAATAAATATATACAAAAATGTAAATATACATGTGCAAACAAATGTGTGTCACACAACGCACGAAAAAGATACACAATACTGAATAAAATGAATGAATATTAAATAAATATGTATAAAAATGTGAAACAATAAAAACACTCAAACTCATAATATCATATGTATGTGCAAACAAATGCATGTCACACAACACATGAAAAAGACATGAAAAAGATGAAATACAAAAAGGGAAGTCCATGAGGTAGATCCAGACGTTAAGACCCAGTGAGCAGGGAGTGCAAATCCAAGCTTCAGGACACAGTGAGCAAAAAGTGTTCCTCACAATAGTTCTCCACCACGCAAACACTTTGGGATTTATTTACTAAAGGCAAATCCACTGTGCACTACTGGAAGTGCAGTCGCTGTAGATCTGCAGGGGACATGCAAGGAAAATAAAAAACAGCATTTTTGCTTGCGCATGATTGGATGATAGAAATCAGCAGAGCTTCCCCTCATTTCAGATCTCCCCCTCAGATCTACAGCGACTGCACTTCCAAGTGCACTTGCAGTACACTTGTAGTGCACAGTGGATTTGCCTTTAGTAAATAAACCCCATAGCCACTTACCAAAAGATGCTGATCTCTAGTTATGGAGATCAAAAAACTCTTGATATGTGTATGCCTTTAAGAGCCTCTTCTGCAAGTCAATGCGGTTCTCTGCTGTTCCAACCAACCAAACACTCAGGGGTTAATGGATCACAGAACCATGCATACATCCTCAAAGGAGCCAAACATAGTGTAAAACCGCCGATTAAATAGTGCTAGAAATACGTGCTAAAAATATATATACAGTATCTCATAAAAGTGAGTACACCCCTCACATTTCTGTAAATATTTTATTATATCTTTTCATGTGACAACACTGAAGAAATGACACGTTGCTACAATGTAAAGTAATGAAGTGTACAGATTGTATAACAGTGTAAATTTGCTGTCCCCTCAAATAACTTAACACACAGTCATTAATGTCTAAACCGCTGGCAACAAACATGAGTACATCCCTTAGTGAAAATGTCCAAATTGGGCCCAATTAGCCATTTTCCCTCCCTGATGTCATGTGACTCGTGAGTGTATCAAGGTCTCAGGTGTGAATGGGGAGCAGGGGTGTTCAATTTGGTGTTATCGCTCTCACTCTCTCATACTGGTTACTGGAAGTTAAACATGGCACCTCATGGCAAAGAACGCTCTGAGTATCTGAAAAAAAGAATTGTTGCCCTACATAAAGATGGCCCAGGCTATAAGAAGATTACTAAGACCCTGAAACTGAGCTGGAGCACGGTGGCCAAGATCATACAGCGGTTTAACAGGACAGGTTTCACTCAGGACAGGCCTCGCCATGGTCAACCAAAGAAGTTGAGTGCAGGTGCTCAGCATCATATCCAGAGGTTGTCTTTGGGAAACAGACGTATGATTGCTGCCAGCATTGCTGCAGGGGATGAAGAGGTGGGGGATCAGCCTGTCAGTGCTCAGTGTCGCACACTGCATCAAATTGGTCTGCATGGCTGTCATCCCAGAAGGAAGTCTCTTCTAAAGATGATGCACAAGAAAGGCCTCAAACAGTTTTCTTAAGACAAGCAGACTAAGGACATGGATTACTGGAACCATGTCCTGTGGTCTGATGACACCAAGATAAACTTATTTGGTTCAGATGGTGTCAAGCATGTGTGGTGGCAACCAGGTGAGGAGTACAAAGACAAGTGTGTCTTGGCTACAGTCAAGCATGGTAGTGGAAGTGTCATGGTCTGGGGTTGCATGAGTGCTGCTGACACTGGGGAGCTAGAGTTCATTGAGGGAACAATGAATGCCAACATGTACTGTGACATACTAAAGAAGAGCATGATCCCCTCCCTTCGGAGACTGGGCCTCAGGGCAGTATTCCAACATGTTAAAGATCCCAAACACACCTCCAGGACGACCACTTCCTAGAGGGTAAAGGTGATGGACTGGCCAAGCATGTCTCCAGACCTAAACCCTATTGAGCATCTGTGGGGCATCCTCAAATGGAAGGTGGAGGAGCGCAAGGTCTCTAACATCCGCCAGCTCCGTGATGTCATCATTGAGGAGTGGAAGAGGACTCCAGTGGCAACCTGTGAAGCTCTGGTGAACTTCATGCCCAAGAGGGTTAAGGCAGTGCTGGAAAATAATGGTGGCCACACAAAATCTTGACAATTTGGGCCCAATTTGGACATTTTCACTTAGGGGTGTAATCACCTTTGTTGCCAGCAGTTTAGTCATTAATGGCTGTGTGTTGAGTTATTTTGAGGGGACAGCAAATTTACACTGTTATACAAGCTGTACACTCAGTACTTTACATTTTAGTAAAGTGTAATTTCTTCAGTGCTGTCACATGAAAAGATATAATAAAATATTTACAAAAATGTGAGGGGTGTTCTCACTTTTGTGAGATACTGTATATACCAATGCTCAGCTGTTGTGCTAAAACACCCACATTAAAACAAAATGTTAATGAAGTATGAAAAACTCTTAATCAAGTGTAGCACTAAAAACTACCACTAATGTTGACTCCACCAAATTATACTCTTTCCACTAAAAAGCAAAAAGCAATATAAAGCAGAAAATACAAATTAATCCATTTATTAATTTATGTTTTCTACTTTTTAGTGGAAAGAGTATAAATTGGAGTCCCCATTAGTGGTTATTTTTAGCTGTGGACTTAATGAAGAGTTTTTTTTCTACTCTGACAATATGGCAGCTGTGAATCCACCCTTTTGTATAAAGGAGGAAGGGTGATGCAATCCTTAAAATTATTGGCGTTTGGGACTTATTTGACCAGAGGTAAAGGCTATACACTGCACTATAAGTGATCCTTATTACTGGCAGTGAACCTGTGACGTGTTTGGCAAAAGTCTGTGATTGAACCCATGGTGGCTACAAACCCAAACCCTTGTTTCTGGGATCTTACATTAACTAGATATCATCTTCACTCTTTGCCTACATTGTCCTGAATGTTGGCCCTCTGCTGAGTTTATTATTAAACTCGAATCAACTGCTCTTTCATTTTTACTTTAAAAGAGAGGTATAGCCAAATTTTTTTGGCTATACTTCTCTTGAGGGTCACAGCAGTGCTCTTACTTGTGCTTTTCTGTGATCCAGTACCAGCCATTCTAAAGCTAAAGCCCACTGTTGGCTGAAGTCACAGAAAATCCCCAGGCATTGGAAGGATCCTATCCACCAAGATTCCTGACTGGCAGCTGGCTCAACCTCTGTTCGCTGCTGAGAGCCTGAGCCAGCCACTGCCGCCCCACCCCCAACCCGGTGCTCCAGTGACAGAGCAGAGAGCAGGTGACTGACTGACTCTCAGCTCTAAGCAGACCAAGAACTGAGCAATAAGCAGTCATGTGATCACTCAGAACTTGGGCTTAGAACCGGTGGAGGACAGTTTGCATAGCAATGCTGCAGCATGGAGGTGCATATGTACAGTATGTTGTTTTTTTTCCTATTCTCACACTACTCCTTTAAGGTGCTTCAAAGTTCTTGTGCTTTAAGTATAAGCTTTTATTTATTTATTTTTTGTCAAGGTTGTGGTTAGATGCGTGGTGAGAGCATTACATTTTTCCTTTTGTTGTTGTTGCTCTGCAGCATGAACAGCTGCTCTCCTCTTTCCACCACCTGGTTCCCCCCTTCTAGCACCTGCTATAAAAGGCAAAAAAATAGTGTGTTGATGTTATGGTTTCACCCAGCCAGGCCACAAGAATGGCAGAGGTGCATATGACTAATTATTTCTGATAGCTTTGAATATAGATGACCTTATCATCTGATGTTTTTTCAAGGTTACCCTCAAACCACAGTTCTACTTCTAATATTAACCAGAATTTGAATCTCAAGACTTTTGCCAAACCTGAAATACTCTGTGTTACAATACATGTTGTGATCTGTAACTTACTACAAAAGATTGCCTCTGTCATTGTACCAGCTCATGTCACATCAGCTTACATTTCTAGGGGAAATGTATGATTGATAATTGATCAGAAAAAATCTCCCTTTTTGCCTCTGCTGCCTGTAGGTACAGGCCTACTGTGCCTAATGGTGAATGCAGCCCTGACTTTACTGAAGATATGCATAGAAAGTAGACCATTGTTCTGTAAGATGCAAACAGAGGTTCATTACTGGGGTATTTGGAATGGTAGCTTTGCATAAAGAAAGAAGAACAGTGGCTTAGTAGTGGATAGTACAGTGGCTTAGTGGTTAGCATTTCTACCATGCAGCACTGGGGTCCTTTTGCTCTTGGTTCAATTGCCAGTCAGGCCAATGTCTGCATTAGGTTTGCATGTTCTATTTGTGCTTGCATGGGTTTCTTCCAGGTACCCTGTTTTCCTCTCACTCTCACTTTCCAAACTCATGCTGGCAGGATAAGCTTCTGTCTAAAAAATTTACCCAATTATGATATTTTACTGAGTGTGCCCAAGATGGCAGCCCCAGATAAAGCACTTTCAGTTCATATCAATAAAAGTTGTTGTTGTTTTATAAATTAAATAACTAAATGTTCAACCACTTTGCACCCACGCTATAGCCAGAAAACGGCTACAGCGCAGGCTACCTTTGCCGGGAGGGCATCTATGTACGTCCTCCTGTTCTTGCGCCACCTGTGCGCCCCTTAGGTGCACTCTGTGATCACTGAGTCCTTAGGAGAGGGTAGTGCAGGTAGGCCTAGAGAGTTGGTGGTTGTCACGTATCTTGTGGCAGAGCTTGACATGCAGAAGGAGATCTCTCATACAGCCCTGGCTCAGGGACCAGTGGAGTTGCAACAGTGGTTGCGAGAGCGCAGTGAGGAAGGAGTGCCTGCAAGATCCTCTGTTGGTTGCAGAGGTGTGTGGCTGATGAGTTACCAGACTGGACTGGATTGCTGAGTAGCAGGTGACAGTGGGAACAGCAGGTGCAGACACACAGCGGATGCAGGACAGCGTCACCAGGCACTGAGCAGAGCACGATAGCTAGGAGACTGGAGCAGGGTCAGACAAGCCGGGTCAGTCACCGATAATCAGATATGGCATACACAGCAGGCAGAGAATAGTTTGTGTGCAGGCAGAGGTTGGCAACAGGATATCAGGCAAAACAGCAAGTATAACAAGGTCTAGGTAAGCCGAGGTCAGGACTGGAAGTAAGCAAGCGTGGTCAAGAAAGTCGGGTCAATACAGGAATCAATACAGGTACAGGAACAGAACTCAGATAAAGCTGCAGATCAGACAGCAATGCACTAGTGCAGCTGCTGCCCTTCTATAGGCCATTTAGCGCCAGCATTAATGTGTAACAGGCGCGTGTATTTGCGTATTCGCCAGTGCATGCTAATATTTGTGCGCATGCACATATTGTTAGCCTATGCCTGATAAGACGGGCACCTGCAGGAGCACATCTGCGCATGTGTATCCGCCTCTGCCTAGGAGCTTTGACTGCACTATGGCCAGCACGTCCCTGACAGTGGTAATAGAGGATTCTATAATCAGAAGGACTGATAGCATAATTTGTCACCAGGATCGCCTCAAGCGAATGGTTTGCTGTCTACCTGGTGCCAGGGTTTGGCGTGTGGTAGACCGGGTTGATAAATTACTGGGAGGGTCTGGGCATGATCCAGCTGTCTTGGTCCACATTGGAAGCAGTGACAACATATATGGAAGGTAGAGGCTTCTTAAGAACCAATTTACAGAACTAGGCTGCAAGCTGAAGTGAAGGACCTCCAAGGTGATATTTTCTGAAATATTGCCTGTGCCATGCACAGCACAGGAAAGGCATGGGAAGATTAGAGAACTGAATGCATGGCTAATGACCTGGTGAAAGAAGGAGGGATTTGGGTTTCTAGAGCACTAGGCTGACTTTTCATTGGGGTACAACCTATATGCTAAAGATGGTTTGCATCTAAATGGAAGGGGGTCTGCTGTGCTGGGTAGGGATTTATAAGAAGGCTGAAGAAGCATTTAAATGAGTATTGAGGGGGGAAGGTGAAGTAGATTGTAATGGGGCAGACAAGTCAGACAGGAGTCAGTCCCTATTGGTGGGTGAAATGGGGAAAGATGGGGAGAGGGCTATGGCTGGAGATATGACGATTCCCATGTTACAAACAACCACTGAAAATGGTACTATTTGTACTAAAATAAAAAATATGCAAAATAAGCGTGCAAAATGTGACAATGAATTACAGTATTTGTTCACCAATGCCAGAAGTCTGCCAAGCAAAATAGATAAGTTGGAAGCTTTGGTGCTCAAAGAGAACTATGATTTAATTGGTATTGCTGAATCTTGGCTTCATTCTTCACATGACTGGGCTATTAATATTCCTGGCTATGCTCCCTTTCGGAAAGACAGGGTAAAACAGAGGGGTGGTGGTGTCTGTTTCTATGTGAGAGGTGATCTCAAAGCAAGTGTGAAAGAGGACCTAGTTGATAGAGAGTGTGATGAGTCTGAAGCATTATTGGTGGAACTGTACATGGGTGTGCGTACTACAAAAGTAATCATTGGAGTTTGTTGTAGACCTCCCAGTATTAATGAGGAGGTGGAGACTCATATAAAAGAACATCTGGGTAGCAGTGACCACAACATGATTTAATTTAATGTAAGCTGTAAGCAACAAACACATACTGGAAATATAAAAACACTTAACTTTAAGAGAGCAAAATTTCCAAGGATGAAGGCTGCTCTCCAAGACTTAAACTGGGAGGGAATATTGGCATCGATGAACACAGAACAGAAATGTGAATTCTTTAAAAAGACTGTACGTGAACTCACTGCAAAGTATATTCCCATGGGCAATACGTTTAAAAGGCTAAAAATAAAACCTATCTGGCTCATGGACAAAGTTAAAAAACTATAAATAATAAGAAAAGATATTTAAAAAAATATAAAAATGAAGGAACTTATCAATTAAATGTAAAAGAATATAACAGAATATGTAAAAAGGAAATCAAGGACGCAAAAATTAAAAACGAACGACAGATTACAAAAGATAGTATGGCAAACCCCAAAAACTTCTTCAAATATATTAATAGTAAAAAGGTCAGGTCTGAGCATATAGGGCCTTTACAAAATAATCTAGAGTGGGTGACTCGGGAAAAAGAGAAGGCACATTTTTGAAATACCTTCTTCAGCTCTGTGTATACAAAAGAGAATGGGGGAGCTCATGTCCATAATAGGGATGGTGTTGACACAGCCCCAAATGATGCACAATAGCTCAAAAGTGATATGGTCCAGAAATATTTAGACAGAATAAGGGTGGATAACATCTGAACCAGATGGCATACACCCACAGAAACGAAAAAAATTGAACTCTGTCATTTCAAAGCCATTGTTTCTAATTTTTAGGGACTTTTTAATGACTGGCATAGTACCACTAGATTGGCGTGGGGTCAATGTGATGCCTATATTTAAAAAGGGATCAAAGTATTTACCAAGTAACTATAGACCTGTTAGATTAACTTCCTTTGTAGAAAAGATACCGGAGAGTTTAATAAAAGACCGCATGAGTTCTTGCTGGAAAAAATATTTTAAGCAACAGATAGCATGGATTTATGAAAGACAGTTGTCAAACAAATCTGATTTCGTTTTATGAGAAGTGAAACCTTGGATAGAAAGATGGCTGTGAAAAAAATCCTGGGTGACTAAACTCCAACGTAAAAATGCAACTAAAAACAAAAGAAAAGGCCTTCAAAAAATAGGATAGAACATGAAAGGCACATAGTGGAGGAGAGTAAAAAAAAATATTTAAGGGTTTAAAGAGTAAGAAAGTGAGGCCAAAACAAACTGGCCCCATAAAGGATGATGAAGGGAATTTGGCTACAAAAGATAGAGAGAAGGCAAAGGTTTTGAATACATTCTTCCCCTCGGTCTTCACAAAGGAAACTGGGGGATACAGTAACCACGACGGTAATGTTAATTTTAATAACATGTCACAGAAAGCACCCTCATGGCCTACACCCGAGGGTCCTTAAGGAGGTGTTAGCCAGACCATTGTTCCTAATTTTTATGGACAGTTTGCTGACTGGAATGGTACCAGCTGATTGGAGAAAAGCCAACGTGGCACCAATGTTTAAAAAAGGGCAGAGATATATCGCTGGGAACTACAGGCCAGTTATCCTAACATCAAAAGTCTGCAAGCTATGGGAGGGAATGATAGGGGACTATATACAAGATTTCAGTAATGAAAACAGTATCATTAGCAGTAATCAGCATGGATTCATGAAGAATTGTTCTTGCCAGACCAATCTATTAACCTTCTATGAAGAAGTGAGCTGCCATCTGGATAAAGGAAGGCCTGTATTGTGGAGTATCTGGATTTTGCAAAGGCATTAGATACATTTCCCCACAAATGTTTACTGTAAAAACTAAGGTGTGTGGGCATGGACCATAGGGTGAGTACCTGGATTGAAAACTGGCTACATGGGCGAGTCCAAAGGGTGGTGATAAATGGTGAGTACTCAGAATGGTCTGGTGTGGAAAGTGGGGTCCCCCAGGGATCAGTCCTCGGACCAATCCTGTTTAATATATTCAAAAGCAATCTAGAGGATGGGGTAAACAGCTCAATCTCAGTATTTGTGAATGATACAACGTTAAGCAGGGCAATAACTTCTACGCAGGATATGGAAACCTTGCAAGAAGACCTAAACAAAATAATGGAAAGGGCAACTCATGGCAAATGAGGTTTAATGTTGAAAAATATAAGGTAATGCATTTGGGTGCCAAAAAAAATGAATGCAAGTTACTCGCTAGGGGGAGAACCTCTGGGGGAATCTAGGATAAAAAAGGACCTGGGGCTCCTTGTAGATGACAGGCTCAGCAATGGCATGCAATACCAAGCTGCTGCAAGCAAAGCCAACAGAATATTAACATGCATTAAAAAGGAGATTAACTCCAGAGAAAAAACAATAATTCTCCCACTGTACAAGACTCTGATCCGGCCTCACCTGGAGTATGCTGTCCAGCTCTGGGCACCAGCCCTCAGGAAGGATGTGCTGGAACTGGAGAGAGTCCAGAGAAGGGCAACAAAGCTAATAAAGGGATTGGAGGATCTCAGCTATGGGGAAAGAATACAAGCATTGAATTTATTCTCTCTGGAGAGAAGATGCTTGAGAGGGGATATGATACCAATGTACAAATACGGTACTGGTGACCCTAGCATAGGGGAAAAAAATGTAATGAAAGGGAATTTAAAAAGACACGCAGAATTTAAAAAGAAACGGTTACTGCATAGAGGGTGCTTTACTGTCAGAGCGGTAAGGATGTGGAATTCTCTTCCACAAGCAGTGGTATCAGCAGGGAACATCAATAGTTAAAAAAAACTATTAGATGGGCACCTTAACGACCACAACATACAGGAGTATACGATATACTATTGACATAAACACATGCACACACACACCATAGGTTGAACTGGATGGACTGGTGTCTTTTATTAACCTCAGCAACTATGCTGTGGATGTAGTATACTTGGATTTTGCAAAAGCGTTTGACACCTTTCCCCACACTCAGCTAATGTGTAAGGTAAAGTCTACAGGCTTAGAAAGATCAGTTTGTAAATGGATATAAAACTGGCTTAAGACCAAATTCAGAAAGTAGTGGTTAATGATTCATACTCCTAATGGTCTAAGGTTACAGTGTACTCTTAAAGGACAGTGGTATACCCCAAGGTTCATGGTTGGGACCCTTACTTTTTATTATCTTTATAAATGATATAGGATCTGGGATTAAAAGTACCATTTCAGTGTTTGCAGATGACACCAAGCTATGCAGTGGAATAACGTCCTTACATGATGTCTCTAATTTACAAGCCAACCTCAATGCACTGTTTAATTGGGCGACTATGTGACAAATGAGGTTTAACCACTTCAGCCCCAGGAGAATTGGCCCCTCAATGACCAGAGCACTTTTTACAATTTGGCACTGCGCTGCTTTAACTGGTAATTTTGCGGTCATGCACATTTTGAAAAAAAAATATATTTTCTACTTTTTGTTATAAACAAAAAACAATAAACTCAATTTTAGTCATACATTTAGGCCAAAATGTATTCAACCACATGTCTTTGGTAAAAAAGTCAATAAGCGTATATTTACTGGTTTGCGCAAAAGTTGTAGCGTCCACAAACTAGGGTACATTTTCTGGAATTTACGCAGCTTTTAGTTTATGACTGCCTATCTCAATTCTTGAGGTGCTAAAATGGCAGGGCAGTACAACCCCCTCCCCAAATGACCCCATTTTGGAAAGTAGACACAGCAAGGAAATTGCTGAGAGGCATGTTGAACCCAATGAATATTTAATTTTTTGTCACAAGTGATTGAAAAATGCCAAAAAACCCCCCAAATTACACAAAGTTGTCACTAAATGATATATTGTTCAAACATGACATGGTTATATGTGGAATTACAACCCAAAATACATTCTGCTGCTTCTCCTGAGTATGGGGATACCACATGTGTGAGACCTTTTGGGAGCCTAGCCGTGTACAGGACCCCAAAAACCAAGCACCGTCTTCAGGCTTTCTAAAGGCGTAAAATTGTGATTTTACTCCTCACTACCTATCACAGTTACAGAGGCCCTGAAATGTCCAGAAAGCACAAATTTTAGCACACATTTTGTTTACATGAAAAAATATATTTTTTTTGCTAGAAAAATCACTTTTAACCCACAAACATTATATATTTTTTTAAGCAAAGGCCCTAGAGATTAAAATGGTGGGTGTTGCAATATTTTTTTCACACAGTATTTGCGCAGCAATTTTTCAAACGCATTTTTTTTTATAAAAAAAAAACATTTTTTTTTAATTTTAATGCACTAAAACACACTATATTGCCCAAATGTTTGATAAAATAAAAAAGATGATCTTATGCCGAGTACATGGATACCAAACACGACATGATTTAAAATTGCACACAAACGTGCAGTGGCAACAAACTAAATACATTTTTAAACACCTCTAAAATCCTTTACAGATTACCACTTTAGATTTACAGAGGAGGTCTACTGCTAAAATTACTGCCCTCGATCTGACCTTCGTGATGATACCTCACATGCATGGTGCAATTGCTGTTTACATATGACAACAGACCGACGCTTGCGTTCGCCTTTGCGCGTGAGCACGGAGGAACAGGGGTGCTTTTTTATTTTTTTATTATTTATTTTGCTTTTTTGTTTTATTTTTAAACTGTTCCTTTCATTTTATTTTTTTTAATCATTTTTATTGTTATCTCAGGGAATGTAAATATCCCCTATGAAAGGCAATAGGTAGTGACAGGTACTCTTTTTAAAAAAAATTGGGGTCTATTAGACCCTAGATCTCTCCTCTGCCCTCAAAGCATCTGACCACATCAAGATCAGTGTGATAAAATGCTTTCCCATTTTCCCAATGGGGCTGTTTATTTCCGGCGAAACGTAAGTCATGAAATGCTCGTAGCTTCCGGTTTCTTAGGCCATAGAGATGATTGGAGCCATTCTGGTCTCCGATCAGCTCTATGGTCTGCTGGTGGAACCACCGGCTGCATTCTCGGGTTCCCTGTTTGGACAGGAGAGCCCGAGAAAACCAGGGAAGACAGTGGGGGGGGGGGGAACGTTCCCTCCCACTGCTTGTAAAAGCAGTGTAGAGACTAATTAGCCGCTAGGATTGCTTTTACATGAAAGCCGACCACTGGCTGAAAAGAATGATACTAAGATGATACCTAAATCTGCAGGCATCATTCTGGTATAACCACTCAAAGTCCAGCAACATACCAGTACGTTGCTGGTCCTTGTTGGGCATATATTGTAATGATCTTTTTTTCATGCAGCCTGTGGGCTGAACGAAAAAAAGAAATTGATCGGTGGGTATGCCCACCATTAGAATACCGTCCTTCATCCACCCATTTCTAATGATGGGCATACATGCACCATTTTTTTTTTTTAACTGTGGTGGTGAAATCACCTACTACAGAACTGGAGTCGCTGATTTACGTATCGTGAGAGCAAACGCTGTTGCTGTCAAGATAAATAAATCAGTGCTGCAGCTGAATGGCGTACCTGAAAAGCAAACAATGGTAACGATAAAACATTAACTCAATAAAACATCTTCATTTTTTAACGCAATCTTTGCCTAAAAAATATATGTCGAAGAATGGGGGCATTCCGCCCCTAATGTTAGGAGCAAATCGCTCCTCCATCCCTGCCCCCATGCTTCAGCATATATGCTCTTTTTTTCAACTGTGGTGGTGAAATCACCTCCTACATCGCTGGAGTCACGGCTTTACGTATCGTGGGAGCAAACGCTTTTGCTGTCAGAGTAAATAAACCCGTGCTGAAGCTGAATGGCGTACCTGCTAAACAAATGATGGTTAACAATAAAACAAAGTAACATTACAGTATAACAGTAAGACATACCATACCTGCAAAGCAAATACAATAAAACATAGTAAAAATAAAACATTACAGTTCTAAAATACAGTAACAATAGAGAGAGAACAATAGATATAGAACAATAGAGAGCGAACAATAGAGCAGACAATAGAGAGCGAACATAAGAGAGAGAACAATAGAGAGAAAAGAAAATAAAACCACAACTATTTTTGGCTTTTTTATTTTTTATGTGTTTTTTGTGTGTTTTGGGTTTTTTTTGCACTTCTATATAAACTGTAAACGTTCCAGATTAGGGTCTCTCAAAATGTGATGGCCATCTCATCTTTCGAGACCCTGTGTAATTGTGCCCTAGGACTGTGCAATGCTGTAACCTATGCTAATACTCCACTAGTGTGTGGTAGCGTTTGAAACAGTCACCGATGCAGAGACCAGGTTGGTCAGGACAGGAGGGCCAATGAATGGGGGAAGTACAGGTGCTGCAGAAGTGGTGGGCTCCCAATTTGAATTGGCAAATGCAGCAGGAAGGGCACTATAGGGCTTGACGGGCCTGTGCTTGTCTTCTTGGCCGCTGGTGCTTGCCAGTTCACCAGAAGGATGAGCGGCACTAGAACTGGCTCTCTGCTCCATATGAGAGCCCTATGGTTTTTGCACCTCAACAACAACAGAAGAACGGGGTCAGGTATGCCTGACCTTGGCAGGGACCTCTACTCCGTCGTCAGAGCTATCTGTCAGGGTGCCGCTGCTGTCTACAGGTTCGTATTCTGAGCCTGAATCTGACAGATGGGTGACTTCCTCTTCACTCTCATCTGTCAGGCTCAGAAACGTGTAAGCCTCTTCACTAGTGTACCTTTGATTGGACATTTTGGCCTCTAAATTTACTGGTCCTGTGTAGAGGTGCGCATCTTCACTGGCCTCACGATTCGATTCGATTACGATTATCATGTCAACGATTCGATTCCGCGATGCATCACGATTACAGCGCAAGTGCACATGGTTTTCATCAAAAAAATTCAAGCTGTCAAGAGAACTCCATTTTTTTTTTATTCAATCTGTTTTTTAAAAAAAAGACAACACTCCCTGCATGTAGCAAAGTCTAAACACAGCAGACAACAACTTAAAGGAGCTCCAGGCTCTCCCCAAAATACTAGGGGAGATGGTCAGAGACTGCAGACATAGTACAGGAGATGATCAGAGACTGCAGACATAGTACAGGAGATGATCAGAGACTGCAGACATAATACAGGAGATGGTCAGAGACTGCGGACATAATACAGGAGATGGTCAGAGACTGCAGACATGATACAGGAGATGGTCAGAGACTGCAGACACATTACAGGAGATGGTCAGAGACTGCAAACACATTACAGGAGATGGTCAGAGACTGCAGACACATTACAGGAGATGGTCAGAGACTGCAGCCATAGTACAGGAGATGATCAGAGACTGCAGACATAGTACAGGAGATGGTCAGAGACTGCGGACATAATACAGGAGATGGTCAGAGACTGCAGACATGATACAGGAGATGGTCAGAGACTGCAGACACATTACAGGAGATGGTCAGAGACTGCAGACACATTACAGGAGATGGTCAGAGACTGCAGACACATTACAGGAGATGGTCAGAGACTGCAGCCATAGTACAGGAGATGATCAGAGACTGCAGACATAGTACAGGAGATCATCAGAGACTGCAGACATAGTACAGGAGATGGTCAGAGACTGCGGACATAGTACAGGGGATGGTCAGAGACATAGTACAGGAGATCAGCAGGTAAGTATGATATCTTTTATTTTAAAGAAAAAATAATACCCTTTTAGTATCACTTTAACAAATCCATTGAGTCTTTTGGCAGCAACTTGGATAGTAAACAGGTCAACATCACTGCAAAAATAAAAAAGGAAGACATTCCAATCAGCAAGAAATATACTGCTTGCAGATCAGTAGATGGTTCCAGAGGGGAGAGATGATAGGGAAATCACAGTAAGAAATTGGACAATAAAAGTTTGTGCAGCCCCCAATGTGTTAGGCATACAGTACACACACACTGGATAGTTGCAGAAGATGAGGGGGATGTGCCACTTCTATGCACTCAACCCGCACATATATCAAGCATGACAGGCTCTCACCTCCGGAGCACTCCTACCATCCCCCCTCCTCTCTTCACTGCTCGTTTCCTGAAGCCTACCCTATGCCTGCCTCATCCGACGACTGTTAACACAGCTGCAATGATCTCTGTGTGTCTCAGCTCCGTGCAGTGATCTGTGTCTCAGCTCCGTGCAGTGATCTGTGTCTCAGCTCCGTGCAGTGATCTGTGTCTCAGCTCCGTGCAGTCTCAGCGCCCGCCCATCAGGGAGATGATTGGTGTCACTGTCCAGAGATACAGATCCCAGAGGAGGGGGTGAGCATGGGTGGGGGCAGCACTCTGAGATTACATTGTCCGTTCAGGAGGGAGCAGCACCAGGTGCAGCCAGCCGATCGGCGGCTTGTCATTCCAGCAAAGACACTGCTGTGTGAGGGGGGAGGCGGGAGGGGGAGGAGCCGGAAAGACGTCATGCATAATCAATTAGGCCGGGTTACCGCATCGATGCCGAATCGGGAAGGGTATAATCCCCATGCATCGATGCGCCGATCATTTTCAACACCCCTAGTCCTGTGAAACTCACAAGAAAAAAAGAGTACCTGACTGCCAGCGACTGCCTCAAATGCTACCAAAAAAACCTGTTTGCGTTCGCAGGGATCAGACCTGACTCTGTGAATGCTGCAGTTATGTGTTTAGTGTTTTGTTAGTGACAGTGATCGATTGATACTGCACTTGGATGGACTGGGCTGGGCGGAGGGGCTAAACGCAGGTGCTAGCAGGTATCTGGGCTGATTTCGCTAACGCTGTGTTGTTGAGAACCCTAAACCATTGGGGACGCTAATATAGTTCTGATCAGATCAAAGGTATCGATCCATTCAGACACTATACTATTAAGGGAGGTGTATGGTGCGTGCAAGGGTGTTAGCGCTACTGCCACTAATCTGACGCTGCCTGGGGCGACGCAGACCCTAACTGACGCTAAAACCTAACTGATATCACCCACCGGGTGATCAGGGGGTTAAACCTTATATTAGGTAATATACGGCGGGTGCCCTGATGCTATAAAAAATAAACTAACTAACCAGCATCACCCGTGACACAAATACGGTGATCACTGGTGATAGAGTGTGATCAAGGGGTTAAAGCTTTATTAGGGGGGTCCCTAGACCTATCTGGGCTTACTACTAAGTACCCTAACACTGATTATTGCCACAAATGACACCAGTACAGTGATCAAAGAAAAATATGAACACTGCACTGGGTGACATTGTGACAGGGAGTGAGGGGGTTAACTGGGGGGGGGCATCAGGAGGGGTGATCGGGGGTGACAAATGTACCTATGTGTACTGGTGTTAGTGTAGTGTTGGTGCAACTTAGCGTAAGATGTCTTCTCTCCTTTCTCTGGAACGGAAGAAAGTTCCACTAGGGGAGATTACCTCACTTCCCCTGCCTGTGTTTACACTTACAGGCAGGGGAAGGATTTCATTCGCCAGAACCGATCACCAGGTCCAGGCCAGAAATCATTGGCCTGGAGACTGATTGGTTCTGAAGCGAATCTGATCATCAGGGCCGCCATACAGCTACATCGCTTCGCCCAGCCGAGCCAACCTGCCGCAGTATAACTGGTTAACTGGAACTTGTTAATGTTGATTTAATGTTGATAAATGTAAAGTTATTCACTTGGGGCCTAAGAATATGCATGCATCATACTTACTAGGGGGAGTACAACTGGGGAAATCAATGGTGAAGTAGGATCTGGGTGTTTTGGTGGATAATAAGCTTAATAATAGCATGCAATGCCAAATTGCGGTTTCCAAAGCGAGCAAAAGTCTTTTCTTGTATTAAGAGAGGCATGGACTCCAGAGAGCGTGAAATATAATTTTGCCCCTGTACAAATCATTAGTAGAACCTCATCTGGAATATGCAGTTCAGTTTTGGGCACCAGTTCATAAAAAGGATATCGGGGAACTGGAGAACGTGCAGAGAAAGACAACCAAAAAGATAAGAGGCATGGAGGAGATCAGCTATGAGGATAGATTAGAGTAACTGAATTTATTCTCTTTTGAGAAGAGGAGATTAAGGGGTATATGATCAACATGTATAAATACATAAGTGGTCTATATAGTGAACTTGGTGTTAAGTTATGCACTTTAAGGCCATCACAGAGGACAAGGGAGCACTCTTTACCCCTGGAGGAAAAGAGATTTAATCTCCAAATACGGAAAGGTTTCTTTATAGTAAGAGCTGTGAAAATGTGGAATAGACTCCCTCAAGAGCTGGTTCTGGCTACTCAGTAGCATGCTGTAAAAAAGGCCTGGATTCTTTCCCAAATGTAAATATTATAACTGGATACTAACATTTATAGGTAAAGTTGATCCAGGGAATATCCAATTGCTTTTTGGGGGACCAGGAAGGATTTTTCCCCCTGCTGGAGCAAATTGGGGCATGCTTTGCTGGGGTTTTCTGCCTTCCTCTGGATCAACTGTGGGTATAGGATTGTGTGTATGAGGTTGTATGATTTTTTTCCCATTTATTGGTTAAACTAGATGGACTTGTTTCTTTTTTCAACCTAACTATGAAACTATGATAAGTCCAGTCAATAAAAAGATTTTTTCCTACTTTGGCTGATTTCTCACTACTATTTTACAGAGGTCATTTACATTACATTAATTGAACAAATATATATATATAGTGTAGCGCTATGTGTATGGGTAGATCAAGGTGAGATGTTAAAATCGAGCCATCTAGCAATGGCCAGAAAACAAACAAAAAATTAATTTTAATTTAAAAGGTGAATTTAAAAAAGGGGATTTAGTTACACAAATACAAAATCATATATAGAGCATAATGGAATACACCTGTGAAAAAGTGAAAACACAAACACAATATAAATCAACCTTAAATAAAGTCCATGTAAATAAGATGTGTCCTTGATGAAAATCAAAAAAAGCCACCACCAACAATCTCTGAGGGTAAGTTGATGAGGGCAGCAACAGGGTGTTACTGGTGGATGAAACAGAGGAACACCAAATCCAATGTGACGTCTATGTATGTGTCAGAACCACCACCATAACATCTGAGGAGGCTTACCGGACGTAGAGGACTTGGAAAGACATACGTCTTGCAAGTCACAAAAAGCTTGTTTAGCCACCGGGGCTAGCAGGGTGTAAACATCAGGTATCCAACACTTCAATAAGTGAGGAGGGAAGATCTGTAGGCAGCTTCAACCGTCCAGAGGTATCAGCAGACCGTCCGGATGTATAATTGGAACCATGAGAGAAAGAAGACTCACATGGCGTGATATCGTTTTAAAAAGCATGCATTTATTAAAACATTAAAAGAAAAGCACTCACATGGTATACGATCATAAACAGCTTAAATGATATCGGACGCGGTGATCATAGGAGGTCCACCCAACATGTTTCGGCTAATCAGCCTTCATCTGGGAAGGTTGATTAGCCGAAACATGTTGGATGTTGGATTACCTTTAATACTCTAATCTTTAATACCACAGGTACTTGAAGCAGATTATGTTTTGAGTAGGCTTTGGTATATAAGATCTGACCAATATGAAAATGCTCAATGATTCCTTGGTGTTCCACAATTGATAAAAATAGAAGCTTGAGTGGAATTCAAATTTTTGTTATCCATATATTATAGGAGTACACTTAATCCTCGTACACACAATAAGATTTTCCAACAGGAATTGTGTGATGACAGGCTGTTGGCGGAAAATCTGACCATGTGTATGCTCCATTGGACAATTGTTTTCAGATTTTCTTTGGACAAATGTTGGATGGCAGGCTTTAAAATTTTCCACGGACAAATGTCTGTTGTCGGATTTTTTGAGCGTGTGTACAAAAGTCCAAAGTACAAACACACATGCTCGGAAACAAGGACGAGCCGAAAGCGGTCAGTCTTGTAAAACTAGCATTCATAATGGAGAAATCACATTCGTGACACGGCAAATTATGAAATCTAGAAATGCAGCACACATTCTTTTCTTCTTTATAATGGGATAATAATGAAGCTGCTTTGCTGGTGATACTGACGGAGTTTTGCCAAACGTATTTAAAAAGTCTTTTTTTTTCTAGCAATATCAAGAAGAATTTTGTTTTTCATTTTTTTGGGGGGTAAAGTTACCACAACACCATTATCCCATAGTTTTTCAGATCAAAGATACAAGTATGTTGGTGTCCCTTGTTAATTTCACATTGTATTTTTAAATGTACCTGCCTACTCCCAAGCTGTCATTTTAAGTAAAACACATAGCCAAGTATTTTTCAAATTATTATTTTTTTATTTAATAGGGATCACAAGAGGTCAAAAAATAAAGAGGAAGGCAGTGATGGAGAAACTGTTGGAATTGGTGAAGCCTTTGTACCCCAGGGCAGACCTCAATTCTGTGAAGAGAAAAACTGGGAACCTGAGGAGTACATTTAAAGGGAGCACAAGAATGTCCTGGACTCCGAGAGATCGGGAGCAGCAGTAGATGACTGGTATGTCCCCAGGCTGTGGTATTACCACAGCCTGCGTTTTTTGGCAGACCAGACCGAACCCAGGCCATCGCTGTCAACGCTCCCTTCCACATTGGCTGAGGCCATTTTTTTTATTGTGCATTATTCCAAAGATAAACTCAAATACATTAGACATGTTATCTGCCATCAAAATCAAAATTCACTAACTTAAACAAAAAGTGCATGCTCTGCATACAAAAATAAATAAAGTATAACACCTAAAATCATAATTTAAAAAACAAAAATAAGGAAATTAATAATTGTATGGCTGAAAATTCCCAGCCGGCTTGTTGGGGGTCTTGGGGCTGGAACTGCCAATGTCCGGCATGCTGCTGTGGTGGGTGGGGTTGCTGTGGTGGGTGGGGTTGCTGTGGAGGTGGTAAAAGTGGGGCATCCAGATCTGAGATATGTGTTTTTGAAGAAATTTGTCCCCTCCCCCCTTGTTAAGGAGCTCCAGAATTCCAAATGCCCCGGCTGCATCTGGGGCCATATTAATGGCAGTTGTTGCGTGGCTGAGGATGGCAGCTGTGGCCTCGTCTAGGTTCCTGCTCTCTTCTGGCCCTTTTAACAGGAGGGCGTAGGGGAGGGATCTGGGACTCTGTGTGGCTGCTGGCTACTGGCTCCTCCAAACTGCCACTTTCCTGTCTATGAAAATGGGACATAATTAGTATTTTTATATTTTAGTATTTTTTTTTTTTTTTTTTGGTCATTGATCACACACAATTTTGAGCTCATGACTGTTGCAAATTGAATGTTGAGAAATAGAAAAGACTATCATTCTGACCCCAGCATTTTTCCTTCTTGTCCCAATCATTTTTGGCCACTACTGTCTATTGATATGGAAACCACTTTGTTAAGGCAGACATTTTTGAACAATAACGTCTAGTAATCATCATTCTATTTTTGGATACAAATATGTTCAACAATGCTATACCTGGGTCAAGCTGGGCTCCTCGACATCTTCATCCTGTGTCGAAGGACAAGGGTGGACCTCAGGAGCTGTGGCCTCATCCGATGTGGAAGGGAGTGTTGAGAGTGATGGCCTGGGTTGGGTTTGGTTGGACAAAAAAACGCAGGCTGTTGTAGTACCATGGCCTGGGGACATATATGTCATCTGCTGATGCTCCTGATCGCTGTGATTCCTGGACCTTCTTGTGCTCCCTATTAAACATACTCCTCATTTTCCCAATTTTGCCCCTCACAAAATTGATGTCTGCCCTGGGGTACAGGGGCTTCACCAATTCCAGAAGTTTCTCTATCGCTGCATTCCTCTTGATTTTATTAGAGTAATCCCTACTTTTCACCTTCCACAGACAGGGCAGCTCCCGGCATTGGTCGATAAATTGATGCAAAAAGTTGGGCGCAGTGAATTTATCCATACCATCAATTATTTATCTGATGCCTGCAAGACAGAACACAAGACAAACCATAATGTCAGGCTTAACTCATAATCTGGTCCCAATATAGGCCTCAATCTAAGCAGCATAAGCCACTAACAACCGATTCCCCAATTTTCAATTGTACCTTTGTTTCATGGCTCCTTTTGCGTGTTCGCAATCGTTCGTCCTCCACTCTCAGATCGTTCCTATGGCCGTTACATTGATTGCGCGTTATGGCTTTATATACACTGCGCATGCGTGAAACTCTGTCCCTGTCCTGCTTTCTAGTGTATTCCTCGCCTCTTCTCTTTTGGGGCAGTGGGAGAGCAAATGGCGGCAAGACAGCAGGTGTGTGGTGAGAGCAGCAATGATGAAAACCCAGAGAAAGCGACTTCCAGATCCGGGAGGAGCTATAAGGCCACAAATATGTCACTTGAAGAAATGGTGGAGATGGTGGACATCTTAGTGAAGACAGAATATGATGGGAAGCATGGACCAAATGCCAGAAAGGCCAAGATCATGGCTAAAGTTGTGAGAAGTCTGCACAGGAATTTTGGGGTACGACGAAACAAGGATCAGTTGAGAAAACGCTGGTCAAACCTTAAATTGAGAGAGGATGATCAGTATAGAAAGATCAGGAAAGTGCTGCGAAAAAGTAAGTATTTGTCCTGTGTTCCTATTATTACTTTCGTGCTGGTCCATGTTCTTTTCTTTACTGTTCTACAGTTTAAAATGCCAAGTTTTGGTTTCGTGGACACAGGAATCTTTTGTGGGACATGAAACATTGTTTTGATCGACCACTAATACTTTGTTATTGGAAGATGCACGTTAAATGCATTTGTTATGGCCTATTTTTATGTAACATAAGTTCATTAGATTGTTGTCTAGGTGTGTTCATAACTAATGAAATGTCAACTTTATTCAGTGTCAGTAGAGGACACTCAGCAGCTGTTACGCAGCTGGACACAGGAGCACCAGTGTGGGACACCATAACACCCTTGTTATGGTGTCCCACGCAGGTGCTCTAGTGGATACTAGGGGTATCTCGATGTGTGAAACTTGCACAAAACAGATAAGTATTCCTGCTTTGGAAAGGGAAAAAATCATGTATTCAGTTTGTTTCTCTGCCAAAACAGACACTTCCAAACAATGTTTCATATTACTATTTCTAGCCTAACATATCTGTATACCTTTTTTGGATTCACATAGGGGAGAAAAGAATAGGAACATCTGAGCTGTGTGTGGACACCAGTAACCCAGCACCTCCTGAAGATCCAGAAAGTCAACTCACCACACACCCTGAAGAAGATGTTGATGCTGATGTGCAGGAAGTACTGTGTGAAGTTCTTTAAACTGTGTCGACCATAGGTCAGTGTCTGTGACCACAGCTTCAAGTAATAGATGGATGTCTGCATATTTCTAATACATGGTGTGTTTTATATTTTTTAGGTGACGTGGATGTTGTGGAAGACAAAACTCACTTCAGCAGTGCAAGTGCACAAATACTTATCCGTGAGCTCTTGGTTTGCAATAGGGATTTGGAGAAAATGAAAGAAAGCATGCATGATCCCCAAAACAGAGTTATCAACGTCATTGATATTTTAGCTTCAATTTTAAAAGAAAACATGTTTTTTTTTCCGTTCTGTTGTACATGTGTTTGTACAGTTTGGAATTGACTAACCTTTGCACATTTTTGTAATAGTTGCAACTGTGATATTTGAATGTACGATTTCACTTTAGCAAAAGATTGACATATGAACCTGCAACTCCATGACTTGTCATTATCTTTTTTGTTACCTACATCATGTTAAACAGGATCAAACCGATGCGTTTCAGCACTTGCAGCCTTCCTCAGATGAGTAATTATGCTTTAGATGAAACACATCAGCTTTTCTATTTACATTTTTGGTGAGAAAAAAAGGAATCATCGAGTTGCCAGCTCCTATTTTAACTTTGCTAATTTCTCAGGGTGGTTTGCTCCCCCAGCTACAGCACCAAATTGGACACAACACATTATTGAATATGGTGGGGTAGCTTGTCCAAAAGTATTGTCATGTACAAAAAGCTTAAAGGTGTGCTTTCACACATTGTACAAATATTTGTGTTTTGTATATTACTATTTCACCCAAAAACTTGAATACCTCCACCAGTTTTAGTTACACGTTTACCTGTAATTTTTGTAGTTTTCTAAGAAACTTTAATAAGAAATGTGGCTGTTAGCCAAGTTACATTTAAAAAAGTAGGAACCAACTTTATGTCTGTCCTTGCTTCTTTAGGAATACCGTATTTTGTTTACAGGAAAGTACAAACACGTACTTTGTTCATTTAGGATGCAAATCGGTTTGGACAACAAAGCCTTATGTGGCGAGTGCAAAAATCAATGTAAGCCCTGGTTCACATTGATGCTACTTTGAAATCACGCTACTTCACTTAAAGCTGTGCGATTTCTAAGTAGCAACGTCAGCGCGATTTCAGGTGCTACTTGATAGACATTTGTGTGGCTTCATGCCCATACGTCTATTGAAGTTGCACCTGAAATTGGCAAAAGTAGTGCAGAAGCTACTTTTGCAAATTGGTGCGGCGCCGCTAATTCTGTGTCACACCAATTGGAACAGTGCTATTGCCTCCAATAGGCTGCGACTTGTCATGCAATTTTATCTCTCAAATTGCATGACAAATCTCTCCAATGTGAACCTAGGCTTTAGTGTCCAGGGTCAGTGTTTCTCCACTCCACTTCTCTAGTTGCACCACCAGTTCCTGTTTTCTGTATTTTCCTCAGTATAAAAATGACTGTGTGAATTACTAACCTTGAAAATGACATCATCGCCTATGACAAAAGCAAAAAATATAGAAAACATGACCTGGGAATGCATCTGGAGAAGGAGAGTTGGGAAACACTGCCCTAAGTAATGTTAATTGTAATCTTTATGTGTTTTTAAGAATTGCAAAGCCAAAATTTGAAGATGCCCACAAATGGTGCAAAAAGATTGTTATTAGATCTGAAATGAGGGGAAGCTCTGCTAAATTTATTATCCAATCATGTGCAAGCTAAAATGCTGTTTTTTATTCTCCTTGCATGTCTCCCTCGGATCTACAGTGACTGCACTTCCAATTGCACTTTCAGTGCACTTTAAAGTGCACTTGCAGTGCACTTGTAGTGCAAAGTGGATTTGCCTTTAGTAAATAACCCCCACTGTGTGTTTTGGGGCTTTAGAGACTAACCTGTTTGTACCTACAAACATTTTAGGCAGGGGATCATAAGGGTCATTTAACAGTTATGCCTCTACATGGACGTGGCTTCAAATTTTGGCTTTTAGAGGGGTGAGATCACCCCGTCTGAGGAAGGCAACATCAACACAGTCTTGGGATACTAATGTCTCATATGGCCTTCACTTTAACAAACTCAAACTTTGTAAGTTCCTGAGTTAGGGATGTGTATCTTATGTTTTCCAACATGTTTAGCCCCAAAAAAGGCAAAATAATGGCAAACATACATGTTTATACACCAAGCTGTTGGTTTGTTATAAAACCTTAAAACGCACATGTGAAGGTGCTTTGAGTAAAATGTTTTTTCCTAAACAATGTGTGGCTTATTATTTCAATGCTCAATACCAGTGTATTTGTTAAACTGGTGTAGTTACAGTGACAATGTGCTCTAAAATGTGCCCAACTCAGGCAATTTTATGGCCTCAAAGAAATTAAAGGAGTTGAAAAAGCATAATGTTTTCGAACTTAATGCATTAGACACATTAAGAACAAAAACATTCTTCAGTTAGCTGAAGAAGAGATTGTAGCAAATAAGGTACGTTTGCACTATTGTATAAAATGGACGAAAAAAGGCCATTTGACAACCTATTATACAGCTAAGAAACACAGACAACAGAAGTTCAAATGAAATAGTATGTAATGAGTGTGTCACCGGCGCACGATACGTATGTACTTCAATGTGAAATTCAATAACCAAAAAATTAACATAAATTGTGCAATATTTCAAAAAGACCCCTGGTTGTTGCAGTCAAAGAATATTCCTTCAACTTGTGAAAAAATGTGTAAATATGTGCATATCTGGTGTTGACTGCGCTACCATCTAAATAAATCTACATATACATCAATAATTAGTGTTAACTATTAATATCACCACTCATATTTATCATTCTATGAATCATATATAAATAAAGTAAAATTCCTGATGACGCAATCATTATTTGCGAAACGTAGGGGCTGCTGGGAAATCACACGTGACGCCACAACATCATCTCCCGTCAGGCGAAAGCGAGGCTTGGTCCGCAAGCCAGAACACGAGCGGGAACAAGGAGTGTTGCGCACGCCGGCGAACGAGATAGACGGTGACCTTTGCCATCCATACAAACTGCTGGATCAGCTTGGTGCCGGCATATGGGCACCGGCAACATGTGAGTTGTATAGCCTTTGTTTTTATATATATCTTCAATAAATGGTTTTAGCATATTGCACTATGTATGCCATTTGTTTCTTATGAGGACGGATTGAACAGCATCGGTGACAGCTCAAAGTGGATTGGTTATCCCTTAATGAACCGAGGGCTTGTATGTATTTGTATCTGGTGAGTGGCCATTTTTTATGCGGTGGTGGTGTTGGCACTGAAAAGCACTTTAAATAATAAGGAGAAAACAGAGCACCATATCAACACAACGGCAGTGGATTACCCCCCCCCATAGGGACCCACGTTTTTATCAGCACAAGTGTATTTAAGCTGGACTGTACACAATTTTACTTTATTTATATATGATTCATAGAATGATAAATCTGAGTGGTGATATTAATAGTTAACACTGGGGGCGTGGCCTGGACATGGCTGAATAGAGACGTGTTTTAGCTGGGCACCCAGCCGTCTCTCCCCTATCCCAGCTATTTCAGTTCATTATTCAAAATATGTACTCCTCTATAAAGAAAGCAGCAAAGAAAGCCAACAAACCAACTAAATCTACTCCTCAGCCTCCGACATCGGGCGAAATCAAAAGACTTTTTCAGCTCTCATTGCTCAGTTCTCCGGAGCTTAAGATGGCGTCGGCGCGTGGTGAGCATACAGGGAGACAGACTTCACAAAACTCCCCATTGACTGACATGGAGGCGCTGTTGGCCGACACCTATACTGGCTTCCCTATGGATCTCCGCTCCGACTATGGTGAGCCGTCACAACCCCTTTTACAATCTCCCGGGATGGCAGCGGAGTTGCGCTTGCTCCTGCAGGCACTCCCCACTAAGGCAGACATAGCGGCCCTCATAGATACGGTGGAAACCGCTCACCGTAAAGAAATGAGTGTGATGAAAGCGGATGTTCAGGCACTTACCACCAGGGTTGAGACGGGGGAATCCTCCCTAGCAGCCCTGGAGCGTCGAGTATCAGCTGTGGAGGGGATCCAGGAGACTCAGGTGGAAGCCTTGCAAGACCAACAGCTCCACATGGAAGAGATGGAGGACCGAAGTCGCAGGAATAACCTGCGACTTCGGGGATTGCCGGAGGCCACCGGGCCCGAAGACCTGGCGGATACGGCGGTCGCCATTTTCCACAGCATACCTGGTGTAGATCTACCAGATCGAGTAGAAATCGATAGGATTCACCGAACATTGGGCCCTAAACCGACAGATCCTTTGAGACCGTGAGATGTAATCTACAGATTACACCACTATACACACAAAGAACAAATCCTACGCAAAGCTTGCGAAGCAGAAGACCCGGAACTAGACGGTGTGGCTATTAAGATATTCCCGGACCTCTCCCGCGCTACCCTGCAGAGACGAGCGATCCTGAAACCTCTACTGGATCTAGCCCGGCACAGAGGAGCCACATACCGCTGGGGATATCCCTTTCTGTCACATTCAGGAAGGAGCAGAGATTCTTCAAACTGCGTAAACCGGGTGATTTGCCAGCCCTTTTCTCCTTCCTTAAAACGGATCCTATTCATGTACCCAACTGGCTCGCCCCCCTGCAGCGGCCACAAGGACACATGAATATGCCGAGACTGGGAGGAATCCTGCCGCCCAGACAGCAGAGAAACCGTCGTCGACCCAGAGCACCATCGCAAGAAGATGCACGTGAGTCATGAGGCATGCATCTCTTGAGACGACACTCGTTTCAGGCTGAATAATGCCCAAAGTTGTGATAGTTGACACTGTTTTGGTTAGATCGCTAATGCCGTTCACCCGACATCTTTTGCCCCTATCTACTGCCGGAGGGATTAGGGATTATCTGAAATTTACTGCATAGAGAGCGGTGTCACCCTTTACACCAATCAACAAGACTCCCGTCCTTATCATTGCAATGGCCCCTCATGTTCAACCCGCATAATACCCTTGAAGCGTTCACTATAGTTTGAGATATGAGTTGGAGAAGGAGACTGTATACATCCAGGGGGGTCTGTTTCGACCATAGGCACTCTCTGGAATGTAAACCTCAGATGTATGCATTCATCTCAACGGACACTAAGCCATTACCCCGCGGCTGCTCCAGACACTACCCTGAAAACACTTATCAGAAGACATGCTACATCAGCAGGAGATGGGGTAGTGGAACCGCCAATTGTGGAGACTTGTAACTCCTCCTCTCATGGAGATCAGTTGAAGCAGCATACCATGGAGCCTTGCTCAGATAACTTATCTGACGGATCTGTTAACTCCTGTTTGATGGAGACCTGACGAGACCGCTCTGAAGCCATACTAATAAGGTCTAAGGGACATGCCATCTTCTAGATGTGGGGTGCACGGTAATGCTATGTTTTGTTTAAATGTGTTTTTAAGCTGTTTTGTATTTAGTTTTACCATACCACACTTGCTGGGATGCCGAGTTTTAGGGCTGTGTCAATTCTCTAGACATGCTTTAGCACCACAGTAAAGTGTCCACTCCATAGAATGCTCACCTGACTAGCCGACTGAAGACTTGGAGTCAGAGAAGTGGGGGTTGGTGATTAGGAAGCTGGCACATGGGGAATGCAAATACCTCCCCACTTAAGTTATATTATTGTTGGTTTATTATTTTGTTTACAAAGATGTACAAGATATTCTATTTACACATTCCAGATGTGCTGGGACGGGAGGGAGGACGGGGGACTCACCCTTTGAGCCGTGTCCTACCCCTCTCCCAATTCGGTCAGCATAATCTCTTGGAGGGCGCTATTCTGCCTTCTGGGAGCCATATGCAAAGAACACTACCCGGAACATAAAAGGGAATCAAGCTAGGCGAGACATTAGGCCTTGTCTCTACCTCGTATTTCTCTACTAAATATCTTCTTCCTTTTTTTACATCTTTCCTTACTTTTCTATCTCTACTTCTTCCCCCCTCTTTCTTCCCTCAAACCCGAACCTACCCCCCCCCCCCTTCCTGTCCCGCCGTAACATGGCGTTCAACAACATCAAAGTGATGTCTCTTAATGCAAAGGGGCTTAATACACCTGAGAAGAGACGCATGCTGATAGATGACTTGAAGCGGACTTGCACAGATATAGCCTTTATTCAAGAGACGCACTGTAAAGCTAACAAATTACCGTATTTACAATGTAAGCTTTTCCCGATGACTTATCACTCCACAAACCCGACTGCCAAATCCAAAGGTGTTTCCATATTAATATCTGGTAAAACTCCATGGCAACCTCAGAGCTCTATGATAGACCCATCAGGAAGATATGTTTTCCTTAAAGGCCTAATAGGTACTGTAATGGTAACGCTAGCAGCAATATATGCCCCTAATGAGCAGCAGGCCAAATTTATCCAAGACACTTTGGAGAAACTGGACGACTTTAGGGAAGGACAGCTGATCATGGGGGGGAGACTTTAACACCCCATTAATCCCATCTGTAGACACCTCGACTGGTAAATCTTCGATCCCACCGAATCAACTTAAACGAATAGCCAAAGCACTACACAAATCACAATTAATCGATATCTGGCACTTACAACACTCGGGAGAATGCGACTATACATTTTACTCACACATGCACCAGGTATATACCAGAATAGATTATTTCCTGATCCCCCACAGTCAGCTACACGTGGTGGAACAGACCTCCATAGGCAATAGAACGTGGTCTGACCATGCACCTATCTTCCTGACCTACACTCTGTCAGACATTTCCTCACCCAGACACCGTTTTTGGCGTCTTAATGAAAGTCTCTTGCAAGACCCAGAAGTGTTGACAGACGTGACCAGAGCGCTAAATTTGTATTTTCAGGAAAACGACCAGCCAGACTGTGACCCTGGGATCTTGTGGGAAGCCCACAAAGTAGTTATCAGAGGAATCCTCATCACACATGGTGCCCGAATCAAGTGAGAAAGAAATAAACAACTCTCCCAACTTCTAAAGGAATTTGCTATCTCTGAAGCCTGACACAAACATGCCCCCACGCAGTCCTCGGAGACTGCACTGACAATTCTTAGACAACAAATCACTGACTTCTTACACTATAGAGCCAAGGCAGCCTTACAGTTCTGTCGCAACCAGACATATGAATCAGGAGATAAATGTGGGAAACTATTAGCAAGGATGGTTAGAGATCACAAATCATCTACATACATCCCACACATTGTCACGGCAGGAGGTAAAAAAGAAGTCCTACCAGCACAAATCACTAAAGAGTTTAACCATTTTTACTCTAATCTATACAACTTGCCACAAGTGGTTTCCCCTACTACTGATATAGAGAATTACATCACATCCTCTCAAATGCAATCCCTTACCCAAGCAATTAGGGAAGACTTAGACTCCCCTATAACTTTGATAGAAATCCAAAAAGCCATAGGGACAATGAAACCAGGTAAAGCCCCAGGCCCAGACGGCTATACACTACAATATTATAAAACCCTCCTCCCGATACTAGGACCTCTTATGGTCACGTTATTCAACATGGTCGGTATTGAAGGAGCATTTGCTAGAGAAACACTAGGTGCTCATATTTCAGTGATCCATAAGGAAGGAAAAGACCCGGCAGCATGTGGTAGTTACAGACCCATATCATTATTAAATCTTGATTTAAAGATATTCACTAAAATTCTGGCTACTCGGCTGGTGCAGCACCGCCAGCAACTCATACACCTAGACCAGGTTGGCTTCATCCCATCTCAGGAGGCCAGAGATAGTACTACAAAGGTGCTAAATCTACTTTATGTCACTAGGTCTAGGAAAATCCCATGTATCTTTCTCAATACCGACGCTGAAAAAGCGTTCTACCGGGTAAGCTGGTCATTTATGTTTGCGGTGCTCAGACACATCGGCCTGGGGGATTTGATGCTTAACCGAATAGCCAGAATATATTCGAACCCAACAGCCCGAGTAAAGGCAAATGGAGTCCTATCAGACCCCTTCCCAATAACAAATGGGACGAGACAGGGATGCCCATTATCCCCTCTCCTATTTGCGCTCTCCCTGGAACCCTTTCTATCCAAAATCAGATTGAATCCCAACATTCAAGGTATATCAATTGGTCCTCTGCAACACAAGATCTCGGCCTATGCGGAGGACCTGATCTTCTCGCTAACCAACCCAGGAGTGTCCCTACCAAACCTACTCAAAGAATTCGAGACATATTGGAAAATATCAAACCTAAAAATAAATTTCTCCAAATCGGAAGCAATGGGGATATCAATACCGGCCCATATTCTTCTAAATTTACAATTGAATTTTAGATTTAAATGGACGTCCTCCGCCCTGACTTACTTAGGCACGAAAATACCACCAGATCCGTCTCATGTCTATGAGAGCAACTTCCCCCCCTCTACTAGCTAAGACTAGGGTATTACTAGACAATTGGAATAAAGAATTACACTCCTGGTTTGGGCGGTGCAACTTACTCAAAATGAGTATACCTCTTCCAGGCCCTACCGATTAAGGTACCTCCCACATATTTTAAACAAGTACAAGCCCTTTTCAGCCGTTTTGTTTGGGCTCATAAAAAGCCTCGCATCCCACGATCTCAACTATCCACACCAAAGCACTATGGCGGCCTAGCGCTACCAGACATCAGGAAGTACTATCAAGCTATCCATTTAGGTAGGGTTATTGATTGGCGCCGCCATAAGGACTCTAAGTTGTGGGCACAAATGGAACAACATCAAACCATTATACTTCTACAAACTGCGATATGGTGTAGTGACTCCCTTCCTGCAGAATTGAAATCTCATCCTACCATTGGAAACACTATAAGACAATGCATTCAAGCTACCTTACATACCTCTCTAACTACCAAAACATCTCCCTTAACTCCGATTCTAGGTAACCCCAACTTCCCTCCTGGAATCTCATCTACGCAATTTCAGATCTTGGGAAGATCCAATTGTGTCTTAGCGTCACAATTTGTGCAACAAAATAAATGGCCCTCCATCTGAGAACTAATGGACCCCAAAGGCCCGTTTAAACTTTTGTTCTGGGACGCAGCACATGTTCACCCTTTTCTCCAGACTTTCCCATACCCTCAAAGCTACACCAGACCCCTGACCACGTTTGAAGAACGTTGTATGGACACAGAGCCACTGCCACAGGCTTTATCCAAGATGTACAGCCTATTGAATACTCCCCCCAACCACCCTGTTTACCATGCATTATAAAGTGGGAAACAGACCTCCAACGCACTTTTACAACAGTTCAGAAACAAAACATGATTAGTCTCTCCCTTAAGTCCTCAATATGCACTAAAGTCCAAGAGACGAACTATAAGATCCTGACAAGGTGGTACCTAACACCAAGTCGTTTACATATCATTTTTCCTGACACATCAAAGTATTGTTGGCGTTGTCACCAGGAAGAGGGAACGCTCTTATACATGTTTTGGCCATGTCCTATTTTGACAATTTTTTGGACTGCAGTTTGTACCATTTCCCAAAAATTCACTGACTTCCAAATCCCGAATGACCCGGCATTTTTTCTACTCCACATTTCTCCCATACCACTCAAAACCTATAAGAAATCTCTACTGCGACATTTAACAAATGCAGCCAAATCCTGTATTCCCCTGTTATGGAAACAGCAATCCCCACCAACCACGGCAATGTGGTTGAGGAAGGTAGAAGACATAAATAAAATGGAAGACTTGATAATGACAGCTCAAGATAGACAGGAAACCTATAGGAAAACATGGACTCATTGGAATATATTTATATATTCAGAAGAGGGTAAATCCCTCCTTGGGAACTAAAACCCTACCATTTTATATTGATCAACAACCTACAGCCATCCCAGTACACGGAGATTTATATAACTGAACGCCCCCTACTTCCCCCCCTTTACCCCCCTCTTGTTTCTTCTTTTTATTTCTTTCCCCCCTATCTATTACTTACTCCTCTATTTCTCTTCTCTCTTCTTTGGTGGCTGCCTCCTGACTAGTGTATTTACACTCTCATATGATATTGGGACTCTAATACAGAGCAACAAAGGTACCCATGTATATCTTTAAAGATACGATAATGCAGAGATATGTCCTACGTGCTTTGATGTATTACATCCAACGCTGTATCCTGGCCTAGGCCGACAAGGCCCAGGCCTAGGGCAGCACTTTGCAGGGGGGCAGCACGGAAAGAGTCCCCACCAGCTTGCACTACACTGTTAGTGTAGCACCAGTCTTATGGGGCGGACTGGGCTAAGAGGCAAATTAGTCTAGCGCCCCCATAAAGTGGCCGCACTGCTTCCGGTATGCGGGCGGGGGGGCGCCGCTTCTAATTTTGACTGTCCTATCATCCTGGACCACAGACCTTCCTCACTGTGCTATATGTTTTCTGCTGCACCATAAAATTATCAGAAATTTGTGCTTAAAGTAGAACTATAGGCAACACTTTTTTTTTTCATTTTGGATACAATAAGGAAGGGTTATAGCCCCTGTCAGTTTATCTTTTACCGTCCCTGTCCCATTGCAGAGATTTCCCTTCACTTCCTGCCCCATAGCCAAACAGGAAGTGAGAGGAAATCTATGCAAATTAAGGGAATCCATTGCCCCCCCAGGCACTCAGAATTAGTGTCCCCACTTAAAAATTTCAGGGTGGGTCTTAAACAGCAAGGGGTGTGGCCTTGACAGAAAGAGGTCGGTCATATTTAAATTAGGGGGTGCACGAGTCAGGCCTAGGGCAGCACAAATCCTAAATACACTACTGATTACATGTATTACTATAATGCAATGTTGGGAGGCTGCGACCCCCTCTGTTATATACCACTGTGGTATGTTGTGGGCTCTGCCCTTTTTTTTTGAAAATTAATAAAATATATATTTGGAAAAAAAAAATAGTTAACACTAATTATGGATGTATATGTAGATTGATTTAGATGGTAGCACAGTCAACACCAGATATGTACATATTTACACATTTTTTCACAAGTTGGAACAAATGCACAAATGAAATAGTAGTTTATGATAAACTAAAATTATGATTCTGGATCAGCTACATTTTGCTGCCAAGCCACTGCCCATCTACCCACAAAATATCCCATGTATTTTTGCCGGATATCGTGGGCATTTTGGGAGGGCAACCATCACGGGAAGGTTCAAGAGTCGTTGTGTTGCCCACTGACAGATGAGCTGTGGGGTCCACATCAGTTGGCACTGAGGAAAGGTAGCTGCTAGCATTCCTGTTTAAAAAATTGTGGAGGATGCAACAGCACAATACAACATGGTTGATTTTATATTGTGCCAGGTTGATAGGTGTTAAAAACAGCCTGAAGTGACTGGAGAGGATGCCAAAGGTGTTCTCAATCACCCTTCTGGCACGAGAGAGCCTGTAGTTAAAGATTCTCTGCTCTGGTGTGAGGTTCCTCATAGAAAAGTGCTTCATAAGATGTTCCCCCAGAGCAAAGGCTTCATCTGCTTCAAAAACAAAATTGAGGCCCTAAACATTGTCCTGAGCAGGTGGCAAATTTAAGGGGCTATTCTGGAGCCGATGGTAGAACTCAGTCTGCATTATGACACCTCCATCCGAGTTGCGGCCGTTCTTCCCAACATCCAAAAAAAGGAACTCATACGTTGCAGAAACAACAGCTAGCAGGACTATGCTGCAAAAGCCCTTGTAATTAAAGAAATATGAGCCTGAGTTGGGTGGTGGGACAATCCTGAGTGTTTCCCATTAATAGCACCACCACAGTTGGGAAAATCCCACTGATGCTGGAACTGGCCTGCAACATCCTGCTATTGCTGTGGGTTGGAAGGAAACTGTGGAGTCAAAAGAAAGAAGAAATTACCTCTTCAATTGTTACTAGAGTACTCGTTCCAGTGGGGGTTTATCCCTCCAGCTGTTCACCTGTGCTACGGAAGCTACCCTGGCCTTCACTAAGAGGGTTGCTGTTTATATGGATAATCACAAGTAGCTGTTTTTGTGAACTATTTTACTGAGGTAGTGATTGTCAGCTAGACTCTTTATTGCTGTAGTGTCTTATAGAGACCACTGGGGCCCCTTCCAGCCTTCCCCAATTTTCGCACCTACTCCCAAGAATTCAAGTATAAATAGTTAATAGAATTAAACATATATTTATTAGTACTTTCAATAACATTGATTGTAAACAATAGGGGGGTCAGGAGGGCACAGTGCAGGGGTCAGGAGGGCATAGTATGGGGGGAGATAGGAGGGCACAGTACAGGAGACAGGAGGGCACAGTACAGTGGGGTGAGGTGAAACAATACAGGAGGGCAGGAGTTCACAGTACAGGGGTTAGGAGGGCACAGTAAAAGGGGGTAAGGGGACATAGTACAGGGGAGTAGAAGCGGGCACAGTATGGGGGTAATGAGAAGGCACAGTATGGGAGCATGAGGGAAAAATACAAGGGGGTAAAAGGACACAGTATAGGGGAGCAGGAGGGGCATTGTATGGGGGGGCCAGGAGGACACAGTACGAGTGGGTAAGAGGACATGGTACAGGGTGGCAGGAGGGGGCAGGAGTGCACAGTTCAGGTGGGGGTGGGAGAGCACAGTATAGGGGGCATGAGGGAAAAATACAAGGGGGTAAAAGGACACAGTATAGGGGAGCAGGAGGGGGCATTGTATGGGGGGGGTCATTAGGACACAGTACGAGTGGGTAAGAGGACATGGTACAGGGTGGCAGGAGGGGGCACAGTACAGGGGGTCAGGAGGGAACAGTATGAAGGGGTAAGAGGACACAGCACAGGGGAGCAGGAGGGGGCACACTATGGGGGGGTCAGGAGGGCACACTATGGGGAGGCAGGAGGACACGGTACAAGGGGGGTAGGAGGACACAGTACAAGGGACATGGGGGCACAGTACAGGGGGGCAGGAGTACACAGTTCAGGTGGAGGTGGGAGAGCACAATACAGGGGTGTCAGGAAGGCACACTTCAGGGGAGCAGGAGGGCACAATATGAGGTGCAGTAATGTATAATATACTGTAGATAGCCTCTCCTTAAGCAGAGCAGGACAGAGGCGATTCTGTCTCAGATCTTATAATTGGAAAAGATGCTCTGCGCTCGAGTGTTTCAAACAAATAGATAATAAATCAAATAAATGTCAATTATGTGCGTGTAAATCTAGAAATAACGCAATACATAATATTATTACTCTTACACATAAAAGTGCAAAGTTTGGGTTAATATAAAAGCATCAATAATATAAATCCAACCAGTAAAGTGCATAAATGTATGAAAAAAAAATGCTTAGTGCTCCATATAAAACATCAAAAGTGCCCTAATAATAAATTGCACAGTAACAAATGAATAAAGTTCTATATAACACTCCAAATCAGTGCATGCAGGTAATGTCCAAATGTGATATCAATCATCATGCTGAAATATCCTAGGTGTTGTAAACCATGCTCCAGTGCACTTCAGTGATCCCCTTAGGCTAGTATGCTCACCTCAGAGCGTGTGACCCAGCTGAGTCAAAACACGCTTTGGAGCCACCCCCGGGCTCAGTGCTGATATCAGATGTATTCCTCCAGCTGGATTCAATGTAGCTCCATGTGTGTAAATGAAAAAGAAACTATATAGTGTAATATAGCCAGGTAAAATTGAATAAATAAAAAACAATCCCCCCAATGGGGTACTGTCAGGAAAAGCCCTCTTGTAGTCATTCCAGCAAACAGAAGATTAAAAGAATGCCTGTAAGCGCCAGCCGGCGCTTGCGCGCAATAGCGCCAATAGTGCTGATAGGCGAACGCGCGTACGCAATAGCGCCAATAGCGCTAATGGGCGAACGCGCGTGCGCAATAGCGCCAATAACGGCGCACGGGCGCGCGCACGCGCCCCCTGTAACACTCTTGGCGCCAAGATGGGCTATTTAAAGGAGACTGTTCCAATGCTGCCTTGCTGTCCGGTCTACAGCGTTTCCTGAGACCTCTGCTCCCTTGTTACCAGTTTCTCTGCATCCAGTACCTACTTGGCTTGATCCTGACTTACCTGTTTGCTGCCTGCCCCGATCTCGGCTTGGACTCTGACTATTCTCTTGGTTTGCCCTCCTGTACCTGATCTGCCCGCCAGTACCTTGACCCGGCTTGTCTGCACCTTCCTGCTGTCTGCTACCTGCTACTGGACTACAGTGCACCTCCCTGCTGTCTGCAACCTGCTGCGGGACTACAGTGCACCTCCCTGCTGTCTGCAACCTGCTTCGGGACTACAGAGCTCCTCCCTGCTGACTACAGGATCCAGCTCTCTTCTCCAGTGTTCCAGCCAGGCACTTGTGCCCCTCTGTACTTCTGAGCCCCTGTTCTCACCTTCAGGGGTTCCTAAGTCAGAGGTATACGAGAGGCCGTTCTCTGCACTCCGGGCTCCACCTACCAGGTACGTGACAGTACCGGACAGCCATGTCTGAGCCCACGCAGGGAACGTCGCCTATGGAGGACTTATGCCATCATCTGGCTGGACTTACACAGGCTGTTAAAGACCTGCAAGACGGTTATAAACGTCTGGAAGAACGTGTTCAAGGGCTCTCCACCTCTGCTCCAGGTCCTTCCCCGGGTCCTTCTGTAGTAATGTTGCCTCCAGAACCTAAAGTTCCCACACCAGAAAGGTTCTCCGCTGACCGCAGCAAGTTTAGAGCATTCCGTAACGCCTGTGAACTTTTCTTTGCACTACAGCCCAGGACTTTTTCTTTAGAAACCACCAAGGTGGGGTTCGTTATCTCCCTCCTGCTGGGGGAACCCCAGGCATGGGCTCATCGACTCCTGGAGCAAAAGAACAGCTGCCTTAACCAACTGGACACTTTCTTCCAAGCCATGGCCCTGCTCTATGAGGACCCGCAACTAGCAGCTACCGCAGAAGCAGCTCTGTTCTCTCTCCAGCAAGGCCGTAGGGCGGCGGAGGACTATGAATCTGAGTTCAGGCGTTGGAGTTCCGACACAAGCTGGAACGACGCCGCCCTACGCCACCAGTTCCGCATGGGACTCTCCGAGCCACTAAAAGATGAGTTGGCCCGGGTTGGCATCCCTGCGACACTTGAAGCCCTTATCAATCTTGCCATCCAGATCGACAGGCGCCTAAGAGAGCGAAGAGCTGAACGGACTGCTGGGTCCACTCGCCCAGTCTGGATGCTTCCACGAGTGCCACAGCCTTCTGTCCACACTCCTGCTGATTCCACTGAACCAATGCAGCTAGGCCCGATCCGTCCCTCTCTGACTCCGGAGGAACGCCAATGCCGGCGAGCGAATAACCTTTGCCTGTATTGCGGAGAATCTGGCCATTATGTGAGGACTTGTCCCGCAAAGACTCGTAAGCACTTTACTCTTTCCTCTACCTCTTCACCTGCTGTGTTAGATAATACTACTCATTTGGCTATCCCCATCTCTCTGCAGCTTCCAGAAGGGAATACGCTGGCAACCGCCATCATTGACTCCGGGGCCTGCAGCGGGTTCATGGACTTGTCTTTCGCCCATAGACTCCGTATACCTCTACGACCCAGAGCACAGGGACTGTCCGTACATCTGGCCGACGGATCGGCTATTAAATCTGGGCCTGTAACACAAGAAACAGTTCCTCTTAAAACCACCATTTCCGGCAATCACCAAGAACTACTCTGTCTTGATATCATCGAATCTCCCTTGTTTCCCATCATACTAGGAATGCCCTGGCTCAAGGCACATAATCCACAAATAGACTGGTCCACTGGAAAAATCAGTTTTCATTTCTCTTACTGCCAGCAACATTGTTTACAGGAGACTCCCAACATTCCATCTTCTTTGCTATGTCTGGAGACCGATGCTGAAGCCTGCCAAGCAGTTCCTAAGGCTTATCATGATCTTCTGGATGTATTCAGTAAGAAAGGGGCAGAGACTCTGCCACCCCATAGACCCTACGACTGCCCGATTGAGTTGCTTCCCGGAGCAGAAATTCCCTTTGGGAGAATTTTTCCCTTGACCGAACTTGAACTTGGAACCCTTAAAGAATATATTGATGACAACCTGAGGAAAGGGTTCATACGCCCTTCTACCTCTCCAGCAGGAGCAGGGATTTTCTTTGTAGAGAAGAAAGACCACTCTCTACGCCCTTGCGTAGATTATCGAGACCTTAATAAAATCACAATCAAGAATCGGTATCCTCTACCCTTGGTACCTGAACTTTTCCAGCGACTCGGAACCGCATCCATCTTTACCAAATTAGACCTTCGTGGAGCCTACAATTTAGTCCGAATCCGAAGCGGAGATGAATGGAAAACGGCCTTCCGTACCCGCTTCGGACATTTTGAGTATCTTGTCATGCCTTTCGGGTTATGCAATGCTCCCGCCACCTTCCAGCATTTTGTTAATGATATTTTCAGAGACTACCTTGACTTGTTTATCATTGTATACCTGGATGACATCTTAATCTTTTCCTCCTCACTGGCTACTCATCGGGAACATGTCAGAAAAGTTCTAACCCGCCTTCGCCAGCATGGCTTGTATGCAAAACCTGAGAAGTGCGAGTTTGAACGCCAAAGCATCCAGTTTCTGGGCCTGATCATTTCGACAGATGGTGTCAAGATGGATCCACAGAAGGTCTCTGCCATCTTGGATTGGCCAGCTCCGACTGATAAAAGGGGAGTCCAGCAATTTGTGGGGTTTGCGAATTTTTATCGTAAATTCATCAAGGGATTTTCTTCTATCATCTCCCCCATCACAAGTCTTACCCGGCAAGGCACCCGTTTCCAATGGTCTCCTGAAGCTCAAGCAGCCTTTACTTCCTTGAAAGAACAGTTTGTTTCAGCCTTCGTCTTAAAACATCCTGACCCAGCCTTACCTTATATACTGGAAGTAGATGCTTCTGAGATAGCAGTAGGGGCAGTTCTTTCACAGAGACAAGGATCCAAGACTCTGTTACACCCAGTGGCATTCTTCTCTCGCAAGGCTAACCGAAGCTGAAAGAAATTATGATGTCGGGGACAGAGAACTACTTGCAATCAAGGCTGCGCTAGAAGAATGGCGTTACCTCTTGGAAGGAGCAGCCCATCCTATTCTGGTGTACACTGATCACAAGAACTTATGCCGCGTACACACGAGCGGACTTTCTATCCTACTTGGTCCGGCACACTTTCCGACGGACTTTGTCCGCCAGGTGCGCCGGACTTTAAAACGGACGGACTTGCCCACACACGCCGGGACTTTCCGGCGGGCTAAGTCCGCCCGTCTTTCCGACGGACTTTCGCCGGAGTTCCGGCGGACTTTCAGAATGAACGGACTTGCCCACACACGGACAAGTCCGTTCATTTTGAACGTGACTCAGGTGCGACGGGACTAGAAAAGGATGTCAATCTTGCCGCTTTTATCGGCGAGATTGACACCTTGCTAGCCCCGTCGCGGGGCATACCAGGCCCTTAGGTCTGGTATGGATTATAAAGGGGAACCCCGCTACGCCGAAAAAACGGCATGGGGTCCCCCTAAAATCCATACCAGACCCCGATCCGAGCACGCAGCCTGGCCGGTCAGGAAAGGGGGTGGGGACGAGCGAGCGCCCCCCCCCTCCTGAACCGTACCAGGCCGCATGCCCTCAACATGGGGGGTGGGTGCTTTGGGGGAGGGGGGCGCCCTGCGCCCCCCCCAAAGCACCTTGTCCCCATGTTGATGAGGACAAGGGCCTCTTCCCGACAACCCTGGCCGTTGGTTGTCGGGGTCTGCGGGCGGGGGCTTATCGGAATCTGGGAGCCCCCTTTAATAAGGGGGCCCCCAGATCCCGGCCCCCCACCCTATGTAAATGAGTATGGGGTACATGGTACCCCTACCCATTTACCTAGGAAAAAAGTGTAAGTAATAAAACACACTACACAGGTTTTTAAAATATTTTATTAAACAGCTCCGGGGGGGGGATCTTCCTCCGGCTTCGGGGGTCTTCTTCCGGCTTCGGGGGTCCCTCCGCTTCATCTTCTCCCGGCGTCCGGTTGGTTCTTCTCCGCTCTCCGGCCTCTTCTCCCGGTGTCGCAGGTCTTCGGCCGGCCCCTCCGCTCTCTTCATGTAGCTCTATTGCGAGCGAAGGTCCGGACTTCTGGGCTTCTTGGCTTCTTGGCTTCTCTTCTCTTCTCTTCCCCCAGATGTTGACACGACGCTCTCTCCGGCTGGACTGGTCTCTGAGGGCTGCGTTGTGACTTATATAGGCGGAGACCCCGCCCCCATATGATGTCACAGTCCCTGGGCATGCTGGGACTGTGACGTTTTAGGGGGCGTGGTCGACCACGCCCCCTAAAACGTCACAGTCCCAGCATGCCCAGGGACTGTGACATCATATGGGGGCGGGGTCTCCGCCTATATAAGTCACAACGCAGCCCTCAGAGACCAGTCCAGCCGGAGAGAGCGTCGTGTCAACATCTGGGGGAAGAGAAGAGAAGAGAAGCCAAGAAGCCAAGAAGCCAAGAAGCCCAGAAGTCCGGACCTCCGCTCGCAATAGAGCTACATGAAGAGAGCGGAGGGGCCGGCCGAAGACCTGCGACACCGGGAGAAGAGGCCGGAGAGCGGAGAAGAACCAACCGGACGCCGGGAGAAGATGAAGCGGAGGGACCCCCGAAGCCGGAAGAAGACCCCCGAAGCCGGAGGAAGATCCCCCCCCCGGAGCTGTTTAATAAAATATTTTAAAAACCTGTGTAGTGTGTTTTATTACTTACACTTTTTTCCTAGGTAAATGGGTAGGGGTACCATGTACCCCATACTCATTTACATAGGGTGGGGGGCCGGGATCTGGGGGCCCCCTTATTAAAGGGGGCTCCCAGATTCCGATAAGCCCCCGCCCGCAGACCCCGACAACCAACGGCCAGGGTTGTCGGGAAGAGGCCCTTGTCCTCATCAACATGGGGACAAGGTGCTTTGGGGGGGGGGCGCAGGGCGCCCCCCTCCCCCAAAGCACCCACCCCCCATGTTGAGGGCATGCGGCCTGGTACGGTTCAGGAGGGGGGGGGGCGCTCGCTCGTCCCCACCCCCTTTCCTGACCGGCCAGGCTGCGTGCTCGGATCGGGGTCTGGTATGGATTTTAGGGGGGGCCCCACGCCGTTTTTTCGGCGTAGCGGGGTTCCCCTTTATAATCCATACCAGACCTAAGGGCCTGGTATGCCCCGCGCTCGCCGCAATAGGAAGATTTGTTTTTCCTATTGCAGCGAGCGCGAGATGCAATACCATCCCCTCGTGTCGTATTTGGTCTGTCGGACCAGCCTACACACGAGCGGGCTTTCCGTCGGACCAGCACACACACGAGCGGACTTTCCGCCCGAAACTGAGTCCGACGGAAAGATTTAAAACATGTTTAAAATCTAGGTCCGGCGGGCTTTTGGGAAGAAGTCCGCCGGAAAAGTCCGCCGCCGCCCACACACGGGCGGATTGTCCGGCACACTCTGGTCCGCCGGACCAAGTATGCCGGAAAGTCCGACCGTGTGTACGCGGCATTAGAGTACTTGAAAGTTGCCAAGAGATTGAAACCACGACAAGCCAGATGGGCACTTTTTTTCACTAGATTTGCCTTTCACATCACTTACAGGCCGGGATCTAAGAATACTAAACCAGACGCGCTTTCCCGGATGTTCAGCGAACCTGAAGTTTCTTCTCCTCCTGATACCATCCTTGCTCCTGGGAATTTTCTCATGCTTCAGGGAGATCTGCTTTCCCAAATTAAACAAGCTTCTTCACTGGCTCCCCATCCAACAGATGTCGCTTTACAGTGGAAAGATGATCTACTTTGGTACAAGGACAGAATTTTTGTGCCACCACAGACACGGGTTGCCATCCTCAAGTCTTGTCATGACCATGAACTAGCTGGCCACTTCGGGGTACGCAAAACTTCTGAACTCCTGCAGCGCATGTTTTGGTGGCCTCAGTTACAAAAGGACTGCAGACAATATATTGAGGCATGTACTACTTGCATCCAGAACAAGGGCAGCAAGACCAGGGCTTGGGGACTGTTGAGGCCTCTACCCGTACCAGAAAGACCATGGAGGATGATCTCCATGGATTTCATTGTGGAATTACCACCTTCAGAAGATTTCACCACCATCTTCGTAGTGGTTGACAGACTTTCTAAAATGGCTCACTTCCTGCCTATGAAGGGTACCCCATCTGCTTCAGAGACTGCAAAGATTTTTATTAAAGACATTGTAAGACTCCATGGTGTACCCGCTAATATTGTATCTGATCGGGGGGTACAATTTACATCCAAATTCTGGAAAGCCCTGTGTGGGGCCTTGAAGATTGACCTCTCCTTCTCTTCTGCCTACCATCCTCAGACGAATGGTCAAACTGAACGAACCAACCAGACCCTTGAACAATATTTGCGATGCTATTCTTGCTTTTCTCAAGATGACTGGGTGCCTCTGCTACCCCTTGCTGAGTTCGCCTACAATAATTCTGTGCATTCTGCAACCAACCAATCCCCGTTTTTTGCGAACTACGGGTTCCATCCCTTGTTTCTGTCCAATAACATGCCAGAGTGTGCAGTACCGGCGGCTCAAGAAACCTTGAACTTCTTCAGCACCAACAACAAGCTACTTCAAGAAACAATGGCAAGGACCCAGGACTATAACAAGGAAACGTTTGACAAAAAGAGAAGGGGGGAGCTTGACCTAAAACCTGGAGATCAAGTCTGGTTGTCCACACAGAACCTGAAACTGGCATGCCCATCCAAGAACTTGGGCCCTAAGTTTGTGGGTCCCTTCCCAGTGTTGAGAAAAATTAACAGTGTGGCGTATGAGTTGAAGCTACCGGAATCTTTCCGTATTCATCCAGTCTTTCACGTGGCTTTACTCAAACCGTCAGTCCCGGATCCCTTTCTTAACCGGAACACCGGTCCTCCTGAGCCTGTACTTATTAACGGCGAAGAAGAATTCGAGATAGAATCCATCATAGATTGCCGGAGGAGACGTAATCAGGTTCAGTACCTGGTGAAATGGAAGGGTTACGGCCCCGAAGAGAACTCCTGGGAACCAGAGACTAACATCCATGCCAAAAGACTAATTCTAGCCTTTAAAAGAACTCATCCCAGTAAAATGGCCCAGTTGGGCATCCGTAGGCTGCCCTTTGGAGGGGGGCAATGTCAGGAAAAGCCCTCTTGTAGTCATTCCAGCAAACAGAAGATTAAAAGAATGCCTGTAAGCGCCATCCGGTGCTCGCGCGCGCAATAGCGCCAATAGTGCTGATAGGCGAACGCGCGTACGCAATAGCGCCAATAGCCCTAATGGGCGAACGCGCGTGCGCAATAGCGCCAATAACGGCGCACGGGCGCGCGCACGCGCCCCCTGTAACACTCTTGGCGCCAAGATGGGCTATTTAAAGGAGACTGTTCCAATGCTGCCTTGCTGTCCGGTCTACAGCGTTTCCTGAGACCTCTGCTCCCTTGTTACCAGTTTCTCTGCATCCAGTACCTACTTGGCTTGATCCTGACTTACCTGTTTGCTGCCTGCCCCGATCTCGGCTTGGACTCTGACTATTCTCTTGGTTTGCCCTCCTGTACCTGATCTGCCCGCCAGTACCTTGACCCGGCTTGTCTGCACCTTCCTGCTGTCTGCTACCTGCTACTGGACTACAGTGCACCTCCCTGCTGTCTGCAACCTGCTGCGGGACTACAGTGCACCTCCCTGCTGTCTGCAACCTGCTGCGGGACTACAGTGCACCTCCCTGCTGTCTGCTACCGGACTACAGTGCACCTCCCTGCTGTCTGCAACCTGCTGCGGGACTACAGTGCACCTCCCTGCTGTCTGCAACCTGCTTCGGGACTACAGAGCTCCTCCCTGCTGACTACAGGATCCAGCTCTCTTCTCCAGTGTTCCAGCCAGGCACTTGTGCCCCTCTGTACTTCTGAGCCCCTGTTCTCACCTTCAGGGGTTCCTAAGTCAGAGGTATACGAGAGGCCGTTCTCTGCACTCCGGGCTCCACCTACCAGGTACGTGACAGGTACTCACATGTTACTATAATAACAGCTTCCAATGAAAAAGTTAAAAACCGCTGGACGTATAGTGTAGTATGCTGTGGCAAACTTCTGCTGTGTGTGCTCCGTGTTGCTCTCTCCGTCCTGGTCCCTCCCCTACGCGTGTTCGACACAGGGATCACGTGTCTTCATCAGGGGGATATATATATATATATATATATATATATATATATTGCACTTTTATGTGTAAGAGTATTAGTATTTTGTATTGCGTTATTTCTAGATTTACACACACATAATTGAAGTTTATTTGATTTATTATCTATCTAGTTTGAAACACTCGAGCGCAGCGCATCTCTTCCAATTATACGTTTGCACGATATATGAAACGTGATCTGCGCATGCATCTAGCGGTAGCACACTTTGGGCACAGGATCAGTGTGGCTCACAAGACTTATTTTTATTTCTGTCTCAGATCTTACCTGTTCATGCAGGCTGTCAGTGGGCTAAATCTACTATCCGAATTACATCTCTCGCCCCTCTACCTTTACTCCCCCCCCCCCCCCCAGGTTCCAGTTCCAGGTTCCAAGTCTGCACTTTGTACGGGTTAAGGACCCCTGAGGTGAAGCTTCTAACTACTGCTGTTGCTTGTGTGGGTGGGATGTGTACTGCTCCGATCTCCGCTGGCCAGCCTCTCCTATTCATCCCATGTGATTGGAGCCGAACAAATCCCGCCCACACAAGCAGCAGTAGTAGTAAGATGCTCTATCTCAGGGGTTCTTCCTTAACCCCTGCAAAGCAGCTGAAGAGCACTGGTAACTATGGAAGGAGAGAAGCAGGGGGAGATGTGATTCTGATTGTAGATTTAGCCTGGTGACTGGCTGCTGCTGTCCCCGCAGCCCAAATTCTGGAATGCTGGCCAAGACATGGCCATCCTGGGACAGCTTAGTAAAATGCATGACTAAGATGTAATGCAAGATTATCATGGGGCCCCCACGCACCTGGGGCCCATACATTAAGATGGCCCTGATAGAGACTGTGCTATATGGTCACATATACGCTGATTTAGCCACAGTGTTTGCATGTTCTTTGCCATTCTGACCCTGTTTTGCATTTCTGATTCTAACTTTGCACCTGTTTAGTAAACTGCAAGTTACAGTTACTCTCTGATCATTCTACTGATTATGCATCCTATTACAAAGCCACCTGGTCTACCATTGGGTGTTTACTAAAGTTTTGATGACAATTGATATACGTTGTTGTGAATTCATGAAGAAATACGTTTTATATTTACCGGCAGAAATATGAGAATTTCTTAGGCCTCAAAAGAAAGCAGATGAACCATGATTATTGCAGTTATTGAACTGTTGCCCTTTTGGGGACCTTTAGAACAAAATAGACGTTCTCATGTTTTTCCAAGTTCTTCTACTACATCAAATATTGAAGACTTTTACAAGCATGTATTGTGAGGAAAACTCGATGGGACAATGGCTGCTCTCGTCACAAAACAAGGAGATATTCACATGGTATTAGTGAATAAACAAAAACTACCCTTACAGCCATAAGAAACAAGGTTATACAGACTGTTATCACACAGAAATTACCTCATCTGGCCTAAAACCTATTGTGGTCGAGTGAACTGTTTAACTAGCTAACACCTTGGCCAACAAAACCTATTGTGTGAATTTGAGGAACGATTTGTACAAACTAAACTAAACTATCTAAACATCCCTTGAACTAAGTTCAATTCAACACACAGTGGGAAAGATTTAAAGTTGGTGCAAGTCAAAAATATTTTAAAAGTATCTATAAGGTTATTATAAGTCATTTCAAACTATCTATGACATTGTAGGTCACAGAGACATATTATAATTTTGGCATCTGCGGACCCAACAACTTTGGTATGAAGAAAATATATATTAAAGTGTGATTTTATAAGTAGAAATGTTTTAAGAAACTAATTAGTATTAGAAAAAACATATAATTATGATTATAAATATATAAGAATGCAGCCTATGTTTAGATAAACAAACATCCATTGGAGATACCAGAATTATACAGGATTAGTATATATAACATGTGTCTTTCATAGATAGACCAGTTTTTATAGACATACATTTATAGAGACACAGATATGTAACCAGTTTTATGTAATAGTGATTAATCAAGATTATACTGAGTGTATTTTATATTAGACTGATTACCAGAACATTTAAAGTTATATACTATTAAAACTACACATTATTAACCACTATACACATTATGAAAATAGAACGTATTAACTTAAAAGGATAGACTCAAAACACATGTGAGACACCTGGTGGTTGAAGGCGGTATTATGCGGACTCCCTACATTTCTGGAGAAGGTTAATAATTAAGTCTCTTAAACCAATGAAAAGTGAGCCAAACCTTCTGGGCTGAACTGGTGATGTTTTTATGAGCTTATTATCCCAAATGGGGATAAAAAGGGAGAGGGCCAAAAGGAGGGGGACAGACCCTACACCGGATGCGCCCCTGACATCAAGAAGTCTGTTGATATTTAACCATTCCTGATCCTACTGGACTTTATGACGAAAACCATTTAACGTGCTTAAAACTTTGACGGAATTTCATTCTTCTGCTGATTGGTAAGATACAGACCACACCAAGTTTATTCAACTTCTGTCCTTAAAATTACAGGGATTATATTGTAGAGGTTATGTATTGATGCTATGGACTGTCTGATAGTGATCATATTTTAGAGGTTAAATATTGATGTTTACTGATTGTTTAGGGGTGTAGTACTACTACCGTGTTTTAGGTAATTTAAGCCAATATTGACATCACTTTAAATATCTGTGACCCCAGGGAAGCTTTATTACCCCATTTAAATTTTAGCTCTGTTGGTTTAATAAGTAATTCAAATGGGCAGTATGGTTCTTTTGACTCGGTGAGATAAAACTTTGGATTTCTCCCGGCCGGAGAGATTTGAAGGAACGCTCCCCTGAGCAACAAGGGATACTGCGTTCTTGAAGACAAAAGGGTAAAATTATACCCATATTTTTCCAACAGAAAATGTTGACTCCCCTGGGTGATTATAATAATTTTCCTCACTACCAATACTGATGTTTGATAATGTATGTGTGAAGTCTCAATCACCAGAAAATTATGTTCTGTATACAATTGTATAAATATACCCGCTAATAAATAAAGGTCAAATTATTTACCTTTTAAGTTTATTGGGAGATATTTGATACTTTGGTATGAAAACCCTATAAATCAACAAACTCAGGAAAGAATTGTGGTGTGCACTGAAAGTAGGAACCAAATTTAGAAAAATACCGTAAGGTTGGAGGCACTGAAATAATACTGAATCTGCACTAAGATTCCATACCACACTCACAACATAAATTGGCAGGTACTGCTGAGATATTTTGTAAGAGGGAAGCTTACCACATTACAGAACATACTGGTGATTGTGTTTGCATATACATTTTGAAAACTATCGGTTGTATATTAACATGGCTGGTAGTGATAATGAATCTTGTTTATCCAGAAACAGTCAGGATGATGATACCGCCCCAACGGTAGCTACCCCAGGCCAGGAAGAGACCACTGGGTCTTGGAAGACCTTAAGTAGGATCCTTGACTATGGTGTGACCGATCACATTCGCAATAGATTAAAAGAAAAAGAAACGGTAGAGGAATTTGTTAAGGAGGCGAGAGAACAGGCCCAGAGGATGAATGACAATCTTTTTATTGAAGATGGTCAGGTGTTACAAACGATTGTGGCTTTTTCTGACGCAAAAGACGAAAAAAGCCAGGACCGAGCCATTTTAGAGTCTTTGCCGGCCTTATGGTTTACATGTAAAACATCTGCCGAATTAAACACAGCTTTAAAAAAGGAATTGTTAACCACCTTAAATGACAAAGTAGAAGAAATAGAATTCCTGACGACCAAAATACAACAGAATGAGAGTAGACTCAGACAATATAAAGAAAGTCAGGAAGAGTTGATGGCCCAGTTCCAAAATGTTCAGACCCTATATGAAGACGCCTATCACCAAATCAAAGAACTGCAAGGGAAATATCACGAACGAGAAAGAAAAAGCCCTAGTGAAGCAGACTTTGCTGACAGAGATAAAAAGAAGGAGGCAGAAATTAAGAAACTTAGATCTGAGAAGAAAGCAATGGAGGGACAGATAGAAAGATTAATGGAACAGTTAGACCATAAATCCATGAACCGAAGTCATCTAGAAGAGCAGGAAATGGAGCTTCAAATAGACAGAAAAGAAAAACTAGGACCCCAATAAAAAAATATGATACCCCCAAGGTGATAAAATTCATAAAAGAAACTGTCCCCGTTTTCTCCACGAAGGGTTCCCAAACCATCACTGACCATATCGGAACCTACGAACGTACCCTGGAAATCTTAAACATCCAGGACGATCGTACCAAAATTGAATTATTGCCATGGATATTTGAAGAAAAATACAAACAATTCTTTGATTCATTGCAGGATCTATATGGTCAGTCATGGAGGGAAATCAAACATAGGTGTCAAATGGAGTTTGGGCCCTATAAAACTGTTACCGCTGCCAAAGCCACGGCCTACAATTTGAAATGTGGCCATAATCAGAGTCCCACAGAATTCCTAGCTGTATTAAGAAGCGCGTATTTTCTGGCTGAAAAGGACCCCGATCTGGATCAGCCAGAATTCCTGACTCTATTTTTTGAAGCGCTATCTGCTTATATTAAATTAGGACTAGCAAGGGATTTTAAGAGAGGACGTTCCCTGGATCGGTTAGTCAGGGAGAGTGATCACCTGTACTCAATCCAGCAGTCCAGCGAAGGTGGGGTGAAAAGAGAAATCAGGCCCAACCATAAAACCATAGTAGCCACTACCATAAACCCCCAACCTCATGAGCTACAGACAGAGAGGAAGTCATACGCTGAGGTAGTCCGAAATGGGAAACCCACGGGGTCTCCCGGAGGTCCACCCCAACCACAACAGATGATGGAGGACAGACAGAGGTTGCCAGGTTACGGCAGTGAGGGTGAAAGGGACCCCAGGTACAGAAATAGCCAGAGGGGATATCTGCAGGGATCCCAGAACAACCAACAATCAAATTGGAATCGAGGTCCCGCTGCCAATAGGTACCCCTACTATAATAGGGACCCCAACTCTGTCAGAAACCAAAATTTTAACAGAAACCCCAATTTTCAAGGGTACCAGCGCTTTATTAGAAATCCAAACTCTCACGGCCACCCTGGTTACTACAGAGACCCAAATTTTATAAGAGATCCAAATTCTAATGAGAATCCTGATAATCGCAGGACACCTCCCAATCGGGAACAGGTAAATCACCCCAGGGCTGGGGTAGCCCCTCAAATTCCCCAAAATCAAAGAGAACCACAGGGACCCCCAAGAGAAAGGCTACAGCACCAAGACCCGAGGAGTGGCAATGAATCTGATGCGTCACTACAGTCCCGCCCCGAATGCAACCGGGTCAGACAAAATCAGGTAAATTGCCAAGATACCCTGGGCCGGCGACTCGAACAGGTAGAGGCACAAATTAATCAGATGTGCGAACAAATGACACACCTGATCAATTACCGATCTACCAACCCGTTTTTTTTTAGGGACCGCTCCTGTGGCCAACCCAGGGTCACAGAATGCTTAGAACCCCAGACAATCCTCCTGCAGGAAACAACTTTGGGTGCGATGACAGGAGACCCACAACACACCCCTGACATGCCCTTAAAGGAGGGCAATCAAGGTGGGGATATTAATTCTGCTCCTGTTTTTCAGTATCCTTCCAACCCTTCTAAGGAAACTGAGCCCCTGAGAGCCAGTGTAAGTGACCAATCGAGCGGGATGCTTCCCACTCCATGTGCTTCCATCTCAAGTAGGCCCCGCAGGCCATCCCGCAGGACTCATAAGCACAAAGAAGCTGTGACATGAGGTAAGATAAATGCCAAATGCTAATTATTAGAAAGCCCACAGATCTTTAACCACGCCAATTTCATGTGCGAGTTGATTGAATCTGATGGAAGATATTTCACAACTGTAAAGATACATGAGGCCTGTGATCACCCCATTTCAGGTTTGATTGATACGGGATCTCAAGCCACCATCCTGTTGTAGGAACAATTTAATGAAGCAATAAAATCAATGCCCAACAGATCAAGACTTAGGAGCTTTGATTCCTCACTAATCGGGGTGGGGGGAGAGCCACTGCAAGTCATGGGTACTGCCTGGCTCAAACTTAAATTGGGTAATAAGGAAATCAGACACCCCGTTATCATTGCAGATCTCCCAAACCATCACATGATCATTGGAATGGATCTCCTTAAGAGGCTTAATTGTTGATTGCGTGAATCAAGTGATGTGGTCACAGGTCAACTCCCTGATTAAATATGAAAGACCTCAAATTCCCCAGTCCCGGCAACACTGCCACCTGGTGGAAGAAAGGCCTGGGTCCCTAGAAATCCACTTCAGGAATAGTCAGTTCCCCGAGGTCACGGCCATCCAACCCGACAATCATGGCCTGGAAGTAGGAAACGAAGAACATATTTTTAACATTCTCCGGGATAAAATAAAAGAGATCTCCCTCCAAGATAACGTACTGACCATATCCTTCCACCAAAAAGAGAAAACTAGGAAAAGGAGAAATCACGCCCAGTTCCTGACAGAAATAGAAAGAGTTAACAATGACCTCTTTATACCTGTCCGGATAAAGGGTCGTACTAAGTCAAAATATGCCAAAATTGATCTAAAACAAGAGCATAGTTTTGTGAGCCAGGAACTTGTTAGCCATCTTTATAACAATGAAATTATATGTTTTTCCACTCCTCAGAGACATTGGATGACAGATACCATCAATGACTCTGAGGACCATGACTCAATCGCTAGATGCCTCTTAGATATCACCATAGGTAATAAAACGACTACTCACGTGTTCATAGTACTGGATAACCCACAATCCCAAATTTACCTCGGCAATGACCTATTGCATCGTTTTGCCACACAAATTGACCTGATAAACGACTGCTTATGGAGTCGACTAAGGGGGGAACCCGAGGTATACCTAGATATGACCTCAGCCCTGAAGTCCCAGCAACAGATGCCCTATGCTGTTGAGATTCAAGTAGCTCGAGAAATTACCATCCCTAAGGACACTAAAAATTTCATACTCCCCATCAACGTAAAAAAAAGGACAAAAACTGAAGGGACCAGATGCATTAGTATGTCTGTCCCAGAGAATACAAGAAAAGGGAATAAAAATTTCCCACACACCTATGATCAATACGCATCAGTCAATGATGTCCATCTACATACACAACCTCTCAAATCAAGACCTTAACCTACCCAAAGGCACCCTTATAGGCCTGGCAGTAGAGAGGGTATCACACATTTGGAGTCACCAACCAAGTGACTGGACTCATACCAGATGAATATTTACCTGAGGAGAGGTTAATTGAACAATCATTCAGTTCTGTACCCGAGGGAATATTCACTATAGAGTCCATTTACCCCTTCGATTCTGAGGATGGTACTTGTAGAATTGAAGAAACATCTCTTGTCTTTGAACAACCAATGAAGGAACAAGAGTACCCCAAGGGGCCTGACTGGGAGGAAAATATACCTCACGCACCAAATGACCTGACCACCAGACTCGAAGAGGCCTATGAGATAGGGAAACCGGAAAGTTTTCCGGAATTTAAAGAAATAGTCGAAGAAATCATAACCCTAGCCGATGCCTGCACCAATGATCTTGAGCGACAATTGCTCCGCGAACTTCTTTTTGAATTCCAGGAATTTTTTGCTCGGGATTCCTACGATTGTGGAAATACTGATCTCCACATTGCTAAAATCCAGACCGACCCTCAGGCCCCACCGGTATTTGTAAAACAGTATAGACTTCCGCTAGCCTCCTACGAGTCTCTCTCTGAGATCGTTAGGAAATTACTTGAACGGGGTATAATTAGACCCATCCACAGTTCATACAATCACCCCATCCTGGAAATTTTAAAACCCAACGGACAGTGGCGCTTGTGCGCTGATCTCCGACAACTCAATAAGCGTGTCTACATGTCAGGATGGCCCGTACCCTACATAGACCAGTGCCTGCCCCAACTCCAGGGATCACAGGTGTTCTCGGCCCTCGACTGTGCCCAGGGATACTGGACCATAAGAGTCAATGAAGAAGATCAGTACAAACTGGCATTCAGCTTTGGAAACCAACAATACTGCTGGGTGCGTATGCCTTTTGGCTACATCAATTCAGGCCATGAATTTGCAGTCTTCATGCACAAGGCCATGCCAGATGCTTTGGAGCGAGGAACTTTGGCATACGTCGATGACATCCTCATTAAAAGTACCGACGTGACCAGACACCTCACAGAACTCTGACACGTTTTGGGCCAGCTAAAGGCAGCCGGAGTGAAACTATCACTTCAGAAAGCGCAATGGTACCGCACCCAAGTAAACTTTCTAGGCCACGAAGTTACCTCAGAAGGGTTAAACCCCGAAAAGAAGAAGGTTGAGGCAGTATCGAATTGTAAAGTCCCTACTAATCTTAAAGAATTGAGATCGTTTCTAGGATTGGTGAACTATTCGCGTAAGTTCATTGACAATTACGCCGAGATTAGCAAACCATTACTCCATCTGCTGAAGAAAGACACCGAGTAGTCATGGGGCCAGGAACAAACAGACGCTATGAAGGAACTGAAGATCCGACTTACCCAAGCCCCCTGCCTAGCTTATCCAGAAGGAGGTAAACCCTTTTTCCTTGAGACGGGGTACACGCAGGTAAGTATGAGTTCCGTTCTTTATCAAAAACAAGAAAATGTCAATAAAATTATCGCTTATGCCAGCAAAACCCTGTCCGCAGTCGAGATTAAGTTTTCTGACTGCGAAAAAGCATTATTATCCACTGTCTGGGCGTTACAGAATTTCCGCAGTTACATTCAAGGTGAGAGAATTATTGTTGAGACCGCACACCAACTTTTACAGTATTTACAGAGTGAACGTATTAGGGACGGAAATGTGTCAAATAGCCGCATCACCGCCTGGACTCTATCCCTACAAGGTTGGCCCCTGGAAATTCGATATAAACAGAACAAAAAAAGTCCAGTGGCCCAGGGCCTCGCTGAGCTGTATGATTGTGCTGCTCCTGGTCCCTGCGCAGCGGCCCCAGACACTGACTTTATAGAGGAACAAATGTTGTCTCCATACAAGGTTTATGATGATAAATACTGTAAACAGTTGTCGCATGTTTTCGTAGATGGCTGTGCCTATCATCACAAGGACAAGTACCAGCTCCAACTAGTGGCTGGCATCGGGATCGTATGGACCCAAGGTATAGCCCCAATCTCTGTGGGATACAAAATTGGACCGAGAAGCAGCCAAATTGCGGAACTCACTGCCATTCTGAAAGTCGTTGAGATGGCTATAAAATACCACATTAAGGAATTTGCCATCATCACCGACTCAAATTATGTCAGAAATTGTTTTGTTGAATACCTCACCCGATGGAAAATGGAACAACATGGTAAAAAGTAACCATAAACCTGTAAAACATGGTAAGTTGTTTTGTCAGATTGACCAATTAGTAAGGGAACATGAAATCACTCTATATTTTAAGAAAACCAAAGGCCACTCCAAAGTCCTAGGTGAAGAGAAGGAAGGAAATGACCAGGCCGATACCCTAGGCAAAGAAGGGGCCCTAACAGGTGAGTTGCTAGATATAGATCATCTCCTCGGGTCAATACAGTCAGAAGCCGTTACTAGGCAACAAGCTAGGATGACTGATAATTCAAATGCATTGCAATGGTGTCATGAAAACCCCAGTGAAGATTTAATCACCGCCCAAAAAGAGGACCCGATAATTGGCTTGTTTTATGAACATTTGATACGTCCGAGCCAGGATCCCCTTAGTCAAGAAAATGATCGTGGCAAGGAAGACTTACGGATATTAATGAAATCCAAAACCCAATTCACGCTGCATCAGGGATTGTTGATCCATACCTCCAAGGGGGGTATCCAACAATGGGTAGTTCCCCTCAAATTCAGAGGTTTAATGCTCCAGCATGCCCATGACGCCCCCACATCTGGGCACCACGGAGAACGAATCACCTAGGAGATCCTCCGGGATTACGCCTACTGGCCTCATATGCTGCATGATGTGAAAGAATACTGTCAGGGATGTCTAATATGTCCTCAATTTCAACCGGCTTCGCCCACCCATAGGGCACCCCTTCAGAGAAGGGGGATATGTATGCCATGGTCAGACCTTCAAATGGATTTTATTGGGCCTGTAACAAAATCTTCACGGGGAAATGGATATATGTTAACCGTAACATGTTTATTTACCAAATATGTTGAATGCATTCCTGCACCAAATAACAGTTCTGACACATGTGCCGCCCTTTTGATAAATCACATCTTTTCCCGCTTTGGCCTTCCACAGTAAATGGAATCCGATAGAGGCACTCATTTCACTAGCGAGGTAATGACCAAATTGTGGAAGATCTTGGGGGTAAAAAGAAAGTTACACCACGCCTATCGGCCTGCTTCTAGTGGTGGTGTGGAGCGGTACAATCAGACCATTGTCAACATACTTAAAAAATTTGTAAAGGAAACAGGCAGGGCCTGGAATGTGAAACTTCCTTTAGTACTGATGGCATTAAGGGCAACCCCAAATACAGTCACAAAAGTGTCACCCTTTGAACTTATGACCGGAAGGAGGATGGTCCTACCCCAACTTCTCCTATACCGCACCACTGATCATAACTTAATCAATGCCACCACAACGCACCAATACATTGAAGATTTACTAAAGCATTTACAATATGCTTTCTCATTTGCCCAAAAGAACCTTGAAAGAGCCGCAACTAGCGCCAAAACATATTATGACCTCAAAACCACTAAAAAGGAATATGAGATCGGGGACCGGGTATATCTCTACAATTTCATGAGAAGCCAGGTAAAAGAACGGAAATTCCTACCATCCTGGAGAGGTCCATTCAATATAGTGGACAAAATCTCCCCCGTGGCATATAAACTGCATATTCCATGGAATGGTGAAATTAATGAGAGATGGGTACACATCAATCAGTTACGGGCTTGCCATCCCAGGTCTTAATTACAATTACTGAAGGACTGATCCTCGGCAACATATACCTTCAAGGTCAATCAAAAGGGTTAAATTTTTCTTATCACATCTCCACATGATACTCAAACTGTCTATTTGTTTGTTTTTTATCTGATTGTGTATACATCAGAGGAATGGTATCCCTGCCACCATCCAAACCTGCGATCAAAGATAATAGCGCCCGGAAATACCAAAGACGGAACCCGGCCATGAGACTACCCCAGGAAACTACCACATGGAAAGTACCTGGTATTCTGCTATGGATGTCCATACCAGGCCGGACGAGCCCCATCGCCCGACCAGGACCTTCCTCGGGGATATTAGTCCAAGAAGCCCCCGGATTTATCTTAACAGACAAAAGAATCACCACCCAAAAAGTATGTATCAGCGTGGATCCAAAGACCTCTATAGAAAGACTTTTTAGCCCACAGAGAATCCAATCCCCTGAGGTCAAGGAATGGTACCCCATGCACCTGAAAGCAGCAAGAACTCGGGTGGACGTGATACTAACACAAGCTCGTAAGCCATTTATTTCAGCAACTATAACCTGTGAGAAGAGACCCAAGAGGTTTGTGGGAATCCTGGTAGCTGGACTCATCTTCACGTCCTCGGAGCTGTAGTATCCACCACCATATCTGCTGCTAATTCCGTTTCCGTAAAGACTCTTACAACGGAAATTGAGAATTTACAAATGAATATTCAAGCCATACACCAGGAACTTGAAACACAAAAAACTGAGTTCACCGATTTCCACACCATCATCAATGACACGATGGTCACTGTTAATTTGCATTCAGAACTGATCACCCGGTCGATCAACCTCCATCAGAGTCACGAACTATTCAAAAGGGAACTATTATTCATCCAGGAACCAATTCTTTTCCACACATTAGGATACCTAAATGAAATACAGAATGGAATGAATGATCTCTCCCACGGACATATTCCCCTATACTTTGTGTCCACTGAGATGATAAAAATCCTACTCACCAGGGTCAATGGGGGCGAGGTAGAAGATTTCCAAGTCAACCTGGCCTTCGAAACAGGAAGTGCTATGCCGCTATATATCAATCCCGAGCACGTCCAGATCAAAACCCCAGACCTGATTGCCTATCAACCATGGATGCTGGATTTATACGCTATACCCCTTTTGAAGGAATGCACACGATTCAAGGACATCAATTTCCAATGTAACGGAAACCCATTCGTATATGACACAACCCACGCCCTATGTGGCATGGAATATGAAAAACATGGGTCCGAAAAATGTCTGCAACTGAGGTTGACATGGGTGATGGGGAAACATACATTTGGGTAGGCTGGTGTTTGGTGGCAGAGGCGGTTTGTTTGGCTGAAGCTGCTTGCACCATGTCAGGCCATGCTGAAAGTATAGGTTGTACAAACTGTGCTTTTAAATCTCCCTGTCTAACAAAAGACTGGGCAGACACAATGCAGTCAGCAATCACCTGTGGGGAACAGGCTGAGTAGTGCTCACAAAAATTGGCTGGATCATCTTCAAAAAGCCATACTAGGGATACAACCTGATTCATATCAAAAGGAGGAGTGAAATCATCATGGCCCTCTGGAATACAGGGCAGGGCCAGCTCAGTACATCTTGATCAAAGGCTGCACCTCCCCAAACAATATATAACCCTGATCGACCAGGGAGTGAGCCAAACGGATAGTTGCAAACAACTGGTCACTAGACCATCCTTTCAAAGCCTGGCGGCAATAATCACCACTTTCAGATGCCAGCAGAGAAAAATAAATAACCTCATCGGCATTCATGTTTGCAACCAACTGAATCAAAATGGTTCCCCTGTGCAGCCACTTCTCGTCAGGGATGGCCCTGGAATTCTGTCATATACCAGATGTGACCAGAACTGTGTGACTGCAACAGAGTGAACCAGACATAAATAGGTGAAAGTAAGTGAATTAAGGTAAATGCATATACATGTGAACACACCACCAATACAGAGTGAACAAACCAAACAGTGATAATACACAACCAGCATATGTAGCAAAAGGGAGTACCTGAATCGTAGTCAAGCCAGGCCAGGGTCATAAACAGGAGATCAGTAGCTGGGAAGGGAACCAAACAGGACAAGAGAGGATGGATGGATCACAGGAGGGATGGGTCAGGTACAAGGCTCAGGGTCCAGGGTTCAGGTAACAGACAGGAAACAGGATCAACGGGTTCCAGGAATCAGGCTTCAGGTTCAGGGTTCAGGGTAACAGGATGCAGGTCAGGGCTCAAGGACAATACCAGGGAAACATGAGTGTGCACTTGCCGGGTATTTATACTGCAGTTGCTAATTACAAAAAAACAAAATAAATATATGGAGATGAAATAATTTTGAAAATAATCATAAAAAAAGATCTTGATGAAATAAAAAATAAAAGATGACTCAAAAAAACAATTGTGTAAACATTAGTATGGAGATATGGCTTTTAAAACAAATACAATATCATTCATGAGATCAAGAGAAATAATCCAGAAATCAGTTTGGGAGAATTCTGTGTGAATAGGAACAGCAAAACAACTTCGTTCTTATAGCATTATTAAAAGAAGACAATTAATGCGCTGCATTCAATGAATTATAATCTCCATCAATCTACACACACATTGCGCTGAGCCTAGGCTACCACTGACGCTCGCATGTTAGTACATAGCACCAACCACCAAGAGCATCCGATGATCATCCGCTTCCTAAAAAAGACAGAGCCGTTCTATGATAAGACTGTCATATTAAGTTGGTGACTTCTTAGCCATCTGGTGGGTCAACAAGGTCCCTGGTTGTGGGCTGACTGTAATGCCGCGTACACACAGACTTTTTGACCGGACTGGTCCGACGGACAATCCGATCGTGTGTGGGCTCCACCAGATCTTCAGCGGACTTTTCCAGTCGCAAATCTGACGGACTTTAGATTTGGAACTTGCTTTAAATCTTTACGTCGTAACTCCGCCGGACCCAGAAATCCGCTCGTCTGTATGCTAGTTTGGCAGACAAAAAAACGACGCATGCTCAGAAGCAAATACTAAACGGAAGCGCTCGGTCTGGTAAAACTAGTGTTCGTATTGTAGGTAGCACATTCCTCATGCTGCAAATTCTGTGATCATTGAATGCAGCGCATTAATTGTCTTCTTTTAATAATGCTATAAGAACGAAGTTGTTTTGCTGTTCCTATTCACACAGAATTCTCCCAAACTGATTTCTGGATTATTTCTCTTGATCTCATGAATGATATTGTATTTGTTTTAAAAGCCATATCTCCATACTAATGTTTACACAATTGTTTTTTTGAGTCATCTTTTATTTTTTATTTCATCAAGATCTTTTTTTATGATTATTTTCAAAATTATTTCATCTCCATATATTTATTTTGTTTTTTTGTAAATTTACCACACATAAACATTTTTTTTTTTTGTAAAGTTACCACAAAGAACCATTACTTTTGTAAATTTTTATTTTTTGTGTGGTTATAAAGTTCCCACAAAGAACCTTTTTTGGTTATAGTATTATTTTATTTTTTTTTTTTTTTTAATTTCTTAAATTTACCACAAATAAACATTTTATTTATTTTTTGTAAAGTTACCACAAAGAACCAATACTTTTGTAAATTTTTAATTTTTGTTTGGTTATAAAGTTCCCACAAAGAACCTTTTTTGGTTATACTATTAATTTTTTTTTTTGGTAAAGTTACCACAAGAACATTATATATTTTTTTCTTGGTTTTGCAACCTCAAGGAGGTTGTTGTCCCTTGTTAATTTGACATTGTCTCTAAAAAAATGATGTTAATTAAAACACATAAACTAAAATATCCATTTATTTATGGTAAACAAAATAAAGATGAAGTCAACGCTGGCTAAATACTGGAATTGGTGAATACTTTTGGCCCCAGGGCACACATCAAAAGTCTGCGGAAAAGAAAATTGGGATCTTGAGGAGTCCATATAAGAGGAAGCACAATCTGGTCCAGGAATCCCAGAGATCAAGAGCAGCAGCAGATAACATATATGTCCCCAGGCTGTGGTACTACACCAGCCTGCGTCTTCGGTCAGACCAGGCTGAACCCAGGTCATCACTTTCTTCTCTTCCCTGCAGCCTTCCCTCCATGCTGCCCTGCACCCTTCCCTGCAGCCTTCCTTGTAGGCTGTGGCTCTGGTGGTTGACTTGTGGCAGGAGGAGGAGGAGGAGGAGGGGCTGCCTCATTTATTTGGGTGTTGCCAGTTAACTCACCCTTCAGACCCTTGTGAATAGCATCAGCAAAAAGTTTTTCACACAGGAGGCATTGGCCCCACTGCATTTGAAGCAACCTGCTGGCTAAATAACAGCCACAGGCCTCTTCAGCTTCGGGGGGGCTCTGCAGGAAATTTGTTGCTTCTCTCATGAGGCGCAGTGATGCCTCCTCTGTCACTGTCCCCTTCCTGGCCCTTTTTGTAGGAAGGCGGAGGGGAGCCACTTGTGATTGTGTCAGGCTCCTACTGGGCCCAACTACCTCCTGGCTGACACTGGGCCTGGCCACCTCCTGGCTGACACTGGGCCCGGCCTCCTCCTGGATGACACTGTGGCCGGCCTCCTCCTGGATGATACAGGGTCCGGCCTCCTCCTGCCTGCCACTTTCCACACCTTCCTCCTGGCTGACCTCATCCTGTGTATAAAAAAGGGACATAGTTTTAGTTTTTGGTTCATCAATGACAAACAATTTTCTTCTCATGACTTGCAAATTCAATGTTAATACATATATTAAAAGGAGTATAGAAATCTGACACCAGCATTTGTTAAAGCATGTGACAAACATTTTTGGCCACTACTGTCAATTGATGTGTATACATCATTTTTAGGATAAAATTCTTAATCAATTATAACATCTAGTTAACATCATTAATATTAGGACACTAAATATGTCTAAAATTAATTTACCTGACTCCAGATGGTCACATCCGGTTCTTCCAGGATGGAAGACACAGCTTGGTCCTCATCAGCATCTGCTGGGGTGGAGGGAAGGGTGGAGGGAAGGGTGCATGGAAGGGTGGAGGGAAGGGTTGAAAGTGATGCCCTGGCTTCAGTCTGGTCATCAAGAAAACGTAGTTTATCATAGTACCACAGCCTGGGTACATATACATCATCTGCTGATGCTCCCGATCTCAGGGAAATCTGGATCTTGTTATGCTCCCTCTTATACATATTTCGCAAGATCCCAATTTTCTTTTCCAAAATCTCCATGGTTGCTTCTGGGATGAAAGTCTGCACAAATGTCAGAAGTCTCTCTAGTGTTGACTTCCTTTCGGGTTTTAGGTAATATTGAGGGTGTTTGACCTCCCACAGATTCCTCATCTCCCTGTACTTATCAATAAATGCTGTCATAAATTCTGGGTCCTTAAATTTGGCATTCATGTCTTCTGCAAAAGATAAGACACAAGACAAAAACACTTATGTTTCAGCTAAACCCTCATCATCTTATCCCAACATAGGCCTCATCAATCTTTAAGCCGTATAGGCTGCTTGCTACAAAGTTTACAAAAAATAAAAATTACCTTAGTTTATGGCGTTCCAGTCCTCTATCCTCTACGCACAGAACGTAGGTACGACACAATACGTAAGAACGTTTTATACACTGCGCATTCGTGAAAATCCGCCTACTTTGCCCGCCCCTGACATTCTATTTTAACGCATATTCTCCGCCCCCTTGTCTCTACACACAGAACGTACGTACGACACATGCGTAAGAACTCTTTTTTTACACTGCGCATGTGTGAAACTCCGCCTGCGTCGCCCGCCCCTGGCGTTCTATTTTAACACATATTCTCCACTCCCTTGTCTCTACGCACAGAACGTACGTACGACAAATGCGTAAGAACTCTTTTTATACACTGCGCATGCGTGAAACTCCGCCTGCGTCGCCCGCCCCTGACGTTCTTTTTTTCCGAATATTCTCCGCCCCTTCTCTGTACGGTGTGTAGTGGGAGGAACAATGGCGGAGACACATCAGGTGTGTACTACCTCAGGTAGCGATGAAAACCCAGAGCCCGGAACGTCCCGATCCGGGAAGCAGAGATTTAAGGCCTCCAATATGGCCTTTAAAGAGATGGTGGAGATGGTGGGAATTTTGAGAGAAAATGACTATGATGGGAGGTATGGACCATACGCCCAGCCTAATTTCAGAAAAGCCAAAATAATGACGAATGTGGTGAAGACATTGCATCTTACTTTTGGGGTACGGCGCTCGAAAGATCAGCTTAGGAAAAGATGGTCCAACCTCAAACTCCGGGAGCCGGATCAGTACAGACGGATCCGGAAAGTGCTTAAAAAAAGTAAGTACTTGTCGTGTGTTCATCTTCTGTTTATTACCTTGCATACTGCTCCATGTGCTTTTCTTTAACATACGAGTTTAGATCGTTTTAAACGATCGTAGTAAACATCGTTCCATATATATATATAGTCTTCAACTATGAACTCTACCCAAACAGACAATTTGTATACCACTTTACTACAATGTTTCAGATTACTATTCCTGGACTCAAATATCTGTGTGCTAAGTATAGCTTTTGTTTCATTCACATAGGGGAGAAAAGACTCAGACAAGCTGAACCCAGTGACCCCCGACCGCAACACCCAAATTGGGAAATCAGCCCAAGCCCCACAGAGGATGTTGAGGAAGGAGAGGTGGGCGACATGGGCACCCCACCAGGTGAGTGTCTGACACACCATCTTACGGTAATCTATGTATGGCTGCATATTTTAAGATACATTTTTTAATATCTATTTTAAATGATCTGGTTGTGGAAGGTCAAGAAACAAGCACCAGTGCCACCCCCAAGGATGTGTATGGAGTAGAGGTGGAGGAAGTAGGCGACATGGGTACCCCACCACATGAGTGTATGACACACCAGCTTATGGTAAGGTAATCTATGTATGTTAAATTCTATGCCTGTTTCTAAAAATTTTTAGAAAAAAATTGAGGCCTGTTTGTTTAAAAAAAAAAAAAAAATATATATATATATATATATATATATATATATATATATATATATATTGAGGCCTGTTTGTAAAAAAAAAAAAATATATTGAGTAGAGGTGCGCATCTTCACTGGCCTCACGATTCGATTCGATTACGATTATCATGTCAACGATTCGATTCGATGCATCACGATTACAGCGCAAGTGCGCATGGTTTTCATCCAAAAAATTCAAGCTGTCAAGAGAACTCCATTTTTTTAATTCGATCTGTTCTTTAAAAAAAAGACAACACTCCCTGCATGTAGCAAAGTCTAAACACAGCAGACAACAACTTAAAGGAGCTCCAGGCTCTCCCCAAAATACTAGGGGAGATGGTCAGAGACTGCAGACATGGCACAAGAGATGGTCAGAGACTGCAGACCTACTGCAAGAGATGGTCAGAGACTGCAGACATTGTCTGCAGTCTCTGATCATCTCCTGTACCATGTCTGCAGTCTCTGACCATCTCCTATATCATATCTGCAGTCTCTGACCATCTCCTGTATCATGTCTGCAGTCTCTGACCAGCTGGAGATAGTCAGAGACTGCGGACATGCTACAGGAGATGGTCAGAGAGACTACGGACATACTACAGGAGATGGTCAGACTGCGGAGTGCGTACATACTACAGGAGATGGTCAGAGACTACAGACATACTACAGGAGATGGTCAGAGACTACGACATACTACAGGAGATGGTCAGAGACTGCAGACATAATACAGGGGATGGTCAGAGAGACTGCAGACATACTACAGGAGATGGTCAGAGACTGTGGACATACTACAGGAGATGGTCAGAGACTGCGGACATACTATAGGGGATGGTCAGAGAGACTGCGCACATACTACAGGGGATGGTCAGAGACTGCGGACATACTATAGGAGATGGTCAGAGACTGCAGACATACTACAGGAGATGATCAGAGACTGCAGACATACTACAGGAGATGATCAGAGACTGCAGACCTAGTACAGGAGATGATCAGAGACTGCAGACCTAGTACAGGAGATGATCAGAGACTGCAAACATAGTACAGGAGATGATCAGAGACTGCAGACATAATACAGGAGATGATCAGAGACTGCAGACATAATACAGGAGATGTTCAGAGACTGCAGACATAGTACAGGGGATGGTCAGACTGCAGACATGATACAAGAGATGGTCAGAGACTGCAGACATAGTACAGGAGATGATCAGAGACTGCAGACATGATACAAGAGATGGTCAGAGACTGCAGACATAGTACAGGAGATGATCAGAGACTGCAGACATAGTACAGGAGATGATCAGAGACTGCGGACATGCTACAGGAGATGGTCAGAGAGACTACGGACATACTACAGGAGATGGTCAGACTGCGGAGTGCGTACATACTACAGGAGATGGTCAGAGACTACAGACATACTACAGGAGATGGTCAGAGACTACGACATACTACAGGAGATGGTCAGAGACTGCAGACATAATACAGGGGATGGTCAGAGAGACTGCAGACATACTACAGGAGATGGTCAGAGACTGTGGACATACTACAGGAGATAGTCAGAGACTGCGGACATACTATAGGGGATGGTCAGAGAGACTGCGCACATACTACAGGGGATGGTCAGAGACTGCGGACATACTATAAGAGATGGTCAGAGACTGCAGACATACTACAGGAGATGATCAGAGACTGCAGACATACTACAGGAGATGATCAGAGACTGCAGACCTAGTACAGGAGATGATCAGAGACTGCAGACCTAGTACAGGAGATGATCAGAGACTGCAAACATAGTACAGGAGATGATCAGAGACTGCAGACATAATACAGGAGATGATCAGAGACTGCAGACATAATACAGGAGATGTTCAGAGACTGCAGACATAGTACAGGGGATGGTCAGACTGCAGACATGATACAAGAGATGGTCAGAGACTGCAGACATAGTACAGGAGATGATCAGAGACTGCAGACATGATACAAGAGATGGTCAGAGACTGCAGACATAGTACAGGAGATGATCAGAGACTGCAGACATAGTACAGGAGATGATCAGAGACTGCAGACATAGTACAGGAGATGGTCAGAAACTGCGGACATAATAAAGGAGATGGTCAGAGACTGCAGACATGATACAGGAGATGGTCAGAGACTGCAGACATAGTACAGGAGATGATCAGAGACTGCAGACACATTACAGGAGATGGTCAGAGACTGCAGCCATAGTACAGGAGATGATCAGAGACTGCAGACATAGTACAGGAGATCATCAGAGACTGCAGACATAGTACAGGAGATCATCAGAGACTGCAGACATAGTACAAGAGATGGTCAGAGACTGCAGACATAGTACAGGAGATGGTCAGAGACTGCAGACATAGTACAGGGGATGGTCAGAGACATAGTACAGGAGATCAGCAGGTAAGTATGATATCTTTTATTACCCTTTTAGTATCACTTTAACAAATCCATTGAGTCTTTTGGCAGCAACTTGGATAGTAAACAGGTCAACATCACTGCAAAAATAAAAAAGGAAGACATTCCAATCAGCAAGAAATATACTGCTTGCAGATCAGTAGATGGTTCCAGAGGGGAGAGATGATAGGGAAATCACAGTAAGAAATTAGACAATAAAAGTTTGTGCAGCCCCCAATGTGTTAGGCATACAGTACACACACACTGGATAGTTGCAGCAGATGATGGGGATGTGCCACTTCTATGCACTCAACCCGCACATATATCAAGCATGACAGGCTCTCACCTCCGGAGCACTCCTACCATCCCCCCTCCTCTCTTCACTGCTCGTTTCCTGAAGCCTACCCTATGCCTGCCTCATCCGACGACTGTTAACACAGCTGCAGTGATCTCTGTGTGTCTCAGCTCCGTGCAGTGATCTGTGTCTCAGCTCCGTGCAGTGATCTGTGTCTCAGCTCCGTGCAGTGATCTGTGTCTCAGCTCCGTGCAGTGATCTGTGTCTCAGCTCCGTGCAGTGATCTGTGTCTCAGCTCCGTGCAGTGATCTGTGTCTCAGCTCCGTGCAGTCTCAGCGCCCGCCCATCAGGGAGATTATGGGTGTCACTGTCCAGAGATACAGATCCCAGAGGAGGGGGAGAGCATGGGTGGGAGCAGCACTCTGAGCTTACATTGTCCGTTCAGGAGGGAGCAGCACCAGACGCAGCCAGCCGATCGGCGGCTTGTCATTCCAGCAAAGACACTGCTGTGCGAGGGGGGAGGCGGGAGGGGGAGGAGCCGGAAAGACGTCATGCATAATCGATTATGTCGGGTTACCGCATCGATACCGAATCGGGAAGGGTATAATCCCGATGCATCGATGCGCCGATCATTTTCAACACCCCTAATATTGAGGCCTGTTTGTAAAAAAAAAAAATAAATAAATAAAAAAAAAAAATTGAGGCCTGTTTGTAAAAAAACAAAAAAACAAAAAATTAATAATATATAGAGGCCTGTTTGTTAAAAAATAAATAATCTAAAATAATGTAAAAATAAAAAACATAATTATATTGTTTACAAATTTTATATATATATATATATATATATATATATATATATATATATATATATATATATATATATATATATATATATATATATATATATATTTTACAATCACCATTTTTTACAAACGCACAAGTGAATGTGCACAGATTAATAAAAAATCTGTTAGTAATCAACAAGCTGTGTGGCTTCTTCTTTCAATGCTCAATATCAGTTTTGGAAGTTATTTGTTGTTTACAGTGGCAATGGTGCTTATTTACTAAAGGAAAATACACTTGGCACTACAAGTGCTCTAGGATAACCTAGGAGAAAGCCAAAAAGAAAGGCAAGCAATAAATATAATTCAAGATTTGATCTGATCCAGATTTTTTATAAAAAAAAAAATAAAGATTCTGTGGCATTTTTAATGGCCCCCCTACCCGTAAAATAATCAACATATTGATCCCGAACTTGACGGGCACTTTGGGGGGCCAAGCCAGTACGGACAGTATCCAGGCCCATCAGAGGATTTTTACTAATAAGTCCGGCCTCAGGCCCAAGTGATAAAATATAATTGTTTGAATGTTTTTTTAAAAAGCTGTGCAGGATGCAACACGCTAGAATAATGTAATGTTTGTATTCCGCCATGTGTATAGCTGTCTGAAACAGGCGGAACCGGCTGACCAGAATCCCAAAAGCATTCTCCACAACTCTTCTCACTCTGGCCAGCCAGAAATTAAAAACCCTCCTCTCCGGAGTGAGGGTCCTTTGGGGGACTGGCCTCATGAGGTGCTCGCTCAGACCGAAGGCTTCATCTGCTATGAAGACAAAGGGGAGTCCTTCCACGTTATCAGCATCAGGTGGCAATCCCAGGCCACCACTCTGAAGACGCTGGTAGAACTCTGTCTGGGCAAATACTTCGACATCCGACCATTCTTCCCCACATCCACATACAGAAATTCATATTGTGCCAACACCACCGCCATTAAGACAATACTATGGAACCCCTTATAATTAAAATAGCATGACCCCGAATGGGGTGGTGACACGATGTGGACGTGTTTCCCATCTATAGCCCCTCACAGTTGGGATAGTCCCAACGGGTGGCAAAATGGGATGCCACAGTCTGCCATTCCTGTGGCGTTGAAGGAAACTGGGGAATCAGAAAGAAAGAAAAAATCAGTAATTTTTAAAATAACATTGCAAGAACATTACACTTAAAACATTATTGCCCAGCATCAGTATAACATTAATTGAAATATTTTTTAATAAATAATATATAAAGGCCCACTTATCAGATTGCTCACCCCCTCTGATGGCACATGTTAATTGTTAATTTTTAGGGGGGGGGGGGGTAAAATTCTAAATCAAGTTTAAGGACATGCAGGGTTTAATTTACTAAAGACTACAAGACTGTGCACTTTGAAAAGTGCAGTTGTTGCACTCTGCAAGTGCAGTTGCTCCAGAGCTTAGTAAATGAGGTAAGGCTTCATGTTGCAAGGAGTACCCAATCACATGCAAGGGCAATTAATAAAAAAACTTTGTGGCTTGCACATGATTGGATGATGGAAATCAGCAGAGCTTCTGCTCATTTACTAAAGCCCTGGAGCAAATGCACTTGCAGAGTGCAAATTCATTTTGCAAAGTGCAACATATATTTGCTTTTTGTAAATCAACCCCACAGAACATTATAAAAAATTTAAGGGGGGTTATTGTAAATCAAGTTAATGACACACACACTATTTGGATGCATTGTGGGGGGGGATTGGAAATCAAGTTAATGACACACACTATTTGGATGAATTGTAGGGGGGGTTGTAAATCAAGTTAATGACACACGGACTATTTGGATGAATTGTAGGGGGGGGGGGGATGGAAATCAAGTTAATGACACACACACTATTTGGATGAATTGTAGGGGGGGTTGCAAATCAAGGTAATGACACACACACTATTTGGATGAATTGTAGGGGGGGAGGATTGGAAATCAAGTTAATGACACACACACTATTTGGATGAATTGTAGGGGGGGAGGGGATTGGAAATCAAGTTAATGACACACACACTATTTGGATGAATTGTAGGGGGGGGATTGGAAATCAAGTTAATGACACACAGACTATTTGGATGAATTGTAGGGGGGGGGGTTGTAAATCAAGTTAATGACACACACACTATTCGGATGAATTGTAGGGGGGAGGGGATTGGAAATCAAGTTAATGACACACACACTATTTGGATGAATTGTGGGGGGGGATTGGAAATCAAGTTAATGACACACACACTATTTGGATGCATTTTATGGGAAAATAACTACAATGCAGCTGACAAAATACATTAAAAGTGAGTAGACTAGGTGGATATGGGCCCAGTTGGGGAGGTTAGTGAAGGCAAATATGCATGTAGGACAAAAAAGAGCATTAAAAGATTACAGCATGCATGAGGACAAAGGGGACATTCACACTATATTGCAATGATGATAAGTAGTGTTTGAGTAAAGAAATACATTACATTATCAAACATTAAATAAAATAACATGTGATGCTAATAAAGGATAACAATTCTTACCTTAATATAGTCCTTCTGCAGGATCTGAATTATGGCCAAACAGGTCTCAGGGATAATGATCCCCAGAGCCTGGGGGGAGATGCCTGTCGAGAACTTAAGGTCCTGTAGGCTTCTCCCTGTCGCCAAGCAATGCAACATGGCGACTAGCCTCTGCTCCGGAGTGATGGCTTGCCTCATGCAGGTATCCTGCCTGCTGATATAAGGGGTCAGCAAAGCCAACAAACGGTCAAAAACTGGATCCGTCATCCAGAGAAAGTTCCTGAAATCCTCAGGATTATTCTCACGGATCTCACGGAGCAATGGCACGTGACAGAATTGGTCACGCTGGAGCAACCAATTCTTCGTCCATGAACTCCTCCTCGCCCTGTTCATGGACTGGGCTTGGGCTGACGAATGAACTACAGCACCAAGCACATACAATGCACGAGCTCTACGATGAGTACGTACACGTAACATGGCTTCAAAACGGTCGGCTGGTCAGAACGCACTTAACAGAACGCACTGAAGAACAGCAAGGCCTGTGAAGAGCGACGTGAAAATCAGCAACGAGCGGACAATAAAACACTGATTACTCAATGCGAACTGACCACTGAAAAGCAGATACAAACCTCACAAGCACAGACTGAACAACAGTTAAAACAAACTGAAAAATACAAGTCTCACAAGCGCGAATCGTCTCTCACCAAACTTCTACTAACACGAGATAAACACAAGATTAGCAGAAGGAGCCCAAAGGGTGTCGTACTGGCTATTGAACTTCCGTTTCATAGTCTCGTCGGACTTGGTGTACGTCACCGCGTACTAGGCTGTCGGACTTTTGTGTGATCGTATGTAGTTAAGTCCGTTTGTTAGAAAGTCCGCCGCAAGTCCGCCAAAAGTCTGTTGAAAGTCTGTCGGATGGACCGTCTGACTTTTGTAGCCGAAAAGTCCGACCGTGTGCACGCGGCATAAGAATTTGGTATTGAAGTACGTAAACTGCATGGTTTGTATTGTTTGCTCCCCTGTTTGTTGTAGAGCCTGAACATGCTTGTGCTGGGAAAATAGCAATGTAAATAGGATAGTATACAGTATATGGAGTGCTAATTTCTGTGTTCAACTATGTGATAATTAATAGTATTGGATGAAATACAGTATAACGTGACCATTAAGCATACAACAATGATATTGAGATCAAATAAACCACAAGATAAAAAAAATAAATTATTAAAGTGAATATATATGAGCAACAATGTATGAATAGTGCTCAAATCTTATCTAAATCTTACATATAAATGAATAGTCCATAAAATGAAAAAATGAAGAAATAAAACATGAAAAACTCTTCTAGTGATCAGTGTATACACACAATTCCACCACAGTGATTGTTCGTTCTCAAAAGGAGTGCACACCACCACCAGTAAAAATACGCGCTCACCTCCCAGATGAGTCAAACCTCATATGCGGATCTCCCCACAAGCTCTTTGCTCTCACTTCCTCTTCCCAATCAATGGTGGGTAATCCAGATGGCTCTTTTCTTAATGGTAACTCAGCTCATTAATATCCAAAAAAGCGGATCATCGCATTTAAGTATATTAGTTTAGGTCATTTTGATCCTTGGGTGCATTCAGCCTTAGTGTCATTTAAATTTTACTACTATTTTTTCTGCATTACTAAGGTGGTGTGAGCAGCTATCATCTTATCAGGACTATTATTCCTGCTCTGCAGTCATTAGTAAGCGATTGTGGGAAGCTTCGATTTCTAGTGGAGTACAATCTGTGACATATTATAAACATATTATACTTACCTACTTTGAGCAGGAATTTTCCACAGAATAATCCTGATCCTCCTCTTCTTGGGTCCCTCACCGATGCAATGGGGGCACCCAAGCTCTGCATGTCCTTTCACACACAGAGCCATGGCTGGGCCCTGCTGCCTCTCTCTCCTGATTGGCTCAGTAGCTGTGATTGACAGCAGTGGGAGCCTGCTGTCTTAGCCAATGAAGAGGTAGAGTCCCAGAGAGCCAAGGCACTCGTGCACATTGCATAATAAATACAGTATTATGGGGGGCTGATGGGATGCTGCACAGAGAATGTTTTTTACCTTCATGCATGGAATGCATGAAGGTAAAAAACATTGAGCCTTTAAACCACTTTATGCAGCAGAGCCTCTGTGTATGGGATGCTATGATTAAGTGCCTTCTAGTGTGAAAGTCTCAATGTTTGATCTCCTTGTATACTGTGTGCTTTTTGAACTTTAAACTTTTGCAAATACTGTTTGTGAATTTTACTGAACATCAGTGTGAAGTAATCCACTTTTTGCTATTGAAGTTTTGCAGTAGGAGCCAGATCAGAACCTGAAAGATTTGAGGTTTGAGTCAGCAGTGGACCAACCTGGAGCGGTGTATAGTGTTTTTTCACTTTTGAATCTTTTTAAGCTGTTTTAATTATGGCTCAGTCAAGATTCTCAGTAGCAGCCCGAATCTCTTCCATGGTAGTAAACAGGATTTTTTAAAAATTTTCTTAAGTAATAAAACATAGACCAATTCTTCAGAGCTTCATGATATGTACTTAGAACTTGACAACCTGGTGTACTTGTGGTAGAGCACTAGCATAACTATAATATATCTAAAAGTCTAGCTACTGGAAAAAGTTATTTTTATGAAACAAAAAACAACAAAAAACAAATGAAATGAAAAAATTACAGTTCTTTGAATACCCTCACTGAGTTTTTGTTTACTTCCTTTATAGGCAAGAGTGTGCACATATTATGCACACTTTCACTAAACCACAAAATGAAAAAAAAAAAGAAAAAAAAAAAGATTCACACAACTAAAACATTGTTAGTAGAACCACTGGTAGATGTGTCTGACACATAAATGACTTTTTGTTAAATTTCTATTTTTTTTTATTTTTTTTTAGAAGATTTAACTTAATAAAATGCATTTTAATGTAACTTACAAATCTGAATCAGAAGGTCTATAAGAATTATTATTCGACTTATGTTGGTCATTAACAAAAGTGAATAAAATGCATAGAACATACTCCAAGTATAAGTAGGGATATTTCTTAAGTGGTGAGAGATTAAAGTGGTTTTAAAGCCTCAAGGTTTTGTACCTTAATACATTCTCTGCATTAAGGTAAAAAAAAACATCTGCATCTAAGATTCCCCTGCCCCCCTTTATATTTATCTGAGCCCGATTTTGATCCAGAGCTATGCGCAAGAGCAGCCACACTCTCCACTCTCTCACTCCTCACAGGACAGATTAATAGCAAAGGGAGCCATTAGCTCATCCTGCTGTCAATCAGATCCTATAACAAGGGGGCGAGGCAAAGCTCCGCTGTCTGTGTCTATGGGCGCAGCCAGCGGGGCTCAGGAGTGAGCCCCCACTGGAACAATCCCCCAGCAAGAGGTTTTCTGTGAGGGGACTCAAAGGGGGCAGGAGACAGGAGTGCTAGTGCGAAACCTGAGAAAAGGAGGATTGGGCTGCTCTATACAAAAAAATTGCACAGAGCAGGTAAGTATGACATGTTTGTTATTTAAAAAAACAATTAGACCTTTAACATTATTTTAACGTTTCATCTATTCAGACAACCTTAAAATATTGTAGTCTTTTTATTAAGGGCCCTTTAATAGTTATGCATTGTGGTAATGCACGGTAACACATGTTGCATACATTGCTGCATAGCGGTGCCATTCATTTTGAATAGAGAAATACAGTAGTGTACAGTGCTATCCTGTAGTTTGCAGTGTGATGAGTTACATACACTTGTGTATCATCCTGTGTTCACAGTTCCATAGACCAATTGTTCTTCTTGGGACTTTTTCTTCCTTATCAGCAGCAAACATGCTTGCTTGCTAGCCTCTGTGATGCCCCTTTGAAGTTTTTTGTGCTTTATTACTGTCTTTTTTTCGATTCAACATTTTCTAGTTTATTTTCCAGTAGAGTAAAACAAAGCCGGCCTTTTTTTTATTTTGTCTTGCAAGTTTTTGGGGTTTTTTTTGGGTGTGTAGTAGCGTTCATTTGTTTCTGGACACTTGTTGGAGCTGCCCTTTGTAACGCCGTGGCATTGCTGTGCCGTAACTAGTGTGTTCAACAGCACCAAAAATTCACCCTACTACAGTCATAAGTAGAGATAAAAAAGGTTTCACTATGGCCGCACATCCATACCATCCCTGGGATTAATGTATGAGTGGCAAACGCTGACCAGGCCACGCCCCCAACGTGTTTCGCTCCACCCATCGGGGCTTAGTCATGGGGTTCTGTTATATCTACTGTCACAGGTTGAGCAAAAGCTAAACATTCAATTCACCTCCCAAAAAAATACCACAGAGGTAGGTTTAAAATGAAAGGCAGAGGTGCCGCATGTGGTGGTAGAAGGGGACCAGCAGGTCCTGTAGGATATAGTGATGATAGGGAGGTTGGAAGTATTTGGAGGTATTTTTCCCAAAGGGGCCAATCAATATAGTCACAGTACATTGTGCAGATAGTTGTCAGACTTGCTGACAAACCCTTCCACATCTCTTGCACTCTTGACCCTTCTCCTCTTTGAGGCTGTCTGTGAACATTGCACTATTGCATAACACTACGTAAACATTTAACACATCCACGAAGCCTGTCAGTTAAAGGATTCATTTATCTTCAGGGAAGCCTTCGAAGCCAATTAAAGGTCTCTCCCACTGTTGTATGCAATTTTTTTTGTCATTTGTATGCCTCCCAAATGTCAAGCTTCCTAATACTCTTTTTATAAGTTTGTTTATTAGCCCAACAAAATCAACATCAGGTATCAAAATTCTCCTCCCATAGACTTCAAAGTTGTTCAGGGAAAATTGATGATGTTCGGTTGATGCCTGGCCACAAATCGAACTTGGACATATTCACTCATCCCAACTCAGCACAAAATGCTAGATGATTACATATACAGTATCTCACAAAAGTGAGTATACCCCTCACATTTTTGGAAATATTTTATTATATCTTTTCATGTGACAACACTGAAAAAATTACACTTTGCTACAATGTAAAGTAGTGAGTGTACAGCTTGTATAACAGTGTAAATTTGCTGTCCCCTCAAAAAAACTCAACACACAGCCATTAATGTCTAAACCGCTGGCAACAAAAGTGAGTACACCCCTAAGTGAAAATGTCCAAATTGGGCCCAATTAGTTTTATCTCCCTGGAGTCATGTGACTCTGTTAGGGTTACAAGGTCTCAGATGTGAATGGGGAACAGGTGTGTTAAATTTGATGTTATCGCTCTCACTCTCTCATATTGGTAACTGGAAGTTCAACATGGCTCTTCATGGCAAAGAACTCTCTGAGGATCTGAAAAAAAGAATTGTTGTCGCCAAGACCCTGAAACTGAGCTGCAGCATGGTGGCCAAGACCATACAGTGGTTTAACAGGACAGGTTCCACTCAGAACAGGCCTTGCAATTGTCGACCAAAGAAGTTGAGTGCACGTGCTCAGCGTCATATCCAGAGGTTGTCTTTGAGAAATAGATGTATGAGTGCTGCCAGCATTGCTGCAGAGATTGAAGGGGTGGGGGGGTAAGCCTGTCAGTGCTCAGACCATATGCCACACACTGCATCAAATTGGTCTGCAGAAAGAAGCCCCTTCTAAAGAGAAAGAAGCCTCTTCTAAAGATGATGCACAAGAAAGCCTGCAGTTGAAGACAAACAGACTAAGCACATAGATTACTGGAACCATGTGCTGTGGTCTGATGAGACCAAGATAAACTTATTTGGTTCAGATGGTGCCAAGTGCGTGTGGCGGCAACCAGGTGAGCAGTACAAAGACAAGTGTGTCTTACCCACAGTCAAGCATGGAGATGGGAGTGTCATGGTCTGGGGCTGCATGAGTGCTCCTGGCACTGGGGAGCTACAGTTCATTGAGGGAACTATAAATGCCAACATGTACTGTGACATACTGAAGCAGAGCATGATTCCCTCCCTTCGGAGACTCGGCTGCAGGGCAGTATTCCAACATAATGACCCCAAACACAACTCCAAGACGACCACTGCCTCGCTAAAGAAGCTGAGGGTAAAGGTGATGGACTGGCCAAGTATGTCTCCAGACCTAAAACCTATTGAGCATCTGTGGGGCATACTCAAATGGAAGGTGGAGGAGCGCAAGGTCTCTAACATCCATCAGCTCTATGATGTCATCATGGAGGAGTGAAAGAGGCTCCAGTGGCAACTTGTGAAGCTCTGGTGAACTCCATGCCCAAGAGGGTTAAGGCAGTGCTGGAAAATAATGATGGCCACACAAAATATTGATACTTAGGGGTGTACTCACTTTTGTTGCCAGCAGTTTAGACATTAATGGCTGTGTTTAAAAAAGTATATATATAACCAAAGCGCCAAAGATATAACAAAAATAAAATAAAGAATATATATTCAATTAGCAGCTGCAGTGAAAAATTTGCTGTGCAAATAAACCAATGAAAATGAATGAATACACCGCGCTAATTTTATTATATCTTTTCACATGACAACACTGAAGAAATGACACTTTGCTACAATGTAAAGTAGTGAGTGTACAGCTTGTATAACAGTGTAAATTTGCTGCCCCCTCAAAATAACATCACACAGCCATTAATGAAAATTAATAAATACACCACGCTAAGTGCTAAATATTATTAAACAGATAACATATAATTCTTTGACAAAACTGTAGTCACATTAATAACAGTCCCAATCCAGTGATAATTGGTGTTCGTGCTCAAAATAATGAAATCCGTGTTTCTTGGTGCTCAGACAAGGTGCCCCCACATGAATGTAAACTCACCCCCAATATGGACCTCTAGTTTGGTCAGTTAAGCGTGTGGGGAGACCCCTGAAGATTTTCTTAAGCTGATGATTCTTGGAGTGGATTTACCTCATACAAGTAGATATGAAAGAAGGAACTTCCTTGTACAATACCGTTTAGAAAGGTTTATTTAAAATGTTTAAATCAACGTAGTTGAACTCACATGTAAGGGTGCCTGTGGCCTGGCACCCGGTGTGAATAGCAGGTGATTTTTCTGGGAAATCGGCCCATAAACAATGGTAGACTGCTGCCGCAGTGGTTGTTCGAAATCCCTGATTGGGTTAGGAATATTTTTTACTAGTTTAGTTCTTAACCCTGGAGCTCCACGGTAAATAAATGTGGGCTTACTAGGTAGGATTTGAATGAGTGTAGGGTCTTTCTGCAAAATTGGGCAGTATTTTTTGATACTTTTTTCCAGATGTTTATACTGTTTATTAAAACCTGTAATGAAAGTAATATCTCGGGTTACCACCTCTTTGTGTTTGGATTTCAGGAGGGTTTCCCTATTCATTCTCCCCACTGAATCTCTGACTTCCAATAGCCTAGCATGGGGATACCCTTTATCCAAAAATCTTTGTATCAAAACATTTGTTTGGTCTACATAATCTTTAAAAGCTTAACAATTCCTGCGTATACGCATAAACTGACCTTTAGGAATTGCAATCTTCCATTCTGGATGGTGACAGCTTCTGACAGGAATGTAACCACTCCTGTCAGTGGTTTTAAAGTGGGTTCTGGTTCTGAGCTTGTCACCATCCCTGAAAATATGCAAGTCCAAAAAATCAGCTTGTTGGTCATGTATGTTGACTGTAAATTTCATTCCATACACAGTGTATCATCTATATATCCCGCTGATCTGGCCAATATCTCCGTATATTACCTCATCCTCCCACTTATTGAGGAAGATGTTAGCAACACTGGGGGCATATTTAGCTCCCATCGAGACACCCTCAATCTGATTGTAGTGCTGACCACCATAGCAGATAAAATTGTTCATCATAGCGCGTTTCAAACCCGGAAGTATAAATTGTTTTTGTTTATCCTAAAGATAGCAAGGATGTTATCAGCTACTTACAACAAGTTCTAGTGGATGACAACAGTATACTGGTTACAATAGATTTAGAGTCATTGTATACCAATATTTGACAATCAGATGCCATGAAAGCAGTTAAATGGGCAATTAATAAATATACCAATTTAAAATATAAACAAAAACAATTTATACTTTGGGGTTTGAAACTGGATAGATCTAGTCATCACGGAAGAAGAAATAACAAAAGCCATAAGAGATACCCCGATAGGAAAAAGCCCGGGGCCGGACGGTCTGACAATTCTCTATTACAGAGAATTTGAAGACATCCTGATCCCAAAAATGTGTTACCTCATGAACAGAATAGGGGATTCAGAGGAAATACGTCAAGAAGCCTTAGAAGCTACCATTACTGTTATCCCTAAGGAAGGGAAGGACGGAACGCTCTGCTCAAGTTACAGGCCGATCTCCCTCCTTAACTTGGATACCAAAATTTATGCTAAAATCCTCGCGGATAGGCTGAAAAAAGTTATGCAAAAAATAATACATTCGGACCAAGTAGGCTTTATCACAGGGAGGGAAGGGAAAGATAATGGTATAAGGACGCTGTTAACAATACAAGAGATGAAAAATCAGGGGGCCCCAAGTCTACTCCTGTCGATAGATGCCGAGAAAGCATTCGACAGGGTAGACTGGGGCCTCATGCAAGCTACATGGGAAGAAATCGGACTAGGCGAGAAAATGACAAAACGCATAAAAGCCTTATACACTAGACCTACAGCGAGGGTCAGGGTAAATGGGATACTGTCGGACCCATTCGAAATGTTCAACGGAACAAGACAGGGGTGCCCACTATCCCCCTTGCTTTTCGTGCTGGCACTGGAACCACTACTGGCTAGGATAAGACAGAACCCTGACATAGGGGGGGTAAAAGTGGGGGAGGAAACTCATAAGCTAGCCGCGTACGCGGATGATATTCTGTTCTATGTATCCACCCCAAAGGTTTCTCTCCCAAATATCATGAAAACACTAAAAGAGTATGGGGAGATCTCGAACTTTAAGTTAAACCCAGCGAAATCCGAAACGCTCACGTTTAATATCCCAGGGAAGGAGGAATTCTTACTCCAAAAGAGTTTCCCATTCGTGTGGGGTAAAAAAGAAATAAACTATTTAGGGGTTAAGCTGTCTAAAACCAACGAAAATTTATACCAAACAAACTTCATCTCACTATTAGACGAGATTAGAATCGAATTAAATAGAATAACAACAGGAAATATCTCGTGGGGGGGCAGAATAAATATCATCAAAATGATTCATCTCCCTAAAATCATATATAAAATGCAGATGCTACCGATCCCACTCCCGGACGCCTTTTTTAAAACAATTCAAAAGCTTTTCACAAACTTTATTTGGAAAAGGAAAAAAATAAGAATAAGCATGGCACAGTTAACTAAAGATAGAGTAAGAGGGGGTTGGGGAGCACCAGACATTAGAAATTACTATAACGCGGTGATACTGTCACGAGTGGTAGAATGGGCTAGGGAAAACAGAGAAAAGAGATGGGTGAAGATGGAGGGCACAATAAGCACCGTCAACTTAGGTAAAATAATCTGGATTCCCCCACAATTTAGAAAACTAGACAAAGGCACAAATAATATCACTAGACATGCACTAAAAATTTGGGACCACATTCACAGACAGGAAAAATGGGAATTCAACTCACCATTAATACCTTTAACAAACACAGAATACTTCACACCGGGAATAGAAGTCCTATTTGGAAAATGGATAACAAAAGAAAATGCACAGTTAAAAGATATCATGGACCAAGGCAACTTTTGCACGTATCTCGAATTAAAGAGCAAAAGGGAGTGGAGAACGATCGACGAATGGCATTATAACCAATTAAAACATTTCGTAGAGCATTTGCCCCAGCCAATAAGAGCGGAAGCAAACTTGCTCCCCTTAGAAAAAATATGTGAGGACAAGGGAAAAAAGAGGGTGATCTCAAAAATCTACAGTATACTCATAGATAGGTCTGGCCCAGACACCCCACCGCATATTACTAAGTGGGAAAAAGAACTAGGAACTAGTCTGAAGAAGGAAGAGATTAGTCGAATATTGCGCAGAGTACACACTACCACAGTAAACAGCAACATGAGGGAGATGAATTATAAATGCTTGATGAGATGGCACATTACACCCGACAAAGCGTACAAAATCCAAAAAGAAAAATCACAATACTGCTGGCGAGGGTGTAAAAAGATTGGGACAACAGCCCATGTATGGTGGCAATGCCCGGAAGTTGGAAGGTACTGGGAGGAAATCAGGCAAATAATAAGAGAAATAACTAACCTAAGGATACCAGACGACCCATGGAGCTGTTTGTTCCACGGGATAAATATCCCGAATAAACAATACTTGAAAACTTTACTGCCGCCAATGTTAAACGCAGCCAAAAGTCTTATTCCCCGACACTGGAAGGAACCCACGAGACCCACAATAAGGAGCTGGTGTAATAAAGTTAACGAGATCCAAAACTTAGAGTACCTGAGGTACAGTGAGGGGGAGGGTTTGGACGCTCATGGGGAAAAATGGCAAGAATGGGAGAAATTTAAACAAACGTTGAGATATGCTGAAGTTATGGGAGCTTAGGGAGCAGGAGAAAGTAGGCATTAGGGAAGAAGAGGAAAACTAGAGGACAACCAAACCAGAAGACAGAGGAGTAGCCTAGACGCCCAGAAAAGCGACTGGTAGTCGGGGGTAGATGGGGTTGGGGGGGGGGTGGGGTGGGGCGGGAGGGACACGCGGTAAAGTGGGTCTGGAAAAGAAGGGGAAAGAGGAGAAGAAAGGGAAAAAAAAAAAAAAAAAAGGAGAGAAAAGAGAGAGGGAAAGGTAAAAAAGAAAAGGAAAAAACGCTACTATGATGTAATCGTGAGGGAAACAAATGAACGGAAAAGTTGATTAAAGCACCTCAAAACGACAAAAGCTGAAGTAGCAAAAAAAAAAAAAAAAAAAAAAAAAAAAAAAAAAAAAAAAAAAAGATCTAGTCATGTGATCCATGGTAATGGTATAAATGCCCTTAACAAAGATGGCGGAATTAGAGCTTCCAGGCGACGACCCATTTTGATTGGCTGAAACGTGCCGAGGCTTGATTGCGCCATCACGACACACTTCCGCCCACCATTTGTTTCAGGGATTCGAGCAACCAGCGCAGCAGCAGTCTACCATTGTTTATGGGCCGATTTCTTGGAAAAATCACCTGCTTTTCACACCGGGTGCCAGGCCAAGGGTACCCTTACCTGTGGGGGCACCTTGTCTGAGCACCAAGAAACACGGATTTCATTATCTTTGAGAACGAGCACAAATTATCACTGGATTGGGACTGTTATTAATGTGACTACAGTTTTGTCATAGAATTATATGTTATCTGTTTAATAATATTTAGCACTTAGCGTGGTATATTCATTCATTTTCATTAATGGTTGTGTGTTGAGTTATTATGAGGGGACAGCAAATTTACACTGTTATACAAGCTGTACACTCACTACTTTACATTGTAGCAAAGTGTCATTCCTTCAGTGCTGTCACATGAAAAGATATAATAAAATATTTACAAAAATGTGAGGGGTGTACTCACTTTTGTGAGATACTGTATATGGGTTCCAGAGGCAGTGCTACATCTCTAGGCACCTGTGGCTGGACCCAAGAGTCAAATGTTTACTGACTGGTTGCACTGATTCCATTTGATACTCTACAAAATTAACATGTACTTTCTCAGCATTTGCAGTCTTTTTTAAAATAATGTTGGTAGTTTCTGAGCACAATTTTTTTTATACTATTTTGGGCACCAGCATAGGTAGTTTTCTTGGTCCTGAACTGAACTGAAGCCACACCGTTCCAACACTGCACTCTTCTCTCTTCATCATTTGGTACTCACAGAAGTGTCAGATATCAGTATAGCCTGCCAAATGCTGTGATTCCTTCTTCTGGCACCTATATCACTACAGGACTTTACACTGACATGCTGTAGGGGGTCAATCAAAGAAACTATTGGGTGAGGTGTGAAACACGGGCATCCAATACTCTTGAAAGTGTCAAATCACCAAAATTCTACCTAAAACATTCTGAAGTGAATGTGCTGCTAATAAGATGACTGCAAACAAGTTGTTACATCTCTCAGTAGCAAAGTCCAAAAGTAAATCTAGCTGTAAACTGACATTGCAGCAGACTGCAACAATGTTTTAAAACTGGTAGTGGTTCATTTATTGTGATGCTGCAAACACATGCTATCACAAATAGCCAGGAATCGACACAATCAGTTTCTAGGTCATGCTGAAGAGTTATTTATGAAAATGACTGCTAGAACAACTTACAGCCGGTGTATCTGCATTTTTTGCATGTTTTAGCCATGGTCCCATAGACTTTCTAATAAGTTGTGCTTTCTGAAAGCTCACTGAAAGTGCCAAAAATGCATGACCCAATAGAAAATCTATGGGACTGTTGCTATAACTGCGGGTAAAATGCGCGAAAACTGCTGACACACCCACGCTGCAGCCAAACAAGAGCACAACAGTGTGAAACTGGCCTTACATTTGATCCTTTACTACAAATGTACATTAAAGACAGAATCAGGTCCAGACCTTGTTCTGTTCACCGTTGTGTTTGAAGCAACACCTTAAAGTGATATTAAGACTTTCCTTTTTTTTATAACAAACATGTTATATTTACCTGCTCTGAGTAGTGGTTTTGCACAGAGGAGCCCCAATCTTCCCCTTCTCGGGTCCCTCGCCAGCAGTCTTGGCTCCTCCCTCCAGCTGAGTGCCCCCAGAGCAAGCAGCTTGCAATGGGGGCACCAAAGCAGGCTTGTTCATAAGCCATGGCTCTGCATGTCCATTCACAGAGTTGTGGCTCTGCCCCGCCCCCCCTCTCCTCATTGGCTCACTGGCTGTGATTGACAGCCAATGAAGAGAGAAAGTCCCCAGAGAGCTGAGGCTCTCCTGCACATTGCTGGAGAAAGATCAGGCTCAGGTAAGTATTAGGGGTGGCTGGGGGGGGGGGGGGCTGCTGCACAGAGGAGGTATTTTACCTTCATGCATAAAGGTAAAACACCTTGAGTCTTTACAACCACTTTAAGCATGGAAATAACTCCTTTAGAACTCAGTCCAATACGTCTGTCAGTCTGGCTTATGCCGCATACACACGGCCGGTTTTGCCATCGGAATAAACTCCGAAGGTTTCTCCGACGGAATTCCATTCAAGCGGTCTTGCCTACACACGGTCAACCCAAAGTCCGACTGTCAAGAACGCTGTGACCTACAACATTTACGATGGGACTAGAAAAAGGAAGTTCAATACCCAGTAGCCAATAGCTTCCGTCTCGTACTTGCTTCAGAGCATGCGTCATTTTTGGTCCATCGGAACAGCATACAGACGTTCGGTTTTCCGAGGAATTGGTTCCGTCGGAAATATTTAGAACATGTTCCATTTCTAGGTCCGCAAAGGTTGCAAAGTTTAATTAGGATGGACAAAGTTATTTGTGTAGTACACCCCCGTAGGGACTGCTGATGAACTTGGATTCCTCCACTCCTGCACAGCCAGGCACACCGAATCGTCACAGCACACAGAGTTAGAGAACAGTCCGTGACTTTGTTTTTTTTTAATTGAGGGTTTATAACTTGGATAGGGATGGGAGGTTATGGGATGCCCACTTGACTTCAGGAAAACTGCAGGGACAATCTCCTATATACAGTCTCCTTCATTTGCCTCCTGCACACACTTGCTTGCTTCAGCAGAATCACTGTAGAATAATCTGACAGGCTCCTAGTCAGATTTTAGCAATAGCTAAATAGTTTTACAGGCAGGAACTTGTAGCCCCTTGTTGTGTAGCAAAAAATTTAGTGAAACAGCTTGGAACTTCTCCTCTATGGCCACTGATCCCAGCACCAGCTCTTCAGGCACTACCAGCCCACCTGGCTGCAGCTGCCCTTTTTACTAGTCCCCAGGCTAACTCTCACACCAGTCCTCCCGACTGACTCTTCACCAGACCACCCGGCTGACTCTGAGGAGATCTCTCAGGGAAGGAAGAAGACTCAAGCAAACCGCTGTCTTCAAGGAGACTGGCTACATGTGGCAGTCTCCCCCTTGTTAGTCCCCCAACAGTGTTGATCTACCCACTCTGTCCTCCCTTGCTCCCATGCCTCTAGGAAGGGCTTCTTCCCGTTTGTTATGGCAGGATCCTTCCAGCACCCGAGTCCCGTCCCAAGGCAAGACGCCCCCCTCACAGGCTAGGAGGCACCTCTGAGGGCCACCGACAGCTTCCTCAACACTGTATCTCCATCTTCCACCTGACTGGCATGGCCCATGTCTATTTGTGGAGTGGTCTCAGCCCCCTGCCACCCTACCTCTGAGGATTGGCCGAGGCTCCATAAACTTTCAAGGCGGCTCCTCCTAACCTCCGCCCACTAATTCTAGAGGATTCTCCAACCTTCCAGACCTGGGGGATTCACCAGGATGAGTCACCCAGCCCTGAACCTTACTGAAGCCTGACCCAGATTCCATGGCTCAGACTTAAATCTAAGCCAAACTATATTTTACCTTCTCTAAATGCTAACACATCCTGTACTAACTTCTAGCACATATTAGAGGGTACTACACTAATGCATACTAGCACATAATGTGAGATTACCTTAAAATGACCAACGCACTATTCCCAAAGCACACATTCCTGTAGAAATGTCTGTGCATATAAGTGGGTGCTGAAGTGACCACCAGCTGGAACCATGTCTTAAGTCAGAGCAAGAAAATGTCACCAGCACACCAAGGATCTCCAGAATGGGTCCAAAGCTTAAATCAGCGATCACATTGTTACAGCAGATTGCAACATTTTGAAGCCACATAAGACCCATTGTAAACAACCAATGTAAACATCCCTTGTGACAGCAATATTCAGTGACATGTACTCTTTATGGAGAGATCTGGGGTCTTTTGGACTCCAAATGTCTCCTCTGCCCTTAAAAGCATCTGATCACACCAAGATCGGTATAATCAGATGCTTTCTAAATGTAAAAATGATGCTGTTTACATCTGGAAGTGACAAAGAAGCTTGTTTCTTCCAGTTTCCCATACCTTCCAGTCCTCGATGATCTCTATGGTAAGCCGGCAAAACCGCAAGCTTTCATTCCAGGCTTTCTGCTGGGACACTAGAGCCCAGAGAGGGTCCGGTAGGCGGTGGGAGGGTGATCCCTCCCGCCACCTTTAAAAGCCATTCAGCAGCTAATTAGCCATTAGGAAAGCTTTTACATAAAAGCCAGCTGCATTACCACTTCAGCCTCGGAAGGTTTTACCCCCTTCCTGACCAGAGGACTTTTTACAATTTGGCACTGCGTCGCTTTACCTGGTAATTGCGCGGTCATGCAATGCTGTACCCAAACGAAATTTGCGTCCTTTTTTCCCACAAATAGAGCTTTCTTTTGGTGCTGCTTAAAAACTCTGTGGTTTTTATTTTTTGCGATATACACAAAAAAAGAACGACAATTTTGAAAGGAAAACAATATTTTTTACTTTTTGCTCTAATAAATATCCCCAAAAATGTTTTTAAAAAACAAATTTCTGCATCAGTTTAGGCCAATATATATTCATCTACATATTTTTGGTAAAAAAAAAAAAAATTGCAATAGGCATATATTGATTGGTTTGCGCAAAAGTTATAGCGTCTACAAACTTTTGAAAGATTTATGGCATTTGTATAGCATTTTATTATTATTCTTTTTTTTACTAGTAATGGCAGTGATCTGCAATTTTTATTGGTATTGCGACATTGCAGCGGACAGATCGGACACTTTTGACACATTATTGGGACCATTGACATTTATACAGCGATCAGTGCTATAAAAATGCACTGATTACTGTGTAAATTACACTGGTAGGTAAGGGGTTAACACTAGGGGGCGATCAAGGGGTTAAATGTGTGTTCCCTCAGTGTGTTTTAACTGCGTGGGGATAGGACTGAGTAGGAGAGGAGACATTTCACTGTTCCTACTTACTAGAAACAAACAACATGTTTCCTCCCCTCTGACAGCACAGGGATTTGTGTGTTTACACACACAAATCCCCGTGCTGGCGCTTGTGCACGCAATCGCGCGTGACTATCTGCTCTTAAAGGAACCCTGTATATGTATGGGATTATTCCTGCAGCGGTGCCATTGTGCCGCAGTATATGTATGGGAGCTGGTAGGGAACCGGTTAAAAAAAACAATATTGGGGTGAAGCTTTTGGCATCATCCCGGTACAACCACTGAAAGTCAAATGACGTACATGTACATGATTTGGTGTTAAGTGGTCCTACCACACAAAAAAAAAGTTCCCCACACAGACATCTCAGTAAAATAAGACTATGAAAATGTACTTTTCGCGCTGCCTGCACTACTAAAATACACTATCTTCAGCAGAAATCTGTAGAGAATCCAACACATCTGAGAGTGTCGATCTCCTGAATCCTCCACAGCTTGCACTGGTTCTTCATGCTGGCCTCCAAGTCATTACAGAATACAACACTGACATGGAGGCCCAAATAAATTGAGGCAATTGACATATATAACAAAAAAATAGTTTTATCATTAAGGCCTTCTGTATTTTTTTTGTTGTCATTAAAGTTTTTATTGTTTCACAAATAAAAACCAACATAACAGAATTCACAGTGGAATCATATAATGTAACAATAGACTACTGTTCAACAAACCGGTTATACATTGGGAACTGACAAAGTGGAAAATAGTCATGTGCAGCTTACTGTGACAACTCATTATCATGTGAGATACATTGCTACCTTGAGGAGGGTTGGAGCTCCGCTCCCCTCTGGACACCCCAAAATGGATAATACTTTGTCCAGCGAGGTGCAAAGGCCCCTCCCCCTAGTGTCTAGTGTCGTCCTTAGACATCTTAACTAGGAAGGAGCTGAAATATCTTTGTCTACTTAGGGTACTGTCTGAAGAGTATTTCAGACTATAAATTGGATATAGGTCCATGATCCCGTTGGACTTAAGTATAACTGAAAAATCTAAACTTGGGGTAACAAACCAGTGTCCAATCATGAGAATTCATAAGAGAAAACTACAAAGACAGAAGGAGAAATCAAAGAGAGGAGATGAGAAGAGAGAAAGGAAAAATAGGGGGAGAGAAAAGAGAAGAAAGGGTGTCTTTCTACACGATGCAGGTTCTGTTGGTCAGTGATTGGTGATGCTATCAATGCCTGGTATTAGGGAAATTCCCAGATACTGAGCCCAGGGTTCCCATATCGCTTTGAATTGTTTGGTCTTGTCCAATAAGGAACTGACCATTTTTTCCTGTGCCATTATCCAGGAAATCTTTCTTTTCATGGGTAATAGAGATACTGAGGGTAGCTTCCATGCTTTGGCTATGGTCATTTTAGCTCCTGTCAAAATAAACAGAATCAGTTTATGGGTAAGTTTAGGCACGCGCAGCACTAGACCATTGAGTAAGGCAATCGCTGATGCTTGGGGAATAGCACAACCTGGAACCCTGCGGATAAGGTGGAAGGCCCTATTCCAGAATCCCCTGAGTTTGGGACATTCCCACCATATGTGGAGCATAGAACCCAGTCCCTGGCAGCCCCTGAAGCACAAAGGTGAGGTGGATGGAAAAATAGCGGCCAAACTTGTTGGCACCAGGTACCGTCTCGTAAATAGTTTGATATTGGCCTCTATGAGTGAGGCATTGTAGATGCCTTTGATTGATCAAGAATAGGACTCATACCAGTCCTCTAGTTCCCAAGTGGTCTGGAGGTCTTTTTCCCAAGCAATCATGTAGGGTAATTTGTTAGAATTTATAGCAAGTGACTCATAGATCACAGAAATCCGTCCCCTCTGCTCCATGGCTTGTCCACACCAGCTTTTGTATTTCATGAACCCCGGAAGGGTTAGGTTTATTTTCCCAGACGGAATGTATGAAGTGGGAGATCTGGAAAAATCTAAACTTTTCTGAGGAGTGGATTTCTAGTTCTTTTTCAAAATGTTTAAGGGATAACGGGCCTGTGCAAGAGAAAAATTGTCCAATGCGGTACACTCCTTTGTCCAGCCACTATTTGAAGGCTCTAATGTCCATGCCGGGTTGGAACAGAGGATTTCGAAATAAATGAGCTAATGGTTGAGACTCAGAGACCAGGGAGGGAAGCTTCCTAAGCGAATCCCACAGAGAGAGTGAGTGTGAGAGGGTTGGAGAAAGGATGAGAGGTCTGCTTTTGGATGGGCACCATAATAAGTAATCTAGGGTGAACGTAGGTACTGCTTGTCTTTCAATGGCTATCCAGTCTGGCTTCTCAACCTTAAGGTATATGGTGGACAATTGTGCTAATTGAGCGGCTTGATAGTACCAAAGAAGATTTAGAAGACCTAGCCCCCCTTGCTTGGGAAGATTAAATAGGTTGCGGTGTGAGAGGCGAGGTCCTCTCTTGTTCCATACAAATTTAGTAAGTTTGCCTTGAAAGGCTTTCAGGTGATCCCTTCTAATCGGGATAGGAAGGGAGCGGAACAAGTACAATAACCTGGGTAAAAGGGTCATCTTGACCTAATTAATTCTCCCAGTCCAAGCTATATTATGCGACTCCCAGCTCCTAAGATCCACTTCTAGTTTCTGATACATTCGGGGGTAATTTGCTTGGTAAAGGCTTTCAATCTTAGATGTGATATTAAGTGTCAGGTATTTAATGAAGGATTTACTCCATTCAAATTCATAGGCGTCCTGTAGGTGAGAGATACATTCAGAGCCTGAGACTTATGCCCCATGTTCGGACATTCCAACAACAAAATCCTAGGATTTTTTACGACGGATGTTGGCTCAAACTTGTCTTGCATACACACGGTCACACAAAGTTGTCGGAAAATCCGATCGTTCTGAACGTGGTGACGTAAAATACGTACGTCGGGACTATAAACGGGGCAGTGGCCAATAGCTTTCATCTCTTTATTTATTCTGAGCATGCGTGGCACTTTGTCCGTCGGATTTGTGTACACACGATCGGAATTTCCGACAACGGATTTTGTTGTCGGAAAATTTTATATCCTGCTCTCAAACTTTGTGTGTCGGAAAATCCGATGGAAAATGTCCGATGGAGTCAACACACGGTCGGAATTTCCGACATCATGCTCCGATCGGACATTTTCCATCGGAAAATCCGACCGTGTGTACGGGGCATAAGACATATTTACTCGGAGACCCAATATCGTTGCAAATTTATGAAGTAGTGAACATAACGCGGGTAGAGAAGAGGCTGGGGAGGTTACAAAGAGCAGCAGATCATCTGCGAACAGTGCCTGATTCTAGCTTCTGGTTCTACGTATAAGACCTCAAGGATCCCTATTTGGGCCGAATCCCCAGCATCTTAGGACCGCAAAGAGATATGGGCAGGATACTGAATCGAAGGCCTTCTGAAGGTCCAACGATAATAGCATGCCCTCTTGTTTGTTTTCCCCCTCCCAGTCTGATTGTAATATTGTTATAAGGTCCACCGCTCTTCTCACCTGGTCTGGTCCCTGCGACCAGGAATAAACCCGACCTGGTCCTTGTGTACATAAAGGCCTATGAATGACGCTAAACGGTTTGCTAATACTTTAGTTACCATTTTTAAGTCGTTATTAATTAGGAAAATGGGTCTGTAGTTCCCTATTTGACTTGCGTCTTTACCTGGTTTGGGGATTACAGAAATATACTGAGTTGGTTTCCTATTGGGGTGCCCTTAGTCATTGAATTGAAGAACCTAGAGAGGTATGGGGGAGTTCACCTTGTATGGAAATAGCATCAGTAGGCCGGCTAGAAAAGAAAAGAGGTTAGTAAAGAGGAAAAAAAGAAAGCAAATAGACATATCAGCAACATCTTGTAGACCGTAAGGCCGTAACCTGGCCTGGAACGGGGGAGGAGGAAAACTCCCTCCCCTCATTCAGAGCAAAAACTTTAGTTGGAAACATCCTGACTGAGTAGTAAAGGAGGTGCAAGGCATCAGCCCTGGCCCCATAGGTGTGCGCAGCCTATTGCATTAGGGTGTGCACCCCAAATGTATTAAAACGTGGACGGTGTCAGTAGAGCAGATGTTGGTGGCAGTAGAGCAGAGGTTGGTGTCAGTAGGGCAGTGGACAGTGTCAGTAGCTTAATATTTTTATTATGTTAATCTTTTTATTTTTTACAACCTTTTTAGGAGCCCCATTCGGGGGCATTGGTGCAATATCAGTAAGGGGAATCTGCACCTCAAGTGGTGATTAGGGTGATCAGGCACACCCGGCACACCCCCTGCACACGCCTATGCCTGGCCCTTGACAGCATTGAAAAAACTATTAAACTTTCAATTATGAGGGAACAGCTAACAGGCACCCCCTCTGGTATTGTAGATTAAAAGATCTAACTGGGGAAGACAATTCCATTGGGGGGAAGTGCGAACTGAGTGGGTTGCTAGGTAAGAGGATCAGTCTTGGTGATGAAAATGGGGCACAAACCTCTAAACGACAGCCCAGCAACAGTCCTGTGTGTTGAGTAGGGATGAGCCGAACAGCCCCCGGCTCGGTTCGCACCAGAACCTGCGAACGGACCGAAACTTCGAACGAAGGTTGTAACCCCATTGAAGTCTATGGAACTGGAATGTTCAAATCAAAAGTGCTAATTTTAAAGGTTAATTTGCATGGTATTGTCCTAAAAAGGGTTTGGGGACCCGGGTCCTGCCCCAGGGGACATGTATCAATGCAAAAAAAAGTTTTAAAAACATCCGTTTTTTCGAGAGCAGAGATTTTAATGATGCTTAAAGTGAAAAAAAAAGTGAAATATTCCTTTAAATATCGTACCTGGGGGGGTGTCTATAGTATGCCTGCAAAGTGGCGCGTGTTTCCCGTGCTTAGAACAGTCCCTGCACAAAATGACATTTTTAAAGGAATAAAAGTCATTTAAAACTGCTTGCGGTTTTAATGTAATGTTGGGTCCCGACAATATGGATGAAAAGTGAGACAAATGGCATGGGTACCCCCCCCTCCAGTCCATTACCAGGCCCTTTGGGTCTTGTATGGATATTAAGGGGGACTCCGCACCCAAATTAAAAAAACAAAAGGCGTGGGGCCCCCAGGCCCTATATACTCTGAACAGCAGTATACAGGCGGTGCAAACAAGACAGGGACTGTAGGTTTGTTGTTAAGTAGAATCTGTTTGTAATTTTGAACTGGTACATTTTTAATGCGTAGTTTCAGCCAAAAAATCTATTTTTAAGCTTTTTGGAAAACATAGGGAAGGGTTATCACCCCTGTGACATTTGTTTGGCTGTCTGTGCTCCTCTTCAGAAGATTTCACCTCACTTTCTGTCACAATGACAAATGTTTTTTGAAAATTTGGGGTTTTTAGTGAAACAAGGATTGGTGATAAAGCATCAGTGGAAAGGAGAAACGTTTTTCCCATATTAACTCTTACAGGAGAGAATTTCCCTTCCTAGGGGTGGATTTCATCTCACTTCCTGTTGTCTCCTTCCATTTGCAAGTAGGAGTCGTTTGTAAGTTGGATGTTTGAAAGTAGGGGCCTGCCCTATATACTCTGCAGAAATTGTGGCCTTAGGTGTTGGTGTTGCCACAACACTGTAAGCCTTCACAGGGCCCTGCTGTGAAATATTAGATCAAGAATTGTAATTACATGCCCCTGTTGAACAGGGGCAGAAAAATTGGGCCTTTGGTGATGGTGGTGGTACTGGTGCCACAACACTGTAAGTCCTCACATTTACTCTTGGTGGGCGCTAGAATGGGCCCTGCTGTGAAATATTAGATCAAGAATTGTAATTACATGCACCTGTTGAACAGGGGCAGAAAAATTGGGCCTTTGGTGGTGGTGCTGGTGCCACAACACTGTAAGTCCCCACAGTTACTCTTGGTGGGTGCTGGAATGGGCCCTGCTGTGAAATATTAGATCAAGAATTGTAATTACATGCACCTGTTGAACAGGGGCAGAAAAATTGGGCCTTTGGTGGTGGTGGTGGTGGTGGTACTGGTGCCACAACACTGTAAGTCCTCACAGTTACTCTTGGTGGGCGCTGGAACGGGCCCTGCTGTGAAATATTGGATCAGGAATTGTAGTTACATGTCCCTGTTGAACAGGGACAGAAAAATTGGGCCTTATGGGGCGTACACATGGTCGGACTTTTCGGCTACAAAAGTCAGACGGACGCCGATGGACCAAATCAAGTGGACAATCCGATCGTGTGTGGGCTTCCCGGGACTTTCAGCGGACTTTTCCAGTCGCAAATCTGACGGACTTTAGATTGGAACTTGCTTCAAATCTTTACGTCGTAACTCCCCTGGACCCAGAAATCCGCTCGTCTGTATGCTAGTCTGACAGACAAAAACCGACGCTAGGACAGCTATTGGCTACTGGCTATCAACTTCCTTATTTTAGTCCGGTGTACGTCATCACGTACGAATGTGTCGGACTTTGGAGTGATCGTGTGTAGGCAAGTCCGGTCGTTAGAAAGTCCGTTTAAAGTCCACCAAAAGTCCGTCGAAAGTCTGTTGAAAGGCTGTCGGACTTTTGTAGCCAAAAAGTCCGACTGTGTGTACGCCCCATTAGGCACTGGTGCTGGTGCCACAACACTGCAACACCTCACAGATACTCTAGTTGGAGCACAGGAACGAGCCCTGCTGCAAAGAATTGCATAAAAAATTGTAATTACGGGGGGCGTGACCGGAAGCCGCTCTGGATGGCAGCCTGATCTCTCCGCTCTCTCTCAGCCCGGGAAAAAACAGCGTATAGGGGACACTACACAGCGCTCGTATGGGCAAATCTAGGACCACCAGATCCACGGCAGCCAGGGGAACATCATTACCCCCTCCGGGAACCTCTTCAGACCTCCGGTCCTTCTTTCCGCCGACGGACATGCCACAGACCGGAACAGCCAAGGTGGCGCCGGACACCCCTGCGGCCTACTCCCAGAGCTCCGCTCGGACCTCTCCACCGCCCCACTCACCACAGCGGAAACCCACAGACTCCGGATCAGCTCCGCTGGGCAGTACAACCGGACCCCTTAATCCGGGAGCGGTGAGTCCCCCCTCCAGATCCCCGCCTCATGAGGCAACACAGCACGGCTCCCAGGGCACCATGACGGCCCCCCCTCCCCAGCAGTACACACAGTGCTCAGAGGCGTTTCCTCGCTTGCTGAGAACAGCATCAGATTCCTGTATGCATGGCACTGAACCGGACTCCCCAACCTCCTCAGTCTTCTCTATGGACTTTCCGGCTTTGCCGGTCCCTATGCACCCAGCCAACCGGATCCCTCCAGAACCTGCAGCAAGCTCAGCATCCCACAGCCACGCAGAGCCTGATTCACCACCACCAAAGGCCCAAAAACTAGCACTCCCACAGGCACACGGCTTGCCCAGAGACTGGACAATACCACAGGCCACCTATGCCCAAAAAGTGAGCCTACCCGACCCCCGCTTTCAGAGGATGGATGCAACAGGGGCCACCCCACCTGCCCAGACTCCAACCTGGAGTGAACCCTGGGACTCCCCACCGAGAACAGCGCACCAGGCCTTAGGCCTCACCACCTCAGGCCCCCCACCTTTACCACCCCGCACACCTCCGGCGCAGTGGTCCACACTACCAGAGCACCCCCAACCAGCACCCCCACAATGGCAAACATATTTGCAGGCGATTCCCACTAAAGAGGACTTTAGACAACTAATAGAAGATGTAAAGTCCACGTGTCGCTCGGAAATACAAGTACTCCAGTCAGGCCTTAAACACCTAGCTGACAGAGTGGAAATGGCTGAGGAAGAGATCCAAGAGACCAAGCTTGCAGTCCACAGAACCCAACTCCAGGGGGCAGACCACCACACCATGTTAAGAGATATGCAGCGACACGTGGAAGACTTGGACAACAGGGGACGCAGGAACAACATACGAGTGAGAGGAATTCCAGAAGTTGAAGGCCCAGAAGACATTCAACATACTCTACAAGATGTGTTTAACAATCTCCTGGGTGAACCCGTCACTAAGTTCATAGAAATGGACAGAGCCCACCGAGCCTTGCGACCCAAGAATGCCACTACGCAACCAAGAGACATTATCTGCAGGATTAACTCCTACCCTCTGAAAGAGGACATTATGCGACAAGCTCGCTTAGCACGCAGAGTGACTTACAAAAATGCTCAGGTGCAGCTATATCCAGATCTCTCATGGATCACATTACAGAAACGAAGACTTCTTCAACCACTACTACGCATCTTACAAGAAGAAAATATCCCCTACCGCTGGGGGTTCCCCTTCAGCCTTACAGCTAAAAATCAAGGCAAATCTGCCATCCTACGATACCCGGAGGACCTACAAGCCTTCTGCAATACAGTGGGAATATCCGTCCCCCGTCTTCCAGATTGGGACCTGATCATCAATCCACCTGCACCACCCGCAACCTGGCAGAAGGTTTCCTCATCCAACAGATCCCGAAACAAAGATGCTTCAGGCAAGAGTACCAAGCACGGAAATGGCTGACTTCAGATGTCGCAACAGCATCTTAAGGACGCTTACCGATGGCCTCTTTGACCACCAGACACCACTGGTGAATTTGCCCTGGACATTATAGTTTACTTAGTCCCCCCCTTACTGCGCCCCAAGTTTACATCTCAGTTTACAATATGGGCACATCTCCGAGGAGATTTGAGAGAGTAGGAGGTATCACTTCTGCCCACCCCCCTCCTGGTTAGATGATAGCAGTTGTAGCTATTTTACAGTTCATGTTTTGTATGACCAAATTAGGGCTCCCTTGCATCCACCCGACTGGTCCACCTGGACCACAGTTGGGGGGATCCTTGGAATCCCGTACCGACCTAAGCCTTTTTGCCTCTCGAGGTCGTTTGATAACAGATCAAATTTATACCTGTTGGATTTGTACTAATCACATGTTTCTCTTTCTCCTTCTCTCTTCCTTTTCCCCCTCCTTTTTACTCGTCTTCCCCCCCCTCGTCTATCCGCCATCACGTGACCCAACGGATAACCCGTGGAATCCACCTGGCTCTCCTCTCGAGGTATGTGCACAGCCAACCCACCGCCTTCTGAACATCCTCTCCACATCAGGTAAGACATCTATCCCCCTCAAACTGACACCATGGCTAAGATCTTATCTTTAAACATACACGGCCTAAATTCCAATAAAAAGAGACATCTGGCGATGAGGGAATTTAAACAATCTGGAGCAGATATTGTTTTTGTCCAAGAAACACACTTTGATAAGGGGGGCTCATTTTCATTTGCTTCCAAACATTTCCCCCAAATATACCACTCTTCAGGTCCACATAAACGGGCAGGGGTCGCCATCCTCATTAAAAATGGATCTCCCTTTAAATGCACGGCACAATATAGCGACCCATATGGCCACTTTGTCATCCTTCAAGGACAGTGGCAAAAACAGGCACTTACTCTCTGCACCCTCTATGCCCCCAACATTAAACAATATAACTTCCTGACTAAAGTATTTACTCGACTCTTTAAATCTGAACATGAGATATTAGTAGTGGGGGGCGATTTTAATCTGACTCACTCAACAACTGCGGATCGTCAGGTGGTGGACCCCAGGGCAACACCGGCTCGTGCCTTGAGGGACTTGAAGCTATTCCGCAGACTCTCTAGACGTTATGCTCTCTTCGATGCTTGGAGGGCTCTCCACCCTGGCGACCGGCAATACACGTTCTACTCAGCCCCCCCACCAAATACACTCACGCATCGATTATTTCTTTGTAAATAATATCGCGCTTAGACATACAAAAGAGGCACGGATATTACCAATCTCATGGTCTGATCATGCACCTATATCACTTAAGTTGGAACTAGGTTCCACTACCTGTAGGCCATACAATTGGAAATTAAACACATTCCTCCTTCAGCACATCCCATCGAAAACAGAATTAATATCCACTTTAACTCACTATTTTGCAGAAAACAATAACCCTGACATATCTACACCCACACTATGGGAAGCCCACAAAGCCGTGATCCGAGGCAGATGCATGGCACTGTCTTCTGCTATGAAAAAAGATGCCCTGGCCACAAAACTTAAAACCGAAAAAGAACTTAGGGCCTTAGAAAACCAACTGCAACGTTCCCCAACTCTAACCCTTCTTAAAAAAGTCGTAAAACTGCGAACAATATTGAGTGACTTGGCAATGGGGCGGGTAGAAAAAGCCATCCTCAGACTAAGACAACTGTACTATGATAAAGGCAACAAAGCACACTCCTTACTAGCGAAAAAACTACGTGATAACTCTCACATATCCACACCACACCAAATCAAGAATAAATAAGGCTCCCTACTATCCCACCCCAAAGACATTGCCGATACCTTCGCAGACTACTATCAGGACCTCTACAATAATCCTAATATCCCTAATAATCCCGCCCCCCCAGACCTTCTCCACCGAATGCAGCGTTACTTAGCGGAGAGTGGAGTCCCACAGCTCCAAACTTCTGATCTGGCAACTCTAAACATGCCGATCACTGAAGAGGAAATAGAACAGACTATAAAAACTCTCCCGTCACATAAGGCCCCCGGTCCAGATGGACTACCCTACGAATATTACAAGGCCGTCCTCCCCATCCTCTTACCACATATGTGCAAACTCTTTAATGCCTTTTACCGAGACTCCCCCATTCCGTCAGACATGCAGCGCTCATTTATCACTCTGATCCCTAAACCAGAAAAAGACCCTACCCTATGTGCCAACTATAGACCCATTGCCCTGCTGAACTCGGACCTAAAAATCTTTACTAAACTACTATCAATACGGTTGAACATGATCCTCCCATCCCTTATTCACAAGGACCAAGTGGGCTTTGTCCCCCTTAGGCAGGCAGGGGATAACACCAGAAAGGTGATTGACCTGGTGGATGTGGCCAACAGGGAGAAAACGGCAGCTCTGCTGCTCAGCCTGGATGCCGAAAAGGCCTTTGACCGACTTGGGTGGCCCTTCCTGTTCGCCACATTACAACACGTGGGATTTCGGGGACCATTCCTGAGAGCCATAAAGCACCTCTACACAAATCCCTCTTCACAGGTCAGAACTCCCTTTGCCATTTCCCCAGCTTTCTCGATAACAAACGGCACACGCCAGGGATGCCCATTGTCACCCCTATTATTCGCACTATGTGTCGAGCCCCTGGCGGCCTCTATTCGAGGTAATCAGGACATTCAGGGAATCTCTGTCAGGGGTCTGGAGTTCAAGATCTCGTTGTTCGCGGACGACGTGATCCTCACCCTGACCCAACCCAGAATCTCCCTGCCAAATTTACATGCAGAACTGGACAAATATGGAGCCCTGTCGGGCTATAAAATTAATACCTCTAAGTCAGAGGCCCTCCCAATCAACATCTCGGATACGGAAACGACACACCTGAAGGCAAATTTCACATATCACTGGAAAACCACTTCCTTGAAATATCTAGGGGTACATATCACTACAAAATTCAACACTTTATACCAGGAAAACTTTCCCCCCATATACCGTTCCGTCAGAGCCCTGCTTACATCTTGGAAAAAACACCACATTTCCCTGCTAGGTCGGATCGCGTCGATTAAGATGACAATCCTCCTGAAACTGCTCTACCTTTTCCAAACACTACCCATCCCGGTCCCCCGCAGCCACCTGAGTAAACTGCAATCTGACCTTTTTAAATTCACCTGGAACTACAAAAGACATAGGGTTCCTCAATCGGTAATGATGGCGGCGCGCTCAGATGGCGGTCTCGCGTTCCCCAACCTCATTAAATATTACCAAGCCACCCAACTACGAGCTATAGCCTCCTGGTTCACTCAGAGGTCCTATAATAGGTGGACAGAGATTGAAAAAATATGGTTAGCCCCAACCCACCCAAATAACCTACTATTGAACGCGAGGGCGGAGGTCCCCCCTGAGCGCTTACTGGGAGCCATGTCCCATCTTCGCCAATTGTGGAACAAACTATCACACTTACATGAGTTGTCCTCAGAAAAATCGGTCCTAACGTCCTTTATCTGCAACCCCAAAATCCCAGATAGCCTCACTCGCCAGATGTCTCATCCATGGTCGTCACGGAACCTTTTCCACTACGGACACATAGTAGAACCTAGAACCCGCAGGCTACTGCCCTATTCTGATCTCCAGACCAAATATGACCTTCCGCATCAAGCCTTCTATAGCTACCTGCAAATACGCCATTATGCCCTGTCCATAGCGTCTGACCTACAGTTCTCCCCTCCAACGCCTTTTGAAAACCTAATTATGGGGGGCACGGCCCAGAAGGGCCTAATCTCTGATATTTACAAAATAATAAATGCCCACCCATTAGAAACTAAAGGTAAACATGCTTACATGATCAAGTGGGAAAAAGCCCTCGAGGAGGAACTTCCCATGGAGCAGTGGCAGACGATATGGACCCAGGCGGCAAAAAGCTCCCTCTGTACCCTATACAAAGAAAACACTTATAAAATCCTCCTATACTGGTATATGACTCCGAACACCCTCCACGCCATATACCCCTCCAGCTCCGACCGCTGCTGGCGCTGTCAGAAAGAAAGAGGCACACTCCTCCATATATATTGGAGCTGTCCATTGATTACTCCTTACTGGGCTGCGGTCCACCAATTGCTGACCGGTCTTTTGGAAGTACAGATCCCCGTGATTCCCAAGTCCTTTCTTCTAGGAGTCCTACAACTAAAAATCCCTAAGCCATACAAAAAATTAATGCGTCATATTCTCACAGCGGCACGCTGTCTTATTGCCCTACATTGGAAAAAAACTTCCCCCCCCACTCCTGAAGCCCTATACGCCAGGATTAAAGATGTGGAGTTGATGGAGAAGATGACGGCCAGAATACAGGATAGGCTGGAAGCGCATAATAAAGTATGGGAGCTGTGGCATCTTTGGGAGGACCCACCTTGAACAAGTAAACAAGTTACTATAACAACCACCTCCCCCCCCTCCTTCTCTTTCTTTATTCTCTTCTCCCCCCTCTTTCTTTCTCTTTGCATTGAATGTTTTAATGACCTGTATGGTTTTGAACAGTGACATGGGAGGGATGAGGAGAAGTATTAAATACATGTCTTTTGTTGCATGCTTCCCTTCCTCCCTTTTTCCTCCCCTTTTTCATTTATGTTATTCACTGCATATTATGTACTCTTGTAATACAAATATTACAATAAAATGTTATTTGAAGAAAAAAAAAAAATTGTAATTACACGCCCCTGTTAAACAGAAGCTGAAAAATTGGGCCTTGGGCACTGGTGCCACAACACTGCAACCCCTCACAGATACTCTACTTAGAACGCAGGAACGAGCCCTGCTGCAAAGAATTGCATCAAAAATTATAATTACATGCCCCTGTTAAACAGGGGCTTAAAAATTGGGCCTTAGGCACTGGTGCCACAACACTGCAACCCCTCACAGATACTCTAGTTGGAGCGCAGGAACGAGCCCTGCTGCAAAGAATTGCATCAAAAATTGTAATTACACGCCCCTGTTAAACAGGGGCTGAAAAATTGGGCCTTAGCCACTTGTGGCGGCGCCCAGAAACAAAAATATTCTTACAAGCTATCAGCATGATCATTGAGAACGAAGAGGATAGTCACTCAGCATAACAGGATAGTCACCCAGCATCAGCATAGGCAGTCTTGAAGGGATCTGACATTTCAAAAAAAAAATTATTCGGGTACATCAGCATCAAGTGCTTGGTATCTGGTGTTGATCCAAGACTGATTCATTTTTATAAAGGTCAGTCAATCGACCGAGTCAGGCGCACCTTGTGATTGGTTACAAAGCCTGCAGCAGCACTAAATGTGCGTTCCAAAAGAACGCTGGATGCAGGACAGGCCAGTAGCTCAATTGCATACTGTGCAAGCTCTGGCCAGTGATCCATCCTCAAGACTCAGTAACCCAGAGGATTTTCGGTGGGAAAGGTGTCCAAGTCAGATCTTGCCCCTAGGTATTCCTGCACCATGTAAAACAGACGCTGGCGATGGCTGCTGGAACCGATCATACCTGGGGCTGCGGACTAAAAAATTGTCTGAACGCATCAGTCAGACGGCCACCTTCTCCATCGCTTCTTCTTTGACTGACCGAAGCCTCGGCAACACGTTGTCCAGGAACAGGAGTTTGTAACCTCGCAGTCTCTGGGAACGCATTGCACAGACCTTTCTGCAAGGCCTCCTGAAGATGTTTCATCCTCTGCTCCCTCTGCGATGGCAAGATAAGGTCTGCAACCTTACTCTTGTAAGGTGGATCAAGGAGGGTTGCCAGCCAGTATTGATCCCTCTCCTTGATACCACGAATATGAGGATCCACAGGCTTTGCAGGATCAGGGAGGCCATGCAGCGTAGGTTTGCTGAGGCATTTGGTCCGGAGTCCTCTGGGTCACTAAGGACGGCATGATCCGCAGCCACCTCCTCCCAGCCACGTACAAGTCCATGGGTTTCTTGGGACTGTAAATGATCCCTTAAAGACTGCTGCTGATGCTGAGTGCCAGGCTCCACCTCCATGCTGACACAATCCTCCTCCTCCTCCTCCTCTTCCTGTGTGATCGGCAAGCACCCAGGAACACTGTCTGGATAAAGGGGGCCTTGAGAGCTAAGGAAGTCCTCCTCTTCCTGCCTCTGTTCTGCCTCAAGTGCCCTGTCCATTATTCCATGCAGCATGTGCTCCAACAGGTGGACAAAGGGGACAGTGTCACTGATGCATGCACTGTCACTGCTCACCATCCTCGTGGCCTCCTCAAATGGTGACAGGACAGTGCATGCATCCCTGATCATAGCCCACTGGTGTGGGGGAAAAAAACAAGCTCTCCTGACCCTGTCCTGGTGCCATAGTTGCACAGGTACTCATTGATGGCCCTGTGCTGCGTGTGCAGCTGCTGCAGCATGGCCAACGTTGAGTTCCACCTGGCGGGCATGTCACAAATTAGGCGGTTCTTGGGCAGGTTAAATTCCTTTTGGAAGTCTGCCAGCTGATCACTGGCATTATATGACCGGCGGAAATGCACACAGACTTTCCTGGCCTGCCTCAGGACATCCTGTAAGCCCGGGTACCTGCCCAAGAACTGCTGCACCACCAAGTTAAGGACGTGAGCCAAACAGGGCACATGGGTCCGTTGTCCCTGTCAGAGGGCGGAGAGGAGGTTGGTGCCATTTACGCATGTGTGGCTTCTTTCCCCCAAGCACACCAGCTCAAGCACTGCATGGCATCTTTTGGCCTGCGTACTTGCGTAGCCCTTTGAACGCCTACAGAGCACTGCTGGTTCTGAGGACAAAGCACAGGAAGAGGCCATGGAGGAAGAAGAAGAGGAGGGGGTGGAGGAGAGAGATGTGTCAGAATCACCAGCAGTGACATTTTGGAGGCGTGGTGGTGGAACAACCTCCAACACTACGGCACCTTGTCCTGCATCCTTCCCAGCTGCCAGCAGAGTCACCCAATGTGCCATGAAACTTAGGTAACTTTCCTGTCCATGCCTGCTGGACCATGAGTCAGCGGTAATGTGCACCTTAACACTGACCGCCCTGTCCAGCGAGGCCAAGACATTGCCTTCCACATGCCGGTAGAGAGCCAGAAACGCCTACCGTGAGAAAAAGTGGCGTTTGGGACCCTGCCACTGAGGAACCGCACAATCCACAAACTCACGGAAGGGGGCAGAGTCTACCAACTGAAAAGGTAGCAGTTGAAGTGCTAGCAATTTTGCCAAGCTAGCATTCAACCGCTGGGCATGTGGATGGCTGGGAGCGAACTTCTTTGTGCGGTGCAGCAGCCGGGGCAGGGAAATTTGCCTGGTACAATCTGACGTCGGTGTACCGATAGCAGATTGCCCACAAGTACTTGGCTGTGACACACCTAATTCTACACCTTCATTCCTCTCAGTGCAGGTCTCAGAGAGGACTTAAGGTATAGTGGGGTTGGAGATCCCAGCTGATGAGGAGCAAGGAGAGGTCCTCTTTGTTCTTTGGTATGGGTCTTTTAGGTATGCTTGCCAACGAACTGCATGGCAGGTCAACATATGTCTGGTCAAGCATGTGGTGCCCAAATAGGAGGTGTTTTGGCCACGCGAGATACGCTTGAGACATATGTTGCAAATAGCAGCGGTGGGATCTGATGCACTCATCTCAAAAAAGGCCCACACCAAACAACTTTTGGAATAACACGCAGAGACAGCAGCGCCCTGCACATGCGGAGCTCTGCGGTGTGATGCAGTCAGTGTGCTGCCCTTAGGCTGACCCCTGGAGGGCATCCTGCCTCATTGGTGATGTGCCTCCTCCTCCTCTCTCCTATCAGGCACCCACGTGGAGTCAGTGACCTCATCATCCCCTCCCTCCTCATCACTGGAGAAAACCTGGCAGTATGCTGCAGCATTGGGAACATGACTGCCAGATTGCTGTCCTTCTTGGGCACCCCCTCTGTCTGGGCTCACGTTACTGCCTTCCTCTAGCTGAGTACCATCATCGGAGCCCTCAAAATGCTGGGCATCCTCCTGGAGCATGTACCCAACACTGTGGTCAAACAGTTCGGGGGACTCCTCAGGAGGACATGGTGGGGCTAGGGAAGGAGTCACTGATGCCATTGAGCCGAGGGAAGAGGCCGAGTTGGCAGCTGCACTTGCCAGACCCTGAGCCTGGGTGAGAGAGGATGAGGAGGATGAGGACGGCTTGGTTATCCACACGACCAAGTCTTCCACATGTTGCGACTCAACACGGCCAACTGCCGAAAAAAAGGCCAAGCATGTCCCACGGCCACGTGCTGATGAGGATGCACCGTGTCCACGACCAGCACTGTTGCCTCTAGACACAGAGCCTGCTTGCCCTCTTTTATTGGCTTGTGACTGTCTGCCTCTCCTTGTTGGCCTTCAAGACATACTAATGGCCTGCAGTGAGATGTAACTGCACAAAACTGAGATGTATATATATACCAATTATACTGCAGCTAGCAGAATCAACTGCCTGCCTGTAGTATTATTAGTATGAAAACACCTGCACTTGTCTTCAGGTAGCTACACTGTAGGTGCAACTGTGCGGGGTACACAGTACAGTAACTGGAAATACGTCAAGAGTCTACACAAGCACCTGGCGTCAGGTAGTTATACTGTGGTGGCAAACTGTGCAGGGTACACAGTGCAGTAACTGGAAATACGTCAAGAGCCCACACAAGCACCTGGATTCAGGTAGTTATACTGTACGTGCAACTGTGCAGGGTACACAGTACAGTAACTGGAAATACGTCAAGAGCCTACACAAGCACCTGGCATCAGGTAGTTATACTGTAGGTGCAACTGTGCAGGGTACACAGTACAGTAACTGGAAATACATCAAGAGCCTACACAAGCACCTGGCTTCAGGTAGCTATACTGTAGGTGCAACTGTGCAGGGTACACAGTACAGTAACTGGAAATACGTCAAGAGCCTACACAAGCACCTGGCTTCAGGTAGCTATACTGTAGGTGCAACTGTGCAGGGTACACAGTACAGTAACTGGAAATACGTCAAGAGCCTACACAAGCGCCTGGCTTCAGGTAGCTATACTGTAGGTGCAACTGTGCAGGGTACACAGTACAGTAACTGGAAATACTTCAAGAGCCTACACAAGCAACTGGCTTCAGGTAGCTATACTGTAGGTGAAACTGTGCAGGATACACAGTACAGTAACTGGAAATACGTCAAGAGCCTACACAAGCGCCTGGCTTCAGGTAGCTATACTGTAGGTGCAACTGTGCAGGGTACACAGTACAGTAACTGGAAATACTTCAAGAGCCTACACAAGCAACTGGCTTCAGGTAGCTATACTGTAGGTGCAACTGTGCAGGGTACACAGTACAGTAACTGGAAATACGTCAAGAGCCTACACAAGCACCTGGCTTCAGGTAGTTATACTGTAGGTGCAACTGTGCAGGGTACACAGTACAGCAACTGGAAATACGTCAAGGTAGCTTCAGGTAGCTATACTGTAGGTGCAACTGTGCAGGGTACACAGTACAGTAACCGGAAATACTGTAAAAACACCTGCCTGCCTGTCAGTATATTAGGAAGAGAAGAACAGGATCTAGCTAAACTGAATACAGTGTGTGTATATATATATATATACACACACACACACACACACACACACACACAACACCTGGGATGCATATATATACACAATACACTGCAAGTACAGCTAACTGACTCAACCTGCCTACTCTATCTAACTTAAATCAAATGACACTGTCTCTCTGTCTATCTATCTCTCTCCACCGCAACACACTACACAGGGCCGACGTGCAGGTGGCCTTATATAGTGTGGGGCGTGTACTAAACCCCCTGAGCCATAATTGGCCAAAGCCTTCCTGGCTTTGGCCAATTACGGCTCTCCGTACACACGGCGCTGTAATTGGCCAAGCATGCGGGTCATAGTGCATGCTTGGCCAATCAGCCAGCAATGCACTGCGATACCGCAGTGAATTATGGGCCGTGATGCACCACTCGAACTTGGCGCGAACGGCCCATAACGTTCGTAATTCGGCGAACAACTGAACACATGATGTTCGAGTCGAACATGCATTCGACTCGAACACGAAGCTCATCCCCAGTGTTGAGGACAAAGTCAATCCAGACTTGGAAAAAGTTTTCAGGCATTATTCTCACCCTGAATAAAAGGGTGAGGAGAAAAAAATTTAGGATAGATGTGAGTTATGTACCACCGCATCAGGGTGGCAAATTATCCTTGACTCTCTTGGGTTTGGCCATACCCCATAGTGGGGAAGTGGGACTTGGTGGGGTATGGCGTTTAGCAGATCCCTGCTGTGTATTAGACGTATCCATCGCTGATTCTTGGGTGATGAGCTTAGGGTCCAGCAGCAGATGCTCACCCTCTGGGGCCCACCCTTTGTAGGAGAATTTCAGGGCAAATGGGAATGCCCAGCGGTATTTGATGTCCTTCCTGGTGAGAACAAGGAGGGGTTTCAATGATCTCCTATTTTGAATGGTGAACGGGGAAATGTCTGCAAATATTTGGATGGCTTGTCCCTGAAACTGTATCTGGTCTTGTTGGCAGGAGCGTTTCATCACTTCTTCCTTAATGGAGTAATAGTGTGGTTTCACTACAATGTCCCTTGGAGATCCATCTTTTCTGGGAGGGCCAAGGGACCTGTGGGCCCTATCCAGTTCCAATTTATGTACCGGGACCGATGGGATTAGGGATTTGATAACGTCCTGTACCACAGACTGGACATCATTAATGGATTCTGGTAACCCTCTGATCCGAAAGTTGTCCCTCCTCGAACGATTCTCGAGATCATCGATCCGGGCCTGAGCAGTGTCAAGCTGCTCCTACATGAAGTGTAAATGGTCAGTGTTCTGATTCGCCCTGGAGATGGTGATGTCCAGCTTATGCTCTATATGTTTAATTCTGGTGCTCAAATTCTGAAAATCTGCTCTGATTTCCCCTGTGATCCTGTCAGCAGCTTGGGTCAAACCTTTGTCCAGCAGCTCTGAGATTTTGGAGAATAAGTCAAATACATTGAAGGTTACATCAAGAGCCTGTGCAGATTGTGCTGGTATGGAGTCTGAGTGAGTGGGGGTAACTTCCAGTGAGGACAGTCCAAAAGACCCCATAGAGCGCTCTATTAGGGACACGGTGGATGCTGGAGAAGGGGTGGCAAGAGTGGGGTCAAGGCCCAGTATCTGAGGGGCGTATGCGAGGGTTGCAGGGTGCAAGACTTGCCTGGCTGCTGTGGATGTATCCTCCGTGGCCTGGTCTCGTGGCTGAGACGCGGCCGCCATCTTGGAAATGACCCGACCTTCCATGATCTCCAACTGTGGCCCCAGGGCTCGTCTGGCGTGTCTGCCCGGCATATACCGGTGCCTGTTTGTGTCCCGTGGCCTAGGGAGCTCCTGGTAGCCGGTTCCCACGGCTATCTGTGCTGTGTGGCCAGCACTGTGCGGAGCTTCGGGCTTATGCCACCATCTTGGGAGACTCAGCGCATGCGCTCCCTGTCTTTATATTTATTAGCTTGACTTCTATCTGGGTTTGCTAGCTTGACTTGGAACAGCAGAGTGCGTTATATACATATAAAAATAAATGAACCAATTCGGGTAAAATGTTTAAAGTGAGATAGCATACCAACAGTGATGAGAGGGATAAAATGACTCAAAGAACACCGTCTACACACACACACACACACACACTCACATATAAAGATATAATGACTGTGATTACATAAACTCAAAAGATAGAATGGGGTAGCATTTAAAACAGTGTATTTTAGCACAATTCTTTACCTTACCTTCTTTACCTTGTAGTGACATTTGACATCCCTTAATGATTTCCACTTGACAGCAAAATAATCATTGATTAATCAAATTTTTGATAACCTATGTTACCATAGTGCACAATGAAATCAATGAAGATTGCTGCCCTCTTAGCGCCCCATAATCTGTTACTTTATTTATATAATGCAAAGCATCATATTTTCCTTTGATTGCAGACATTAGTTTCAGTCGATTTAACAGCGTTTATTAAAATTGGCTGTCGGTAGGTGTGATAAAGGAACACAGCACAACACTTCTACAGCATGGTGACATAGGATCATAGTAAGAGTGCACAGCTTTAGGCTATACAGTTAGACTAATATAATGAAAGCATGCTAATGTGTATACTCTGGGTTCTGCAGCATGTTAATATCATTAATAATGAATCAAGGCTTGTGCACCGGTGTGTGTCAGAATGTACTTAATTTGGGATTAATATTTGTTCTGCAACACTGATACATTCAAATAAAATAATTACTGTATACAATAAGCAATGTAAAAGTGAAACTCTTGTCAAACAACTATAAATACACATATGAAATAAATACTGGAAAGTTGTTTTACTTGCCAAAGGTACTGTATGTGTACTGTATTGAGACCTGATATTTACACAATTCTGCCACACAAGCACAGTCCTGTTTGACAGGGGAAGGGATCTAATTTATCTCTGCTGCAGTTTTATTTTCACTTACAGGTCTCTCCACTACCATGTGATTTGACTAGGGGGAAAGCAGAAGATGCAGAAATACTCACTCATCTCTCTGCCGCTCTCCTCTCTTCTTCAGTGAACATGCTCCTTCCATTGCAGCACACCTGATTGTCTTCTTGTGTTGCTTCTCCTGCCCTCTCTCTGAGCTCTGGTGTAGAGGGACTGCAAGAGGCCGATACCAGGTTAAAGCTTAACCCCTGCTCTAGCAGGATCTGGCACTGCCCTCTTCTCTCCAAAGCTATGGGCTGTGAGGAGTCTCTTAGAATAGTCACATAATTACTACAAGGCTAATAATCCTGCACCATACCTAGCAACCCTGCACTGTATGTGGAGGAGGCCGGAGAGTGCCTTAGAGAGGGCTCAGTGATAGGGTGACCACATTTCCAAACTGCCATTCAGGGAGGACACCCCGCCCACCTAAAAAAGATGGTTTTTGATTGCTTTTTTCCCCAAAAATTGGCAAAAAAAGTAACAGTAGTAACCAGTTTAGACAGGTGGTATGCAATGTGCGGGGGACAGGAGCAGAACGGAGAGGGAGTGTGGGGGACAGCAGCAGAATGGAGGGGGGTGGGGAACAGCAGCAGAACGGAGGGGGAGTGTGGGGGACAGCAGCAGAACGGAGGGGGGAGGGGGACAGCAGCAGATCTGAGGGGGAGTGTGGGGGACAGCAGCAGAATGGAGGGGGGTGGGGAACAGCAGCAGAACGGAGGGGGAGTGTGGGGGACAGCAGCAGAACGGAGGGGGAGTGTGGGGGACAGCAGCAGAACGGGGGGGAGCATGGGGGACAGCAGCAGAACGGAGGTGGGTGGGGGACAGCAGCAGATCTGAGGGGGAGTGTGGGGGACAGCAGCAGAACAGAGGGGGAGTGTGCGGGACAGCAGCAGAATGGAGGGGGGTGGGGGACAGCAGCAGAACGGAGGGGGGTGGGGGACAGCAGCAGAACGGAGGGGGAGTGTGGGGGACAGCAGCAGAACGGAGGGGGAGTGTGGGGGATAGCAGCAGAACGGAGGGGGGTGGGGGACAGCAGCAGAACGGAGGGGGGTGGGGGACAGCAGCAGAACGGAGGGGGAGTGTGGGGGACAGCAGCAGAACGGAGGGGGAGTGTGGGGGACAGCAGCAGAACGGAGGGGGAGTGTGGGGGACAGCAGCAGAACGGAGGGGGAGTGTGGGGGACAGCAGCAGAACGGAGGGGGAGTGTGGGGGACAGCAGCAGAACGGAGGGGGGTGGGGGACAGCAGCAGATCTGAAGGGAAGTGTGGGGGACAGCAGCAGAACGGAGGGGGAGTGTGGGGGACAGCAGCAAAACGGAGGGGGAGTGTGGGGGACAGCAGCAGAACGGAGGAGAAGTGTGGGGGACAGCAGCAGAACGGAGGAGGAGTGTGGGGGACAGCAGCAGAATGGAGGGGGAGTGTGGGGGACAGCAGCAGAACGGAGGGGGGTGGGGGACAGCAGCAGAACGAAGAGGGAGTGTGCATTGCTCACTGTAATAAAGAAGTGTAAAGTTACACTAACCTGGAAGTTTGTCAAGTTTGTCTGGCGGCGGCAAACTCACGGACCTCGTGGGTGGGAGGGAGGGAGGACTCGGACGATCTGATCGGAGAGAAGTTGAACTGTGGACTGGAGAAGTCGAAGTCGGAGTCGGGTTGCGCAGCGCTGCTGGCAATGTGCTGCTGCTCTCTGCTGCACCGTCTCCGGCTGCTGGAGTAGTCGGCGGCCCTGGGACTGGCACTGACTGGGCACAGGCTAGTAAGTGTGGCTGGCTGCCTGGGCCAGGCTGGCGGCTGCTCTCTCTATCTCTCGGAGCAGAGGACAGAGGCGCGCTGCTCAGCTGTAGCCATAGGTGCGGGTGCCCAGTGCCCACAATGTGCCTGACTGCCTACGTGACGACGTACGGTGTCAGCTGACGTCACTAGTTGCTAGACGCGGGGCGGGCGGCCCTAGCCTAGCAACCAGTTAAGCATATGATGTGTGTGTTTTACGGTTACACAGTGTATGATTATAAGGGTGGCGGAGTCGGATTGGTGCCGGCGGTGTTTTTTTTTTTTTCATTCCGGGACACTGTATTGTCCCTAATGAAGGTGCCCGGGACACGGGACAAAAATCTGAAATAAGGGACAATCCCGGGCAATCCAGGACACGTGGGCACCCTAGTCAGTGACGGATCAGTCCCCTGTATGGAAGGAGCCTGCTGGAGCGGGCAGTAAGGTAAGTATTAGTCCTGATACCAGCACCCCTAGACTCATTGAGCAGAAAACCTAATCAGTGGCCCTACTGCAAGGATACATTTTGCTAAATTCCTGGAGTCCAGATTTAAACTTAGGTGCTTACGCTGCTCGAATTAAAAAATACATTTAATGATGTATGATGATCACAGAGCTGCATTAATGTGTGCATTTTATAGCTACCTGGAGTATAGCTTTAATAGTTTTTGTACAGCTCTTGTAAATTTCCAGCACATTTTAGGTTTAAGTGTCTTTGATAAAAATTGATTGATTGATAAAAATTTACACAGCACTTATTTGAATCGCCTGAGGAACATTTTGATAAAAAAATTTCAGCTTTACTAAACTCCTTTACAGGCAAATACAAAGTCTGGTTGGAGCTGATTCTGAAACAAACGCTAAAGGTAGAATAGCTAATTACATGTATTTGAGTCAACCAGTCTCTGTTCACAGGATAAATTCCAACAGTGTAGCCAGATTCCAGGAAACACAGTGTCACTCAGTAGTAGTCTTCCCAAGACTGCATTTAAGTTGCGATAGAGCATAGTTGCACTCTCCTTTTTCTTGTATAACCAACAATCCATTTTCAGGCATTATGGCACATTCTTTACTAATATAGAAACACAGTTCTTGCTATAGAACTGGACATTTCTCTGATAAGAACAGAGCAAAACTGTAGCACAAACTAGGTAACACGACCACATTAGGGATACCATGCAGAGCTCTTAAAAGGGTAAAGCCCACTTCACATTTTAGAAGCCTGATTTCTTTAATAATGCATATTAAGTACTCTTTTTTTTTAATCTTTTCTTAAATCTGTGATGGGTGCACAAAAATGAAACAACAGTAAGTGAGCCAAAAAAGTGCAAAAAGGGTGTGTCGCTGGTCAGGGCCGTCTTTAAGGCAGAGCAAAAGGGACAGCCGCCCTGGGCCCCATCATTGTTGTGTGGCCCAAAGCATCTGCCTTATACTTGCCAACTATCCCAGTTTATATACTCTTGTCCCTTGAAGTTTTAGTCCTGTGCTGTGTCCCGATATCTCACTGTGAAGTTCTGTCACTAATGCTGCCCAGCTCTGGCCTATTGCTGTGTACAGATGACTCACCTGCAGACCCTGTGTTTACATGTAAATAACCTGCATTGATATGTAAATAGCCACGGCCCGACGCCATTGATATGTAAATAGAGGGAGCATTCATATGTATATCATGCCCCCCTGAGGTCGTATCCACCAACTCTTCTGTTGAATGCTGCCCATTGGGGAGGAAAAGGGTCATGCTTGAAAGTCCTGCCTACAACTGTGGTCATTAAGCCTAACATCAGCCTGTTCTGGAAAGGTAGGCAAATTGGAGGCGGAACCCTTTTTCAAAATAGCATGGTGCCACAGCACCCTGAATTTTGGTGCATGTGAATACACACATCTCAGCAGATGCACGAGGGTGTCATTAACAGATAATGGCACTGATGTGTATCTGCTAAAGGGTAGCATGTTTCTGTGGTGTCAGGAAAGCAATTTTGCATGCGTTCACACAAAGAAATGTGAACGCAGACTAAATGTCTCAGTTACATTGGTGGTCAGTGTAAATCTTCTCATTACATTGGGGCTTGGTGTACTATCCTTTCATTCACACTAATGGCCAGCGTGATGGTCCCCCTTACCATGGTTGTCAGTGTACATTTCCCTTTACATTGGTGGTAAGTGCAGAATTGCCCTTACATTGATAGTCAGTGTAAATCCCCCTAACATGGGTGGTCAGTGTAGAAGTGTCACTTTACATTGGTGGTCAGTACAAATCTCCTCGACAATGGTTGTCAGTGTAAATTCCCCCCTACATGGAGGTCATTGTATATTCCCCCCTTACACTCGTGGTTGGTGTAAATGCTCTTATTACATAGGTGTCAGTGTAGAAATCCCTCTTTATATTGGTGGGTGGCGTAAAATCCCCCGGTACATGGTAGTCAGTGCAAATTCCCTTGCACATTGGTGGTCAGTACAAATCCCCCCTCACATTGGTGGTCAGTGTAAATCCCCCCTCACATTGGTGGTCAGTGTAAATCCTCCCTAACATTGGTGGTCAGTGTAGAATCCCCCATTATATACTTTCCAAAGATTTCCAGATTTGCTCTAAAGGATTCAGAATTTGCCACAGTGTACTGCCTCCTAAATAATCCCATCCCCCCACTACTGCCACTGATGCCATCAACCCCACCAGCATTGCTACTGATCACACTCCTCTTCCCCCAGCATTGCCACTGATCCCAGGAGTCCTAGGAGTTTTCTATCTATTGATGGGTCCCCTCACCTCCCCAGTCCATGGTGTACAGGCAATGAGGAGATGATGTGCTATAACCTTTAGCAACCAATCCATGAGCAGTAATGATGTGCAATCATTGACCAGTAAGGTTATGCAGCAACCTCTAGCAACCAATCAGTGAGCATTAGGGATGGGCTATATGTTCGAGTTGAACATGAGTTCGACTTGAACATTGGCTGTTCGCCCGTTCGCCGAACAATTTGGGGTGTTCGCGGCAAATTCGAAAAGCCGTGGAACAACCTTTAAAATTCTATGGGAGAAATCAAAAGTGCTAATTTTAAAGGTTAATATGCAAGTTATTGTCATAAAAAGTGTTTGGGGACCTGGGTCCTGCCCCAGGGGACATGTATCAATGCAAAAAAAAGTTTTAAAAACGGCAGTTTTTTCGGGAGCAGTGATTTTAATAATGCTTAAAGTGAAACAATAAAAGTGAAATATTCCTTTAAATTTCGTAAAGTAGCGCGGGTTTCCCATGTTTATAACAGTCCGAGAGCAAAATTACATTTCTAAAGGAAAAAAAAAGTCATTTAAAAGTGCTAGCACTAGTTCCGGCTATTAATAAATTTTCGGTCCCGACAATACACATAAAAGTCATTGAAAGTCATTGAAAACTAAAAAAAAAAAAATGCGTGGGGGTTCCCCAAAATTCCATTACCAGGCCCTTCAGGTCTGGTATGGATTTTAAGGGGAACTCCGTGGCAAAATTTTTTAAAAAATTGCGTGGGGTTCCCCCAAAAATACACACCAGATCCTTATCCGAAAACGCAACCTGGCAGGCCGCAGGAAAAGAGGGGGGACGAGAGAGCGTTCCCCCCCCTGAACCGTACCAGGCCACATGCCCTCAACATGGGGAGGATGTCCCCATGTTGATGGGAACAAGGGCCTCATCCCCAGAACCCTTGTCCGGTGGTTGTGGGGGTCTGCGGGGGGGGTTATCAGAATCTGGAAGCCCCCTTTAACAAAGATGACACCCAGATCCCGGCCCCCCCTATGTGAATTGGTAAGGGGTACATCGTACCCCTACCATTTCACAAAAAGAAAGTGTCAAAATGTTAAAAAACCACAGGAGAAGGCTTGGGACAAGTCCTTTATTAAAAATAAAAAATAAAAAAGAGATACCAGCGATATAATCTAATAAATCCCATGCTCCTACTCCAGCGATGTAATCCAATTCTCGATCTCCAGCGATGGATGATCTCCAGCGACTCCAGCGAGGAACATGCACAGGATCCTGCCTCCACCGGATGCACCCAGCCAATGACACGGCGCTAGCTTGACAGCTCAGCTTATGTAGCTGAGGGCGGGGCCACCCGTCACGTGACCCCATTCCCCTCTGACAAGGGAAAACGCTGGGGTTTCCCAGTGAGGTGTACGGGTGACCCTGCCCCCCTCTGATGCAATGGGAATCCTGCGTTGCATCAGAGGGGGCGGGGTCACCCGTACACGTCACTGGGAAACCCCGGCGTTTCCCCTTGTCAGAGGGGGGCGGGGTCACGTGACGGGTGGCCCCGCCCTCAGCTACATAAGAGCTGTCAAGCTAGCGCCGCATCATTGGTTTGGTGCCTCCGGTGGTGGCAGGATCCTGTGCATATTCCTCGCTGGAGTCGCTGGAGATCATCCATCGCTGGAGATCATCCATCGCTGGAGATCGAGAATTGGATTACATCTCTGGAGTAGGAGCATGGATTTGTTGGATTACATCGCTGGAATCTCTTTTTTATCTTTTTATTTTTAATAAAGGACTTGTCCCAAGCCGTCTCCTGTGGTTTTTTAACATTTTGACACTTTCTTTTTGTGAAATGGTAGGGGTACAATGTACCCCTTACCAATTCACATGGGGGGGGCCGGGATCTGTGTGTCCCCTTTGTTAAAGGGGGCTTCCAGATTCCGATAAGCCCCCCGCATGCAGACCCCCACAACCACCGGGCAAGGGTTGTGGGGATGAAGCCCTTGTCCCCATCAACATGGGGACATCCTCCCCACGTTGAGGGCATTTGGCCTGGCACGGTTCAGGAGGGGGGGCGCTCTCTCGTCCCCCCTCTTTTCCTGTGGCTTGCCAGGTTGCGTGCTCGGATAAGGGTCTGGTGTGGATTTTTGGGGGAAACCCACGCCATTTAAAAAAAAAAATTTGGCGCGGAGTTCCCCTTAATATCCATACCAGACCTGAAGGGCCTGGTAATGGAATTTTGAGGGACTCCCCACGCATTTTTTTTTGTTTAATTTTTCAATGACTTTCAATGACTTTTATGTGTATTGTCGGAACCGACAATTCATTAATAGCCGGCACTAGCGCTAATGCCCCATACACACGGTCGGATTTTCCGATGGAAAATGTCCGATCGGAGCGTGTTGTCGGAAATTCCGACCGTGTGTGGGCTCCATCGGACATTTTCCATCGGATTTTCCGACACACAAAGTTGGAGAGCAGGAGATAAAATTTTCCGACAACAAAATCCGTTGTCGGAAATTCCGATCGTGTGTATACAAATCCGACGGACAAAGTGCCACGCATGCTCAGAATAAATAAAGAGATGAAAGCTATTGGCCACTGCCCCGTTTATAGTCCCGACGTACATGTTTTACGTCACCGCGTTTAAAACGATCAGATTTTCCGACAACTTTGTGTGACCGTGTGTATGCAAGACAAGTTTGAGCCAACATCCGTCAGAAAATATCCTAGGATTTTGTTGTCGGAATGTCAGAACAAAGTCCGACCGTGTGTACGGGGCATCACACTTTTAAATGACTTTTTTTTCCTTTAGAAATGTAATTTTGCTCTCGGACTGTTATAAACATGGGAAACATGCGCTACTTTACAGGGATACTATAGGCACCCCCCAGTTACGAAATTTAAAGGAATATTTCATTTTTATTGTTTCATTTTAAGCATTATTAAAATCACTGCTCCCGAAAAAACTGCCGTTTTTAACACTTTTTTTTGCATTGATATATGTCCCCTGGGGCAGGACCCAGGTCCCCAAACACTTTTTATGACAATAACTTGCATATTAACCTTTAAAATTAGCACTTTTGATTTTTCATGTTCGTGTCCCATAGACTTTAACGGTGTTTGTGTGTTTGAACAAATTTTTTGCCTGTTCGCATGTTCTGGATGCGAACTGAACAGGGGGGTGTTCGGCCCATCCCTAGTGAGCAGTAATAATATTCAGTGATCTCTAGCAACCAATTCGTAAGGATGTCCAGTAACCTCTAGCAACCAATCAGTGAGCAGTATTGATGTACATTAATCTCTAACAACCAATCAACAAGCAGAAGTCATGTGCTGTAACCTCAAATAATCAGTGAGCCATAATGTGTGCTGTAACCTCTAGCAGCCAGTCAGTGAGGGGTAATGATACACTGTAGCCTCTGGCAATCAATCACAATCGCATCCTGATCTAATTTAATAAACTAATTTTGAGTCTAGCTGCTATTTATTGGTTTATTGTATGTCTCAAAGCATGTGGAGAGCGAAATTGCATAGAAGAGGGGGCCCAAGAATATATTTGCCCAGGGTCCAATCGTTATTAAAGATGGCTCCCGAAGAAGTAGGACCTCTCCCTGACCCTTTGGGGCATAAGGCTTCTGATGGGGGTGCATGCTATATTCGATTTCCTTGCCCATTGGGAAGATACCTCAGGACCCTTATCATACCAGCATGAGGAATATACAAAGAGCCATCTCATCCCTACCCTGAGGACAGAATAACGATGAAGCACCCCTACTGGAGATTGATATGAACAGATACTACACTTGATCTTAGCCAAGTAATTGCATAGGGTTCCCTCCCACTTATCGGAAAAGTAGTAGGATTACTTTGTAGTACTGAACCAAACTCCTGAACAGGTCCCAGCTCGTAGCGATGAGTTAAATTTGAAGGAACACCATGGAAAACTTTTCTCAAATGAATGAATTTCTAACAGTGTATGTGTTTCTTTGTTTAGTAAAGTCCATCAATTCCAAAATCAAATGCTAAAAAATGCTAGGAAATTTTGAACTACTTTAAAATGACATTCATCAATGTTCATTCAAAAATCAACTAGTGTATACCTGGCCTATTTCACAATGTCTCTATACTGATGGGTTTCCTACTAAAAACTGTCCTTTTCCCAACTGTGTTGATTGTTGTGCAGCAGCAAACCAATGGATAGCTTTTAGCTTGGTTGGATGTATGCCCAGCCATGGGTTCTGGAGCCATCTGGAGTGATTTTAACTCTATGGTATGATTACTTTCCACTCAACATTATCACACATCAAACTAATGGATTCCAGGTATTTCCAGTTGTACTTGTGACTTGTAGAGATAAGGTGTCCGATCTGTCCGAAACCAGGTTCAGACTAATTTTGCTTGTTCAACTTCCCTTCAGGCTGGTTGTTAGGAAGCCAATCTGTGTTCCAACAGCCATGAGTCATCTTAACTCAGCCCATTCAGCTGTCAGCTTGGAATTCTAGATCTGTTATGAATTTCAATAAGGGAACCCATGCAAAATCAAAAAAAGGTATGTGATCCAGCAGTAAGGGGACCCCAGATACCAGCTCTTCCTCAGGTTAATGAGTAAAGGGGTACCCCTAGAAAAAGGAAACATAATTTTTTATGTATCCATCACCAATTACATCATCCAGCAATGCAAATCCATGTCAAACATGAAAAATGGCAGCTGCAGAAATAAAACTGTCGCTGGTTTCACGTATTCAAACCGAACAAAATCTCCCATGGCTAAAAATAAACAAAGAGGGAGGATCTGTTAGGTGATACCATTAACCAAAAAGGACATATTTAGTCAGTCATGGCATGGGGATCTCTGGCAAGGTACCTTCCCATGTAGAGGGTATGTGGCCTGGTATGGTTGGGGGGACACACCCTTTCTTTGTAAATGTCAGTTTTGCTGTAGTAGCTTGTATACATTGTACAGATGTGCCAGGTTACGGGCATCTACCGGGCATGTTATTTAAAGAAATTTAGCATTCATTTTTTTTTTGCTTTGGTACATGTTAGAGAGGGGCAGTGCCTAACCACCCATGCCAGTTGTTAGACAATCCTTTCTCTACTGGCCTAGAAAACGGCCATTCATTTTTAACTTTTAACTCCCACTGACTTCAATGGTGTTTGGATCTGGCTCCCAAAAGTAAGTGATGTTCACCAACCCATCTTGAACGGAACACAGGTACACTTGGCTCTTCCCTAGTGACTAGCTTTCCCACTATCTCATGAGTCTGTGGCTATTTAAACTGTATGCAAATATCCCCTTCTCACTGAGAAGATGATGGTGTGAACTGCATGCTAAAAGAGGTTCTTCAGCAGACCTACCATTCTGACCCACTCTAATAGGTACAGTACATAACACACTGCTCCTGATCATCCTTCTGTGTTTCTGTTTTTCACTCAATTGACGTTTAAGCAAACAAAAATGTATTGACTAAGCTCAAGAGGTTAGCAATTGGTAAAGTACAAAAATGGTTAGGAAAGAAACAGATAATGATCATCAGCAGGATTTGTACCTCCTGGAGTGCATTTTGTTACAAGGTCTATGAAATCTGCTAAAAATGTAAAAATAAACAAAATTGTATTGGGGTTTATTGTCAATGTCACTATTCCACTGCTACTGATTACAGTTCTGTATTAGCTGCTATTGTGTCCCATCTTTTATTTATTTTGCTGTGAATACATTGAACCACATTATGTTATTGATGTTCTGATGTATACTGTCATCTAGTGCTATTTCCTAATTCACCACCACTACAACTTGTTTATCTCCTGTATTTGATATCTCCTTCTGTTCACCCTTCCTGTTCAATGCTAGTTAGTTCAGTCGCAGCTAGATCTTCCCTGCCTCTTCCATGTAGGAGAAGGTATTTAAAGTAATTGTCTTCTTACACTTTAAAATACTGTAAAAGCATCCCCTGTACTGCACTTATCTGCAGTAAAACTAAATTGTATTCAACTTCTGTGTCTTATTGAGGAGTTAAGCTGCCTGTAGATTGTGGCAAGTGAGCACGTGACCATATTGTCTTCACAGACTGCATCTAAGGAGGTATGTCAATGCATACTGTATATTAGCATTTGAAACAGAACAGCTATTGTTTATCTTACTTACTGGGCCTATAGAATATGATTTTGTGTCTTTTGACTGTGTTTTTTGTATGGTTTACTGCATTGTCCTACCCATATGTAATTTCCCTGTGCTAGTTTGAAATGAATTTGTGTGACTGTAATTTTTTCCCTTTGTGACTGTGTTTGTGGTTGACTTCCAGGGAAAAAAAGTGTCAATAAAAAAAAACACACTACACAGGTTTTTAAAGTAATTTATTGGGCAGCTCCGGGTATCTTCTTCCAACTTCGGGGGTCTCTTCCAACTTCTCCGCTCTCTCCGGCCTCTTCTCCTGGTGTCCGGTTCTTCTCCCGCTCTCCAGTTCTTCTGCCGGGCTACTCCGCTATCTTCTGCTCTTTTGCCGCTCTTTTGCTAGCGGTGGCCCGGTCTTCTCAGTCGTCTTTTTCCCTCTTCTCACACGAGAAGACTGGGCCACTGTTAGCAAAAGAGCGGCAAAAGAGCAGAAGATAGCGGAGGAGCCCGGCAGAAGAACCGGAGAGCGGGAGAAGAACCGGACACTGGGAGAAGAGGCTGGAGAGAGCGGAGAAGAGGCCGGAAAGAGAGTGAAGTCGGAAGAGACCTCCGAAGTCGGAAGAAGACCCCCGGAGCTGCCTAAAAAATTACTTTAAAAACCTGTGTAGTGTGTATTTTTTATTGACACTTTTTCCCCCCAGGTGAATGGGTAGGGGTACGATGTACCCCATACTCATTCACATAGGGTGGGGGTCCGGATTCCGATAAGCCCCCCGCCCGCAGACCCCAACAACCAATGGCTAGGGTTGTCGGGAAGAGCCCCTTGTCCTCATCAACATGGGGACAAGGTGCTTTGGGGCGCCCCCCTTCCCCAAAGCACCAACCCCCCATGTTGAGGGACTGCGGCCTGGTACGGTTCAGGAGGGGGGGCGCTCTCTCATCCCCACCCCCCTTTCTGACCAGCCAGGCTGCGTGCTCGGATAAGGGTCTGGTATGGATTTTGGGGGGACCCCCATGCCGTTTTTTCGGCATAGGGGGTTCCCCTTAAAATCCATACCAGACCAAAGGGCCTGGTATGCTCTTGAAGGGGAACCCATGCTGGTTTTTTATTTAAAATTTGGAGTGGAGTTCCCCCTCATGATTCATACCAAACACATGTCACTATTGCTTGTTGCTCATTGGGAAAGGAAAAAACAAATTTTTCCTTTCCCAATGAGCGAGCCAGCTCGGCGCTGGCTTATTGCGGTCACTCTTCCTGGGTAAATTCTTTTCTTTTTCCTGTAAAGTTGCCTCACTATGAACGGGGATCCGACTTGGAGGCGACTTCCATTGAAATCAATGGGTACAAGTCCCCTAGAAGTCTGATTGAAGTAGTACTGGAACCTTTTCGGAGCGACTGCAGTAGTGTGCATTAAGACGGATCCATCCACTTGCATTGATTTTTTCATGTAGCGCGACTTGAGGGGACTAGGGGCGGCTTGGGGCGACTTGAAGTCGGATCCAAAGTTGCCCCTGTGTGAATGGAGTCTAACTGTAACTATGCTATGAATACTTTCAATAATCATGTTATTAGACCTATAGCAGCTTTGAAAACAAACATGTATTTGCATAATTTTCAGATAACGAGGAGAGTAGTACCTTGTTAAGTTGCTCCTTAGTGACGGCTTTCATACAGTGGCCACATTTATACAATCCAAGACAATAAATGCAAAGTTTCACATCAGCCAGCTCTGTTGTCTTTGTGTCTGATTAGGTTAGAATAACAGATATTAATGTCATTGCTGTCTGTATTTTTGGCAGTGCTGCCCACACTTTTACTTCAGCATTTAGGCTTCATGCACACAGGGCGTTTGCCCAGCTCTACTAAATGCTTTTCCTGTTGGCATCAGTGTTTTAGCAGAAAAAACATTTGACATGTGTAAACCCATCTAGATGCATTTAGGTGCCTCAACTGCTTGGGCATTTATTCATTTCATTGGCCGTAAAAAATAATTTTTTCTGGGCGTTGAAATTAATTAATGATCAATCGCTTGACATGCCTAGTGTTAGCGTGCATTTCAACGTGTTTACACATTACAAGAGTTTTTTCTGCTAAGACACTGCTGCTCCTGGATGGGCTGGCAGTGGGGGTTTTTCTGCATCTAAACAGCTCTTAACACCTATGTGTGCATGGACACATAGGCTAAAATAGAGGGGCGTTTAGAGGCAGAAAATAAAAATGCCAAATGTCCCTAAAAGTAGCATTTTTGATGCTCAGTATTCATGAGGCCTTAAAGCGGCGTTCCAGTCATTTTTGTGTTTATTAAAAGTCAGCAGCTACAAAAAGTGTGTGATGCTGCCGCCTGAACCCTCGGTCCTCTCCCTCGTCTCTCCCCCGCGCCAGCGTCACAAGTGTGGTGGGCACCTGGCTGTGACAGCTTACGGCTTCACAGCCGGGTGCGCACTGCGCATGTCACGCTGCGCCTCCTCAGTGGCCAGGCAATCTTCTGGGACCTGTGAGGTGTCCCAGAAGATTGCAGCGAGGGAGGGGGAGAGGAGAAATTCCACTTAAGTCGTCTAGGTGGCCCAAGCGGACGTGGGAGCTGGGTACTTGTCAAAACTAGGTACCCACTCCCCCCCAAAAAAATTACATGCCAAATGTGGCATGTAAGGGGCTGAGGAGTCCTTAAAGTGGAAGTTCCACTTTTGGGTGGAACTCCACTTTAACACTGAGAATTACAAACAGGTATTAACATTCCTGGTGACAGGGGCTCTTTAACAGAGGACAAAGAAGAGACCTGTATTACAAGTAATTTGCTCAGTTTTCCTAGTTCTATACTACTTCAGCAAACTCTTTTTGAGAAATGTAAATTCCTCCACTTATACATGTTATGCATTTTAATAATGGTTACATTTAAATGTGCTAAACTGTGCTAAACAAGCTTTTTGTATTGAAGTATGAAACAAAAGAAAAAGAGAAGAAAAAAAAAACAGCAACAATATCTCCAATTGGGCAAACTCTCTTTAAAGCTGGCCTGAAACCTGTAGATTTTCATTCAAAGGTTTGGATGAGAAAGAATCTAAATCATTTGCCTGAACGTTTGATGGTGCTTTCATGGACTCACCTAATTTCGAGCAATTTTCTATTCAAGTACCACGGCAATGTCTTGATTTTTGGTTGACATTATGGATTAACTTTAATAAATACATGCAAAACACACTAAAGGAATTTTTTGGATCTTTTGTTGGGAGTGCAGCCATTCGAGTTTCTTGCTCTTTTGGATTACTACAGCTGCCACGGGGTGTGCACCCCACTCCAGAGACCATACAGCTATGCCGGCTCACCTTTGAGCAGTGGGACTATGTCTACATGCAAAAAACACTAGTTATGTTTTCTCCTCTTTTGAAAGTGATTCTCAAATTGTCCACTTTAACTTTTAGATAATCAAAAGATGTCATGGTTATGCAATAGAGTTTGTCAGCTTACCTATCACCATGTGTTCATCTCTAGAGACCAGCTGACTCTCACCTGACTGCTTTTATAATCTCTCCTCTAGCATGGATCCACCCCATCTTCTATCAGAGAACTCTATATTAACCTGTGCACTGCAGGCCAGCCCTGCTGATCAACCTTTGTGTGTTTGGCTTCCTGTTTCCTGCTTGCCGTGTGCTCTACGTTTGTTTTCTGTTACCGACCTTGGCGTGTTCTCAACTATTCCTGTCTGCTCGTGACCCTGACCTTTTAGCGTGTCCCCGACTATTCCTTTTTGCCTGTGACCCTGAACCTTTGGCATGTCTCTGTTGTCCTTGTCTGCTTGTGGCCCCGACCTTGGCTTATTCCCTTACTATCTCTATCCTCCTGTTTCCTACTGTGGGCATGAGCTAGGGGACCCTAGGGGTCATGACCTGGAGCCAGTTGCAGCCCAGTCCATTCTCATCACTAGAGGCTCTGGTGAACACCTGCTGGCTCTTAGGCTCCGTGCCCTAGGGAATCTTACGCTCTAACCCCGGTAAGATCTGTGTTGGTATTCCAGTGGCCCTGCCTTCCTTACCACTCTGACTTTCATCCGCAGCAGTTAGCCGTAGGGTCCATTACCTTGCGGTGCACCCCTGATCCCAACGGTGTGCATCTGTCACCTAGCCTCAGGTGACCTGACAAAAGAATGTTCCAAAAAATGGAAATGCCCAATTAACGCTTCCTTATTTTTTTAAATACCATTGTTATTGTACAGTTTCCAGTTTGATATGTTAAAGGAAATCAATGGTCACACTATGCACTTTCATTTTCTAACATCAGCATTAATACATACAATAGTTATTTTCTTTCATGTTGTGAGTTTTACCTGTCTGCTGGCTATCTCTTTCCACAACTTCCTGAACTCCCTGAATGCTTTGCAGCTTCTCTTCTGCTGTTTACTTTCCACATATCCAATGGTACCTTGCTGCCTGCAAGCAGTGATACCTGTACCGATGCCGACATCCTGAAACTCCCTCTTCCCAGCACGAATCTTTGCCCCCAATTTCCCCTCCCAGCTCAAATCCCCCCCCCCCAACCTCCATCCTAGCACAAATCCCTCCTCCCCTCAAAAATCATCACTCCTAGCACAACCTCTCTACCTCTCAAATTACCGCTCCAAGCTCAAACCCCTCCTCTCCAAATCCCCCCTCCAAGTACAAATCCCCCCTCCCAGTACAAATCCCTCCCCTTAAATCCTTCCTCCTAAAACAAATCCCCCCCAAAATCTCCCCTTCTAGCACAATCCCCCCCAATCTCCTCCATTAGCACAAATCTTCTCTCTCCCCAAAATCTCGTCTATTAGCACAAATTCACCTCCCCAAATCCAAATCCCATATCCTAGCACAGATCTTCTCCCTCCTCCCCAATTTTCCTCTCCTGGCACAACCCCCTCAATCCCCCCTCCTAGCACAAATCCTCTTCCCCATCCCCGCTTCCAGTATAAATCTCCACAAATCACCCTTCCTAGCACATTCTCCTCCAAAGATGAATCTTTACGGCCATCGCCCCCCAAATTGCCCCCTCCCAGTACAAATCCTCTACCTTACAATCCCCCCCTCCTAGCACAAATACTCTCATCCCTAGCACAAAGGTTTGTTACTCTGCCCCCCCTATTTGTGTCCCCAGTATAATTTCCCCCTCCCTCAGACACACAAACCTCAGATGCAGCACAGCAAATGGCTGTGGAATGTGTTTCCTCCCAGGCTCCTCCTAATCTTGGCACGTCAAAGCTGAGAAGGAGCCTAGGGGAACTTTCCCTCAGCTTTGACTTTTTAACACTTTTGACAAGCTTCTGCAGGGGTATGGTATTGTGCTGTCGAAGACACCACTGACTGTCAGATTAGGACTTTTAGGGTTTGCTTATTCCCCCCTAGGCAGCTTAGAAAGAAGATAGGAGGTGTCAAGAAAACCCTGCACAGCCCGGATCTGAGAGTCCCGATACAGGAGCTCAGCAGTGGCAGGAGGTAGATGGGGGGGGGCATAGCTTGCACAGCCTCCCAGCTCCTTCCTCTTCTAGTAGTAATACTGCTGTAATTACTTCTGTCAGCTTGTAGCGTCAAGAACTTGCCAAGGGGTGCCTGCCCTCACATGATTCCACTGCACCTGGGGCAGCTGCCCCTCCTGCCCCCCCCCCTTCCCTTATGCATTAGGTAAAAAAATCTTCCAGTTACTGTTCCTCCCCCCTCCCTAAATACTTAACTGAGTCCTTTATTGATTCAGCGCTGTGTCCGTCTCCCCTCCCTCTGCTCTTACAAACTTAGCTGATAGCAGTGGGAGTAATTGTCGCCTGCTGCAGTCAGTAAAATCCTGTGAGAAAAGAGGTATAAATACCACAGTGCAAACAAGCCTAAAAGGATATAATAAAGTGCAAATCCTGTGCATAGAATACAAGTGCAAAAAAAAAACTCAAATAGTGCAAATATACAAATTGCTATCAAACATGTAGCCAGTGAAAGTTCAAACTATTGTGCAAATAAACATATATGAAGTTCAAATTGAAAAGTTCCTTTCACTAGTGTTGCTGTGCTGAAAAATCATAAGATGCTGCAAACAGGTGAAAACAGGATCCACCCCCCCACCCCCCCCCCCCATGGTGGAACTCACCAGATCCAATGGACCCTCAAGCAGTACTGCATTGCGGGTCAAACAAGCTTAGTATGGTAAGCAGGGTGATGAGATGCCAACTCCGGGGTGCGATCCTTCCTGGGGTGTTTCAGCCTCGGATATAAGGAGAAAGAGTCCGCATAGTAAAGTATGTCTTGTTTATTCAATAAAAGTGAAGTTTACAATGTTCCATAGTAGAGGGAAAACAGATAAGACATCAAATAACAGTCCAATCGTTCCAGGAAGCAACAGGTTCTCTCACAACCTAATCTGCGTTTCAGCTTGCATCGGATGTGATGTCACTGCGGTGCCGTAGTCTGCGACTGACGCATTTCGCCCTTCCCACAGGACGTTATCAAAGACAAAATACTCACGGCATCACTGTCATTTATATAGCCAAGTACGTGCCTCACCCACTCACATGACCATGACATAATTTTCTCCTGGGTTTACACGGCCTTGTGTACACCCAAGCAGGAACACTTCCTCATTGACATAAAATGCCATGCGCGGGCTTAACCCGCTCAAATAACCATACCTCATTTCCTCTGGCTGTACTCGGCTTCAAATACACCCATAAAGGAAACTTCCTCTCATAAAAAAACACTCCCAAGCATGAATGTCTGAATTCCCTGACGGGTCCATAGTTCGAAGACACTAATCTACTAAAAACACATGGACATTGAATGCTTAAGAATAAAAAGGAAGAAAATAAAAATAATATAGAAATTAAATAAAAAAATAAAAATAAATGAAAATAAATAAGAAATAAAAATAAAAATAAGAAATAAAAAAAAAATAAAAATGAAATTGAAAATAATAAAAATAAAATTCGAAATTAAATAAAATAAAAAAAAAATTAAAATGAAGAATAAACACTAAACCTATAAAAACTAGAATACACATAATAAATTAAATCACCAGCTGGATAAGAAACAATTAAAGTCTAATTCTACGTTTAACCCCTTTGGGTTCAAGGTAATAAAGGGGTTGTATGGGTTCATTTTTTTCTTTTTTTAAAAATAACAAACATGTTATACTTACCTCCACTATGCAGTTCGTTTTGCACAGAGTGGCCCCGATCCTCCTGTTCCGGGGTCCCTCAACGGCTGTCTCGGCTCCCTCTGGGAAGCTCTATCCCGAGGGGGTTAGCTTGCGGGCGTGCTCCCTGTCATACACGCTGCGTCCATAGACACAGCGTGTATGACTCGGTCCCACCCCCCGGTGGGCCGTGTCATTGGATGTGATTGACAGCAGCGCGAGCCAATGGCTGCGCTGCTAACAATCTATCCAATGAAGAGACGAGAAGACCGGAGAAGCTCGGGCAACGATTGAGAGCGGGATCGAGCGAATGACTTTCGAGGGCTCAGGTAAGTAAACCAGGGGGCTGGGGGGCTGGTAATCATCAGATGTTTTTTCACCTTAATGCATAGGATGCATTAGGGGGAAAAAACATGAACATTTACAACCCCTTTAAGCCAATAAATCCATTTGGTTTCATTTTGTGAAATGCCCTTAGTAAGGTTACCCCCCTCCAATGGGTGAGCACCCTATCTATACTGTAAAACTTCAAAGATGTGGGGTCTCGATTATGAACCAATCTATAGTGCCTGGATAAAATGTGGTTGACAAACCCCTTTTTTATGTTGTTGACATGTTCACATAGCCTAATCCAAAGCTTCCTAGTGGTTCTCCCTACATATTGGAGCTTGCATGGGCATTCCAATAGGTAGGTCACATGTGTATTATCACACAAGATGAACTTGTCTACCTCAAATGATGTACCTCTAGAAGTTGACTCAAAGTGGGTGGTTTTCCTGGGTCTATGTTTGATAGTTCAACATTGCACATATCTTCCACATGTGAAGAAACCGACCTGATCCAGAAAGGTGCCTGCCCTTTGCAGAGGGTCGACAACATTCCTGGCAAGTTTGTTCCTCAAAGAGGGAGGCTTGGTGTAAGTGAATTGGGGTTTGCTAAGTAAAATTGTAGTTAGTACGTGATCCTTCAGAAGTAATGGCTAATGTTTGGATATTATGCTGTCAACCCTGCTTATATTGTCTTGTAAACCAGTCATGAAGGCCAACCCATAGTTGTTAGTCCTTTTTTCCTTATCTTGTAACATTACATCTATATTCGGTTGTAGAACTTCCTGTTGTGTCCTAACTAATTCTTTGGGCCTATACCCTTTCTCTTGGAATCTGTTTATAATTATTTGTGCTTGGCTATTGCACTCTGCAATATTATCACAATTTCTACGTATTCTCATATCCTGACTCTTAGGTACGCCATTAAGCCATCTAGGGTGATGGCAACTTCCTTTCGGAATGTAGCCATTCCGATCTACCTCCTTAAAAAAAAAGAATGTGTGTTTAATTTGCCATTGTTCTTGAAAATAACCAAATCTAGGTAGTTGACAGCCAATTTGTACTATGTTTCCGTAAATGAAATTCCGTAGGAAATATTATTGATATCATGTAAGAATTCCAGAAAAGACTCTTGTGTTCCCGCCCACACAATGAGAATATTATCGATATTCAATTCTGGTCTTAATTCCCCATGTATGGCCTCGTGTTCCCATTTACTCATAAAAATGTTTGGCACTAAGGGTGCTTATTTGGCCCCCATGGCTACTCCCTTCCTCTGCCTATAATGACCACCATCATGCCAGAAGAAGTTTTCTCTCATGGCCAGATCCAGTGCTTTAATCAAAAATTCTTTGTTTCCTTTTTAAATTGGTGTAGATTTGTGATCTACCATCTGATAGGTAAATTTAGTATATTGCTCGTTAGGGGAAGTTAGTTTTGCCTCTGTTCCAGCTTGGTTGACGTTGCATGTGTTTCCATACTGGGCCGGTGGGTGTCGTTGTTACTATCGGCTAGTGTTGGAAAGGCAACGTGTCAAAGCGTATGGATGCTCTTCTGTCCCGGAGACAACTCGGTGGAGGTGGTCCTCCAAGTGGGATTCTGGGAGAGGGTATTTATGGGACAGATGCCATGTTTTAGGTAGGATGGAAGGATCATGCAGAGTGCTGGTCTGGAGAGGGGCCTGGTGACTCGGTTGGAGGACGTATCCTAAAGTAAATTTACAGCATAGTGTTGCCGGGTTTGGCTTAAAGGTTCAAGCACTGTGACTGACATTCACCACAAAACCAATACATCCTGTGGCAGAGGATCGTACAGGTTTATCCCAAGCAAGTCTGTGGCAGAGACTTTTGTTGGTGCTACGTACTGGCTGCTAGGCAAGTGAGAGAGGCCTATCCAGGCGAGCAAAGAGTGTTTCCCACGAGGGGAGCGCATTCTATTGTAATATTCAACTCTAAAGGACATTTGTCAAGAATCCTACAGAAAGGTATTTGAGCTTTCCCTGCAGTTTCCCTTCTGCCTCTTTCCTGCTACTTCCTTCGTTAATTGTTCAATAAAGCATTGAAAATGTACTCAAGTGTTGGCGCTTGTATCGTCCGGAGGTAAACTCAACGGAACCCTAGAACTGGTGCCGGTGAAACAGAGGGAAGGAGAGTGAAGGTAACAAGCCCACTTAAACCAGCAGATCCACTGAGAGTTATTGCTACATGTGGGGGCGTCGTCCGGGATTTGTTGACCGTCAATTCTTGCAACCCAGAGAAGTGTTGCACCGGGAGTTTACGGTGAGAGCTGGACTTTGTCAAAATTTTGCAGGAAGAGAAGGGGTTAAAACTGCAGGACTTTATTTCTGAGTGCGTAGGCGGCGGGCGCCAGTGAAAGCCCGGGAGCTACGTGATCATAGGAACAAGTGGGAGGAGCCTACCCTACTTGATACCGCGTGGGACGCGTGTATGTGTTTGGCGTCAGAGGAAAAGAGAAGCCTCGTGATCGTCCCGAGAAGATCAGAGTGTGGCTATGTCTTTTCCGGCGATGCAGCCAATTATGGGACCGAGAATGTTCCCTGCAAACACCGTGTTGAATACTGTGCTGACCGAAACCCTGCTTACGGATACTGGAGTTCGTTTGAAGCCGCAGGGGAGGTTTGTTCTGTATACCTCAGGAGATATTGAGGGACTAGGCATGATCTGCCATCGATGTGAAGGACCGGCCGTGCATCTTCGTCCGTTTGGCCGATGTCCGCAATGTGGAGAGTACTTGTTTGTGGTGGAGCAACCTACCACGTCGCCCCGTGCTTATCGGATGGATTGGGCAACAGGTATCGCCACAGTAGAAGCTGCTACTACTACAGAGAGAGAATGGCAGGCCACCACTTTGCCTGTTGTTGCTGAGAATGTTCCGGAGAGAGACACTGCTGTTGCCGTTTCATCAGGGGACATTACTGTGATTTCTGCGTCCACTACACCTACTCCTGTTGTGCCTGTTCAGAGGAAGGTGGGATATGTGAAGGCTTCCCGCGGCCGTGGTCGAGGCCTACCTCAGAGGTTGCCTGAACCGGAGCTACCAAGGTCCACGTCAGGAATGGGTAAGCCACTGATGGGGAATGTATCTGGGACTGTAAATAAGTATCTGCCAGCGGAAGAGTTGGGAGATTCGGAAATAGAATCCATGTCGGATCTTTCTGGTGATGATGACCTATTTGAGACTATGTCGCAAGAACTGTTGTGGTCACAAGGCGAAGACGTCACCTCTGCTATGACTTTCCCTGAATGGACAGCCCTGAGTTCTGGGAAGACGTCACCCTGTGTGGAGCCGCACAGTACTGTTACTGAAACTTTATCGAAAGTTGCTAGTTCACTACAGACACTGGCTGGGTCTATGGTGAGCAAATCATTGGATTCCTGTGTGCCTCCTGGTATAGGGAAAGACAGATCTTTGCCCAAACTTGCACGTTTGCAGAGAATGTTAAACAAGCGTGTGGCTGCAGAGTATGGTTTGGAATTCCCCTATGTGCCCCAGGACATAATGCAAGTGATTGAACTTAACCGGGAACTTTGGTACAGTGAAGCTGTTTGGGACTATTTGTCTGTGCCTAAGCCTTTACCAAAGACTGGATGTTCTGTTAAAATGGATGAACGTCTTAGTGGATGTTTTATGCACTGGAACTTTGGTCGGCACATCCATGCTGACAAAGTGGTCATCTGCAGGCCCGGAAAAGATGACGTTGTCTATTTCATTACCACAGTGGATAAAACGGGAAAGACACTGACCTTGCCAGATCCCCGGTTTTATTGGTGATTATGGACAAAAGAACTTTGAAGTTAGATAGTTAGTTAGTGTCAGTATAAAGAGATCTTCGTGGTCAAGATCTGCATATTCTGTTCAGTGTTTCAAATCCAAGGACTTCTTTTTTGCTAGCCGGATTTCCTTCAAAGAAATTATTATGCAGGGATGGACTCCTTAAGATTATTTTGATATAGGTAAAAAGGAAGAGAGGCTCATTTAAAAAAAAAAAATGAGGCTTTGCTCCTGATATTGTACAGTATATGTGTGTGTTTAATATGTTTTCCTTTTCAGGAACTATTGGATCTCCTATCAAGCTGGGAGGCTTTTCAGCTAGATTATAGATTATAGATATGTACAGTCATAGGATGGTTTTGTTTACGGACGTGAACATAATGTTTTGTAGATGTAAGTCTTATAATGTCTTTCCACTGTCTTTCTCTCTTCTCTGACTATCCAAGTTATTTTAAAGCTCAAATACCCACTCCAGGCTTGGGAGTTACTGTCATTGTTTTTGGACAGACGTTGGGGACAACGTCTACTGTAGTGGGGGGAGTATGTAGCGCTGGTAGATTTGCGATCTACCATCTGATAGGTAAATTTAGTAAATTGCTCGTTAGGGGAAGTTAGATTTGCCTCTGTTCCAGCTTGGTTGACGTTGCATGTGTTTCCATACTGGGCCGGTGGGTGTCGTTGTTACTATCGGCTAGTGTTGGAAAGGCAACGTGTCAAAGCGTATGGATGCTCTTCTGTCCCGGAGACAACTCGGCGGAGGTGGTCCTCCTAGTGGGATTCTGGGAGAGGGTATTTATGGGACAGACGCCATGTTTTAGGGTTGTTTTACAACCACCTGCTGGCCCTCCTGGCTGACAGGTATGCGTTAGAGTGCTACCTCTTGGTCCTCCGTTCCGGAGGCCCGTGCCGCTGCGGCGCATGGGTGGGCCCAGAAGCTTGTCTGGGGCCTACCACAGCAGCCGAGGAATGGTCCTGAGCTGTCTATCCAGAGTGAAGAAGCTGGACAACCGAGGAGATCCCAGGGGGGGACCCGTCATGGAAGGATCATGCAGAGTGCTGGTCTGGAGAGGGGCCTGGTGACTCGGTTGGAGGACGTATCCTAAAGTAAATTTACAGCATAGTGTTGCCGGGTTTGGCTTAAAGGTTCAAGCACTGTGACTGACATTCACCACAAAACCAATACATCCTGTGGCAGAGGATCGTACGGGTTTATCCCAAGCAAGTCTGTGGCAGAGACTTTTGTTCGTGCTACATACTGGCTGCTAGGCAAGTGAGAGAGGCCTATCCAGGTGAGCAAAGAGTGTGTCCCATGAGGGGAGCGCATTCTATTGTAATATTCAACTCTAAAGGACATTTGTCAAGAATCCTACAGAAAGGTATTTGAGCTTTCCCTGCAGTTTCCCTTCTGCCTCTTTCCTGCTACTTCCTTCGTTAATTGTTCAATAAAGCATTGAAAACGTACTCAAGTGTTGGCGCTTGTATCGTCCGGAGGTAAACTCAACGGAACCCTAGAACTGGTGCCGGTGAAACAGAGGGAAGGAGAGTGAAGGTAACAAGCCCGCTTAAACCAGCAGCTCCACCGAGAGTTATTGCTACATTGGTCTTTTGTAAGGCCCATGATACTGCCTCCAAGGCGAAACTTTGTTTAATGTTAGTGTAAAGCGAATTAACATTGATACTTGCCAAAATGAAATCATCTGATACTTCCACCTCTTTAAGCATGTTGATCAGCTCCTTGCTATCTCTCAAGTAGGCTGGTAAATCCTGGGCCAACGGTTAAAGAAAACAATCCAAATATTCTCCCAGCCTACTAAAGAGAGAGTCAATACCACTTATTATTGGTCTCCCCAAGGGTTTGGTCATACACTTGTGGATTTTAGGTATTTGATAAATAACCGGCATACAAGGGGCATCATCTATTAGATATCTTGCTTCTTTTTTATTAATAAGATCTTCTCTGTATGATTTATTAACCACTCCCGGACCACCCGCTGCAGTTTTACTGCGGCAGGTTGGCTCGGCTGGGCAAATCGATGTTACTTTACGTCACTTTTCCTTTTGGCCACTAGGGGCTCGCAGGCGCGATCGCTCGTGACAGAGTGAGAACCAGGATCTGTGTGTGTAAACACACAAATTCCGGTTCTTTCAGGGGGGTAGAGACAGATCGTGTGTTCATACTAAGCATAAACACCAATCTCTCTCTCCTCCTAGACAGCCCCATCCCCCCTACAGTTAGAACACACCTAGGGGAACACAGTTAACCCCTTGATCGCCCCCTAGTGTTAACCTCTTCCCTGCCCATGACATTTACACAGTAATCAGTGCATTTTTATAGCACTGATCGCTGTATAATTGTCAAGGGTCCCAAAAATATGTCAAAAGTGTCTAAATTGTCCGCCGCAATATCGAAGTCCCGATAAAAATTGCAGATCGCCGCCATTACTAGTAAAAAAGAAAATAATAATAAAAATAATAATATTTTATTTGTTTAATATTTGTTTGTGGGTTCCCCTTTAGTTTTTCATAAGTCTCTTGGTCATCTATCAGTCTATTGAGTTCTGCCATATACTGTCCTTTGTTTAAGATCACCAGTCCCACTCCTTTATCGGCTGGTCTTATGACCACCTCTTTGTTTTTTTCTAACAATCTAAGACCTTGTTCTATGTCATTTTTATGCTTTCCTGGTGCAATATTACGTTTATAAAGATCCTGCTCGACCAGGGTCCTAAAAACCTCACTAAAATGGTTGTTGGGTACTTTGGGGTTAAACACAGACCTATTTCCTTGTCCTACGTCTCTCTTTTTCTTTTTCCTCTGCCCTCCTCTACATCCTCTGGTCCTCGGTTTCTTTCTTCTCTGCCATTGTTTTGGGGTGGCGTATTGTAATTGTCCATTCCTTCTATATTCTCACTGGTGGAACATATTCTCCCCCTCTCCCCCTGAAGTGGGCTTTCTCCTCCCTCTCCAAGGGGGACCTCCATAACCTCTCTTTGGAAAACCCCCTCTGGAGTTATTGGAATTTCCAGGGTGATGGTTATGATTCCAGGGTGGTCTCCCTCACCCTCTTCCTCCTACTCTATTCCCAGGATGATAGTCATTCCTCAAAGGTTCAAATTTATTGTGAACAGGAACCTGGTACTGAGGATAGCTGAGCATAGCTGTCCTCATATTGCGGACAAGGTGATTCCCTAACGCCTCTCTCCTCGTAACTGATAGGTTGGGGGTTCCTAATAGGTCTGGGGGTGACAGCTCCTCTGGTCTGAGCTAGTTCTCTCTCCTCTGTAGAGGCCTTAGACTGACTTGCTCCATTTTCATTGTCCTTCTGCCATTTATAGACTTTATATATTTATAGTCAAATCCTGTGAGAAGGTAGCAGTGGGCGAGGCCGAGGCACACTGTATGCGTTTATGGAGGTGTGTCCCCATAAGAATCAGCTTCCTATGGTGGCGCACAGAGTAGAGGCACTATGGAGACCACCAGCGGGTGACCCCAGAAGAGGAGGTTTAGGGCTGCTTTTTGCAATACGCTTACACAGAGCAGGCAAGTATCACTTTTTATTTTAGTTAAAAAAAATACAACCACTTTAGGTGCCCAATGACTGACAGATATTTTTCAGTATACTAGAAAATCTTCAGTATTGTTGCTACAAATCTTCCTAAAGATTAACCATGGTGGAAAAGCTGTCACATAAACACTAGGGGGTCGATTTATAAATGTTTTCACACAAGATTCATACATTGTTCATCCAAGTTTCACACATTTTTAGTTTGATTCAAATTGAAAAATCTGTGAATCCTGGATGAAAGTTGTGTGAATCTTTTATAAACAGATCCCTTTATATTGATAGCACAGATTATGTAGATAACATAAATGACAACAATAACAAAACAACCAGCATTGCATAAAATATTTATTAAGGGTATATTTCATTACAAAATAGTGAACAAAAAAAATACATTTTTTCGTAAAAACGCGTCCCTTTTTTTTTTCAGCTAAGAAATCTAATTTGATAAACTTTTTACACAATTACAATCGACTTACACATAAGGGTCTTTTTATCAAATATTTTGGATAGATGTCAAATATATTGCTGCACGAGTTGTGGCTGTAATTTCTCTAATAGAGTAAACCCCCGGACTGTTAGCTTCATCTAGTGGCCAAAATGCATTATATTTTCTCATTGAGGTATTTGAAAAAAAATATCTATACCGCATTTTGGCCACTAGATGAAGCTAACAATCAAAATTACAGCCTCAAGTCGCGCAGCATGGAAAAACATGTGTGACATTACATGCTCATTCTTCCAAAGTCTTCAGCGCTAGCAGCCCCCCCCCCCCCCCATGATTTTGGTCTTTCCAGCCCCCAGGACCAGTAGCGTCAGCAGGGTGGGCCCTGTAATAAGGGAATGAAGCCCAGCCCAACCACTGCAGTGCACATAGCCACAAGATTAAAATTAAAATATGTTGAACCCCCAGATCAGACAAAATACATCAGGCCCTGCCTCAGGCAGTAATCACTGAAGAGAACATCAGAAGCTGCATACAGTAAGCTGTCTTCATACAAATTTATATTTACACCTATCGCATATGATTTCAGGTAACCCACTGCAGAAAATACATCTCATTGCTGTTAAGCTGGCCATACACTAGTAGATTTGCGCACAAACATTTGTACGAACATGTGTAAGAAAATTCTCAATACATTCAATCATTGGATGAATGCCATTCAAAAGTATTTACATTTTGTTTGCTTTTAACATTTAACTTTGGAATGAAAGAAAACCACATTCATTGTTATGCCCCGTACACACGGTCGGATTTTCCAACGGAAAATGTGTGATAGGACCTTGTTGTCGGAAATTCCGACCGTGTGTAGGCTCTATCACACATTTTCCATCGGATTTTCTGACACACAAAGTTTGAGAGCAGGATATAAAATTTTCCTTCAACAAAATCCATTGTCGGAAATTCCGATCGTGTGTACACAAATCCGTCGGACAAAGTGCCACGCATGCTCAGAATAAATAAAGAGATGAAAGCTATTGGCCACTGCCCCGTTTATAGTCCCGACGTACGTGATTTTTACGTCACCGCATTTAGAACAATAGGATTTTCCGACAACTTTGTGTGACCGTGTGTATGCAAGACAAGTTTGAGCCAATATCCGTCGGAAAAAAATCCTAGGATTTTGTTGTCGGAATGTCCGAACAAAGTCCGACCGTGTGTACGGGGCATTAGAATAGAAATTTGTTCTCATCACTGCGGTCAAAAACGGCCACCAATTTGAACCTACTAACAATTAGAAAATTTAACGAAACATCTTAAAATGAATAATTTCAAACAAAACTCAAATAGAGTATATGCCCAGCTCTGGTCCTGCTGTGCATAATGCTGAATAGACTGCGGCGCAGACAGACAGGATGTAAACAAAGTGATGTTTTTACTAGCTTGAGTCAGTTGTCTGCCAATTCTGACAGCTCTCAGAGCCAGAAATGGCAGACATGAGAGGTTATATTTGCAGACTTGCTTGGTTGTTCCTTAAATGTGCATGCTTTTTAGTAATTTTTTTTTTGTGCAAGTGGACCATTCTCAAACAGCCTAATGGTTTGTATATTAAAGTGGTTGTAAACCCTTTACAACCACTTTTTGCTACAGGTAAGCCTATAATATTGCCCCATACACACGGTCGATGTGAGCTTGTAGTCGGAAATTCCGACCGTGTGTAGGCTCCATCGGACATTTTCCATCGGAATTTCCGTCACACAAAATTTGAGATCTGGATCTCAAATCTTCCGACAACAAAATCCGTCGTAAATTCCGATCATGTGTACACAATTCCGACGCACAAAATTCCACGCATGCTCGGAATCAAGCAGAAGAGCCGCACTGGCTATTGAACTTCATTTTTCTCGGCTCGTCATACGTGTTGTACGTCACCGCGTTCTTGACGTTCGAAATTTCCGACAAGATTTGTGTGACCGTGTGTATGCAAGACAAGTTTGAGCCAACGTCCGGTGGAAAAAATCCATAAATTTTGTTGTCGGAATGTCCGATCGTGTGTACACGGTATAAGGCTTACCTGTAGCTACCCCGGATATCTCCTGTATCAGCATGTGCCGACGTCATTGGCACATGCGCACTGAAGCAATGGCACGTCCGTGCCGTTGCTTCAGCTAGTGTGCCGTTATCGGTGGCTCCCGTGCGGGAGTGACGTCATCGCAGCTACGGCCAATCACAGCACCGGACCCCATGATACCCGGAAGTAACTCCCGTGAGCGATGTACGAGGACTGCTGCGACACTATGCATACTAGCTCATTATGCCTTTGTCTTGCAGTTTTTTTTGTTTTTGTTTTTTAAGTGGGTTTACAGCACAGTGTGTAGTCAACAGCCATAAACCTGGTGCATTTCACACTCAAAGTGCTAAGTCACAGAATATATCCAATATACTGATTAATTTACAGCTATGGTATCTGAGATACCCTGGTGGTTAATCAGAGCAGCTCCCAGAGACAGAGTACTCTGATTGGGCAGAGAAGCCATCCAACCCAGTAGTGTACATAAAACACGTGGTCTCTAGCACTGCATCCCTCTACTGTTTCTAGGATGGGTAGAAAGAGCGAGACAAAGTGGTGTCCCACTTTAAGTAAAAAATTGTTAAGTGTAAAAAAAATAAATATAAAATTATATATACACTATATAGACGCATAGGAGTTGATGTGCTAAAGGCAAATAGTCTGCTCACTTTGCAAGGGAACCATCCAATCATATGCAAGCAAAAAAATATATATATATTTTTATTTTACTTGCACTTGATTGGTTATTCATTTCAAAGTACATTTTTACCATATTCACAAAGCTAAGGGACAATTCCTTTGCAAAGTAAATGGCCTATTTGCCTTTAGTACACAATGGGGTTTATTTACTAAAGCTGGAAAGTGCAAAATCAGGCTCACTTCTGCATAGAAATCAATACGCTTCCAGGTTTTATTACCAAAGCTTAATTGAACAAGCTGGGGTTAGAAACTCATTGGTTTCTATGAAGAAGTGAGCCTGATTTTGCACTTTCCAGCTATAGTAAATAAACCCCATTGTGTACTTAAAAGTGGGGTATGCCTGTAAATGAACCCCACAGACATGCTTGACCTCTTTGTTTAGACTCTGTCACCAATAAAATTGGGGACATCACAATGTTGTATAGGCTATTCGTGACACCACCCTCCAAATTATCCTCATTATCAGATAGCTTGGTAAAAAAGATCTTAGCGTGGAAATTGAGGAAGAGGATTGGTGAGCCTGGAATACTTGTATCCATAAAGGTATCGTGAACGTGGCCTTGTTCAAAGCAGGGTACAAAGTCTACTGCAAATGATATTTGGCATCTGTGCCACTTTCAAAAATATATTTGGGCCCCCCTCTTGCTTTTGGGGGTGTGGGCAGGTGGTAACACTTTTGCATGAATGGTGGACCTGCCCCAAGGTCAGGCATTTTTGGATGCGAATCCACTCTTTAAAATATTCAGTGACTATGGTCAATATTGCCAAAGATGTTCGGGTTGCGCTTTTAAATGACCCAGTGGAGAACATCCCAAGACATACACAAACCCTATTTTATGTTTTTGGCAGCCAAGATTACGATTGCCAAAGCTTAGAAAAATCCTGTGGTTAATTTAGCTTTACTAAAGCGTAAATTGACATGGATTATGTTAAATGAGAAAAAATGTGAGTATACTGCGTGACAAACGGGTGATGTCTGACAAAATTTGGAACCTCTGGCTTTCCTATTTGCAGGTGCCAGGTTGTTAGAGGCCAACGTGTAGGTGGGTGGCAATGTATAAGTGGCCAGGCACTTCTCTTCCCCTTCTTCCTCTTTTTTTTCTCTCTTATACCTCTTTCATTCTGTTTCCTATTTTCTATTCTTTCTTTCCCTTTTTTCTCTAGGTGAATTCTTGATTTTATTGGAAAGACTTTATAGGCAGTTCTTGTGCTCATAACTATGTCCTGCTGTTGTACACCAAGTTCCAATTTCTAATGTTAAATTTAGCAGCTTTGATTTTGACCCTATAGGTCATAAGGCTTACTACTGTAACTCAGAAAATTTAGATTTGTTTAATTCCTCCATTTTTGTACAATTACTTCCCTTTCATTTTCTTTGGAGGTGGCAGGATATTACGAGCTGTTAGATGAATGTTTGATTTTCTACAGCGCACTGGATTTTTGTACTTATTGCTTGTTAATATACTCTGTAATATTGGATTATTGAGCGCATTTTGGGGTGTCTGGTACTCACCCACCCCCATCTTATACTTTTGCTTATCTTTGGTTTGAATGTTATGTGATACATTAATAGTGCATTCTTTTTCTCATTTTTGTGCTTTTTTGAAAATTCTATAAAAACAATTGAAAAGAAAAGTTAATTTATACTGATGCAGTATAAAACCGTGTGCACAAAACAACTATAGCAATTGCTAGTTATTTGCAGAAAACTGAAGGGAGATCATCAAGCTTCCCACACTAACTGACCCTCTATAGTCATTCATTCCTCATAGGATAAGGGGATGGGGAAAGTCATCACACTGACACTATTTACATAGCAAAAATAGAGCGGTAAATTTATAAAATAAAAGTAAAAAGCCCCCCAAAAAAAACGTTTTTGCTGGAAAACTTCTGCAGATATGTCTCTTACCAGTCAAAATTTTGCTGGACACCTAGCTATGCCCTTCTTGTTTTAATGGAAAAAAACAGACACAGAGAAAAGAAATTACATCATAATCATGTAGTTTCACTAGGAAGAATAATGCTACCACCTAGTGGGCAGAATTGGCAATCACAGTATGATATATGAGATGTTTTTTTCAGGAAAACAAAGGGGTTGATTTACTAAAACTGGAGTGTGCAAAATCTTGTGAAGATCTGCATGGTAGCCATTCAGCTTTTAACTTCAGCTCAATTAAGTTTTAACAAAAAAAGAACTGGAAGCTGATTGGTTTCTATGCAGAGCTGCACCAGATTTTGCACTCTCCAGTTTTAGTAAATCAACCCCAAAGAATTCATCATTACAATGTCTAAATATGTATGCAGATGAAGAGTTCAACCCTTGACCCATCATGATGTGGTAATTCCACTCTAATTGTTTCAGACAATGGATAGAGATCAGCAAATGTTTTTAAAAATGTTAGCAACCTAGCTTTGAAAACATTCTATTCAGTGCAAACCTTTGCTCATCTCTAGTACATTTTTAAACCAGACTAACTGGTTTGGCCAGCTCTCTATCTGATATGAGTAATATGGTCAAAGAGGACACATCTTACATATAATCTTGAACAAATAGACTTGTCTTACAGGAACAGTAAAATGTTATTTCATCTTTTCCTGCGTTTACTAAAATCTCTCCTTGAGGGCCGTTTCACACCACAAAAACGCACTCCAGATCCATTCCGGATGCATTTCTGCATGAGCGGATTTAACGTTTTTGACACGTTTCTGGATGCAGTCCAGGTGCTTTTTTTCTTTTTTTTCCCTGTTGTTTTTCACTATACTAGGGTCCAGTGCGTTTTTGATGCATTCCAGTGCATTTTTGATGCGTTTTATTGTGTTCCTGTAAAGTCCAGTGCAGGAAAAATGCAGAATTTTCTACTTTTTTCCTGGAACTGAAAAGCCCCAGAACTGACTGCACCGGTATGAACTATGCCATTGGAAACCATTTAACCTTTTTTCCACGTGTTTTTGATGCAGAACAAAAACGAACTGGACTGCATGTGGTGTGAACTGGCCCTTAAACAAAGTTAGTACTAATTTCTTTAATAGAGTAAATAGACAAAAGGAAAGGCTGGTTTTAGAAGTTAGGTATCGCCAGAAATATTGGTGTAGGCCCGAAATTGTTCATTCATGTACAAACAATGTGATTTTTCTTCCTGATTGAAATATGGCTGACTTGGCTTATTACATCCCTGCTTAAATGATGTTAGGTCATTATAGTAATCGTATTCATTGCAAATGTGTCCATAATGAAGACATTCTTTGGCCTTCGTATACCTTGCTTCAGGTGGAATCCAAATGCTTGGATAGTCCAGGTGACAGTCCTGTGCAGCATTTGCCCCATATGTGGAATTTCTAAGTTCCACCGTTTTGCTTAAAGGAAAATTAGGATCAGTGTATTTTTGCCTGAAGTTAACATAGCCTGTTCTCCAAGTTTCAGTCGAGACATATCGTTTATTTTGAGGATGTTCTTCATGGTCATCAGAGTCTAGTGTGTGTTTACCAAATTCCATACCTTCAAATACTGAGGGAGCCAAAAACGCTTCATCAGATTTGTAATCGCTGGCACTTGATTTTGCTTTTACATCATTAATATTCTATTGAAAACAGAAATTTATAGACAAAGATTAAAAATATATTGTAAAATAACTACCACATTAAAGTCAAACAGCTATGTACACAAATGACATACAGTAATTAAGGAGTTGTTTTACTTGCCAAATGGATTTGTTTTTCTGTCCATCCAATCCTAACATTTACACAGTTTTACCACACAGCATAATTCTGCCTGACAGGGCAGAAGACCTGATCTTTCTCTGCTGCAGTTTCACTTACGGGTATCTTTCCTATCCACACCACATGACTGGGCAGTGAAAGGAGAAGCAGCACACTCATGACAGCAAATCTCTGTCATTCTGCTCCCTCCTCCTAACAGAAGGCTTCTTGCATTACAACTCACCTGACTGGCTGCTTGTACTGCTTCTCCCTCCTCCTCTTGGAGTTCTACTGTACAAAAGCTGTAAAGATGCTGATTTCTAGTCAAATTAACTAGTTACGTTAATTAATGCAAAAATTAAAATCGAAAAACAGCATCTGAAGGAATTAGCCCAATAGTGTAGTGGTTTAACTAAACAATAAAAACACCTAAACCAGTGATGACACTTGCTAATTTACATATGTGACAATAATGGATAATATGCTCAAACAGGTGAATGATGAATGTTAAATAAAATAAATAGTGAACAATAAGTCTATATATGATGATAGTGACTAATGAAAAAAATTATTTAAAAAAAGTCCATGCACAATATATAAATGGCTTCACGGTGACATAAGATCCAGACAACCCGGAAACTGTGAAGAAATAGGAAAGTGCCTCTACCTAAGCACCTTATATTTGTTCCTGAAAATATGCATGTAATAAACAAATTTTCAACTATCATATTTTTATTCTACAGGACCTCTGCTTTCAGAAAATATATAATGTGCTGGGGGTTTAAGTAATTTTATTGCCAAAAGTGAAGAATTTTACATGTGTCCAAAAAAAATGAAATAAATTGTTTTAGAGCTGAAATGGTTAAGGTATTTGCACTGATTGGATTTACAATTTAAATACATTTAAGCCCTGGTTCACAATGATGCGATTTGGCATGTCCGGCAATGGCAGTGTCCAAATCGGCCCCGCACCGGTTCCCCAAAGTAATTTCTGTACTACTTTTGGCGATTTTGGGGTGCGATTTCCATTGACATCTGTGCAGAAACCCGCACAGATGTCTCTGAAATCTCCCCCGAAGTCAGGACTGACATGCAAGAATGAAATTGTGCAAGTTCAACTGAACTCACATAATTTCATTCCCGCAGTCAGTGTGAACCTGGGCTCAAGGAACATTTTATTGAACACAAGCTGCATTCTTTAGTATCTTTTATATCTGCCTGGAATTCAGTTTGAAGTTCAATGAACTTGACAATCAGAGGACAGTTGGCAGGCAGCTAGGAAGGGATATGTTGCCTCCTTGCCACAAAGAATGTAATATATGCAGCCACCCAGAGAAGCCTACTACCCAGACCAGCTACATGCCTAGCATTGATATACCAACCCACACTACCAGGTACACTTGTTGGACAATCAGGTTTGCTTGAGAAAGTATGCAGTAGAAAGCAATAAGCTTCACTGTGAGAATATACATGAAATATCCTGAAAAATGTTTGTCTTTATTTGAAAAGCTGTGACAACTTAAACATAAAAAAGTTAAAAAAAAAAAATGTAAAAAATTGCATTTTGAGAACAGTAATGTCATTACCCTTAATGGCACTATACATTTCCCAAGGGACGTTTAGGGCCAAAATGTGTAAACCAAAATCATCAAAATTAAAAATACAACAATCTTTATTTACACTGTTTGTTAATAGATGTAAAATATGTAACGACTGGTGTACTCAACAATGCAATAGTGCAGTTTCTTCAGAGCTTCATAAATGAGGGTAAGCTCTGCTGAATTCCATCATCCAATCATGTGCAAGCAAAAATGCTGTTTTTTTTATTTGTCATGCACGTGATTGGGTATTCTTTGCAAAGTGAAGCTTCACCTCATTTACTAAGCTCTGGAGCAACTGCACTTGCAAAGTGCACAGTCTATTTCATCCTAGTAAATCAACCCCGATATGTCATAGAAGACCAAAAAAGTCCCTGATTGGGGAATAAATAGAGTATTTCCATAGTGCTTGGCATATCTGCACTGGTCCCTGTACAAGGACTGACCCCTTATTCAGGAACCAGTGCGGATATTCCAAGCACTGTGGAAATACTATAATAATTCCCTGATTAGGGACTTTTGGGGTATTCTATGACAACATAATGGGGGTTATTTACGAAAGGCAACTCCACTTTGCACTACAAATGCAAACTACAAGTGCAAAGTCCACTTGAAATTGCACCAAAAGTGCACTTGGAAGTGCAGTCACTGTAAATCTGAGGGGTAGATCTGAAATGAGGGGAAGACTTGCTGATTTTATTATCCAATCATGTGCGAGCTAAAATGCTGTTTTTTTATTTTCCTTGCATGTCCCCCTTGGATCTACAGCAACTGCACTTCCAAGTGCACTTTCAGTGCAATTTCAAGTGCACTTTGCACTTGTAGTTTGCACTTGAAGTGCAAAGTGGATTTGCCTTTCGTAAATAACCCCCAATGCATTGATTAGTATATGAGCCGTTATGCACTTTGTATCTTTTAATGAACATTGTAAATATAAATTGTAATATCTTTCATTTTGATGATTTTGGTTTACACATTTTGGCCCTAAAAAGTCCCATGGGGAATGTATAGTGTTATTGTGTATTCGATTAGGGATGTTGGCCACATCTACTAACACATTCTATCTGCCAGGATTGTATTTGCAAATAATCACACATTTGCTATATAATGTGTAAAGTAATTGTTGTGCAGACCAAAACCTTCTATTTTTTGTCTAAATATACATGCAGCTTACCAGATTTGATGGAAGATGTAATTTGGGATGTAACATGTGCCGATACACAATAAGGTAAACTGCCAGAATCACAAGTGTTATCAAACAAACACATATGGCAACAGTAGATCCCAAAATGACTTCCTTGGGTGCCAGGTCTGTAGAATAGATAATATTACAGCAAAAGTGTTTATATAATTATTGGTACTAGTTTTCAATACAGTTTTGCATCTTTTGATGTTAAAGGAAAAAACAAGAGGATATCATAAAATTTAAACACCTGAATAAGTTAACATTTTAAAAAAAAAATTACTTACATTAATATTAGAAAAATTTAGCATTTTTAGAATATATTATCACTGATTTTTCTTCTGTTGTGCAGGCTTACAATGACCATAATTTTTTTTTATTGAATACGTTTTGAACTATTCTATGTGCCGAGGTTACTATAGTGTTTAACCCCGTACACACGGTTGGATTTTCGTCCGGGAATTGTGTGATGACAGACTGTTGGCCTAAAATCCGACCGTTAGTACGCTCCATCAGACAATTGTTGGCCAATTTTCCGCCGACAAATGTTGGATAGCAAGCTAGTAAATTTTTCGACGGACAGCGGTCTGTTGTCAGATTTTCCTATCGTCCGTACACAAGTCTATCACACAAAAGTCCAAAGTACAAACACGCATACTCGGAATCAATGCTCACCAAACACGACATTAGCAGAAGGTGCCCAAAGGGTGGCGCTCAAGAGCTGAAATTCCTCGTAGTACGTCACTACGTTTGTGTTTGTTGGCTGACAATTATGTGCTGTTTGTATGCAAGACAAGTTCACGGCACACGCCCTTCAGACAAAAGTCTGGCGCTTTATCTGCAGAAAATCCGATCGTGTGTATGAGGCTTAAGTGTTGTTGGAAACTGTGCAGATATGAGTGTATAATGAACTTTAGAAGCAACAAATTAGAAAAATGAATGCATAGACAGCACAGTAAAAACACTCATGAGTACAGTGTTATTTTGGATGGAATCTTGAGAGATTTTGTACCCCACCCAGAATATTGCATTTCGGTAACATGCATTTTACTGTGTACTGCAACACACCTCGACACTAAGGGGTTGATTTGCTAAAGCAAATCCACTGCGCACTGCAAGAAAATAAACCCCTAATGCCCCGTACACACGGTCGGACATTGATCGGACATTCCGACAACAAAATCCTAGGATTTTTTCCGACGGATGTTGGCTCAAACTTGTCTTGCATACACACGGTCACACAAAGTTGTCGGAAAATCCGATCGTTCTGAACGCGGTGATGTAAAACACGTATGTCGGGACTCTAAACGGGGCAGTAGCCAATAGCTTTCATCTCTTTATTTATTTTGAGCATGCGTGGCACTTTGTGCGTCGGATTTGTGTACACACGATCGGAAATTCCGACAACGGATTTTGTTGTCGGAAAATTTTATAGCCTGCTCTCAAACTTTGTGTGTCGGAAAATCTGATGGAAAATGTGTGATGGAGCCCACACACGGTCGGAATTTCCGACAACAAGGTCCTATCACACATTTTCCGTCGGAAAATCCGACTGTGTGTACGGGGCATAAGTGTTACATTGAAATAACATAGTGCATATTCATACATATTTTTGCTGTGGTGCATTCAATATACAGTAAATAGGCTTCCTTAACACAATACAGGTAATGATTGAAAGACTGTACATTAAAATGTGTGGGGTAACGTTACTCATCGGGCCAGTCTGAATGGGTCCCAGTGAATTATACACTGAAATACACAAGTATTTCAAGTTGAAAATTTATGATCGGGCTTGTGTTTCCAGATATGCTGTTAATCTTAAAACTGAAGTCTAATCTGTTTATATTTTGTTTATATTTTCCCTTTCTGATTCCTCTCTTCCCTCTTCTTAATGATTTTTTTGGAAAAAAACTTTCCATTCCCATTATAAACTTTATTTTAGACCCAGTGATATTATCACTGGATCTCGTGCTTCTCTATGCAATGCAGGCAGATTATGACTGGTGGGAGGGGCCTGTAGAGTGTTGCACATAGCTTTCTGAAACATCACAGTACCCTGCCTCAGTACTCCTCTTAAAGCGGAGTTCCCACTGTTAAAATTTTTTTTTTTTTTAGGATGAATATCTTTTGTTTGAAATGCTTATTTATAGCACTCATGTTTCTGTGCTGAATTGGCCCTCGATTGTCAATTTCGTAGAGGAATATATCTTATATTCCTCTTTCCAGGCAGTTTCCATAGTGCTTGTGGGCATGTGAAGCCCACAAGCACCATCTTCCGGGCTCTGGTGCAGCTGAGCGACCAGCATGCACTGCCCATTCTCACACATGCGCAGTATGTACGGCGCAGCGCTGTACACTTCTGATGTTGCCATCACAACGAGCGTCGTCGTCGGAAGTGCCGCCCCCGTTGTGATGGCAACGAAGCCCTCGCTGCTGCCCAGTGACTCCTGGGAAATGATGAAAAGCATCCCCCAGGAGCACTAGCGAGCATGGGCGCTGAGGGAAATGACGTCAGGCACCTTGGAGAGGAAGAGGCAGATTATGAGGGACCCCCCAGCAACAGACCTGAAAAGGTGAGTAAAAAAAAAAAAATTTTCCCAAAGGTAATGTTCTTTGTATTGAATGCAGCTCAATAATATAAAATTTGTTTTATGACTGGAACTCTGCTTTAAGAGCCTTCAGCCCTGATGCAAATAGTGGGCTGGCCCTTGGGAGGAGTTATGCAATTATCACATTTTCTTAATGGGTGGATGTCAGTCTGGAGGAGTGGCCATTCCTAGGTAGGCTTTATCTGCATGCAGACTGCCCTCAATAAACAGACAAACACGTGTGTAATGTTGAGCCTCCATGAGAGGCTGACAGTGTGCTTTGAAATCAGACTAAGCTATTTTAGTAAAGAAGAGCTTTAAAAAACAATGTCACTTGACCCTTTGCAATAAAAGAAAACATCAGCAATCTTCCAGATGTCATACATATTCTATGACCCAGACATAAAAATTGACTGTATTTACCATTCAGGTTCACACACACTTTTGGACTTAGATTACTTGTTCTTTCCTCAAACTTCATCTGTACACTGATGCAGTAATGGTCAGGTGCTAGGTGTGTTGTTTTCCATACATTCTGATGTGTGACCTCAGTAAACAGCAACTAGAAGAAATGATACATAATGTTAATAATGTACCAGAATATAAAAATAGCTGCCAGCCATCTTGTTTTGAACCAAATACCAATGTACCTCTTTCCTTCTTAATAACATTAGGTACCAGATGTGTCATATTAACCTCTATTCACCAGAAACCCTTCTCTGTGTGATTAAGTTTCAATTTGCCTTTAGTATTTGACTTCTGAGCTAAACGGTAACCAAGTTGTACACTCCTGTCCAATTTGGGAGCATCAGTGACCGTTGAACAATGTGCAGGAAGGTGAGTGAGCTCCCCCTAGTAGCAATGTCCCTAGTTTTAAAATAAATCAGAGGGGTGCATAGAGGAGGTTTTTGCAGCCTGCGTTTGTGCAGGCATTGAAGCCCATTCAAATGAATAGGCTCCTGTGCCTGTGTTTCTGGAAAAAAAAGTGCAAGCACCTTTTCAAAAATGTGGTCGCAGGGAAATTGCATGGTCTTTTTGACCATGCGATTTCCCTGCGGTTCCCACACCCACAAACACACCTGCACCCCACACCTGCGTGCTGAGATGCCTGGGGATGCCATTCAGAATTAATGGCAGCCCCAAGCATCTCCTAAGAGCAGCGCAATTTAGCTGCAGGTGGTTGAACCTAGCGTTAAGCTTAAGTTTAGATAAAAAAGTCGCTTATCTGTAATGAATAATGTTCCCATTGGATCCTGGAGAAATGCCCCATCCTCCTCCAGCCTCTGAACTTCCAGCATTGTAAGGGTAACAGCTTCAGGTCTTTAGGCAGAACAGCAATACAGATGATCCAACACGGCATGCCCCCTCCTCCCTTTTTCTCCAACGATAAAAGTTCTTTCATAGATTAACAGCTTGTAACATGATCTGTGAATAGTAGAGGAAACCCTTTGACTGTACAGACTCTCCTTCATTCATAGATCATGTTACAGGACTGGTCATGTCTTCTTTGGACCATCTGTACTTAGGGTTGCCACCTCATCCTTTTAAAACCAAACACATATGAATTACACAGGTTCTGTGGCTGATTAAGGTGGTAATGAAACTCACTCTGTGCCTTATCTGCATTAAATTAGCCTCAGAACCTGTGTAATTCATATGTGTTCGGGTTTAAAGGGATGAGGTGGCACCCCTATCTGTACTGCTGTTCTGCTTGAAGCTGTTAACCATTGCAGCACCAGACGTTCAGAGCCAGGATCCAGCACAATGTGGGACATTGAAAAATCGAAGGCACACCAGCCTAGTGCATTATCACAAAAAACTTTAATAAATAATAGTAAAACACTCCATTATACTCAGAAAGAGAGAATATTCACAGGCATAAACACAAAGCACCACCAGACGAGTGTCAAATAGGTGCAGCTGATGGGTTTCGAGGGACTTGCCCTCTTCCTCTAAATCCATTTGACGGACACAGGTCTGGTGGTGCTTTGTGTTTTTGCCTGTGAACATTCTCTTTGTGAGCAAAATAGAGTGTTTTACTACGATTTAATAAAGTTTTTTACGAAAATGCACTAGGCCTTCTTGCAATTTTTCAATTTTCGTTTGGTGTCCCTGTACTGAGGGCAGCAAAGCCATTGTGCATCCATTTGCAATCACAGTTGTTGATGATCCTAGGTGGTCCCATTCGGTGGTGCATGGTGGAAGCTCTATCCTTTTTTGGTTCCCAGGGAGACAGGACCGTCACGAAGAGTATCTCACCTTAGCGCAGGCTTTGGTGCTATTTACAGTGTGGGACATACTTCATTACAGGCAAGTGACATGACTAAAGCTGTGTGGATTTTTTTTTTTTTTTACTTTAGCTAAACTTCAGCTTTACAAAGCAAATATTTGCTATGTTATAGAGAACATTAACAAATGTTGACTATGTTTAAGCAGTATAAGTAAAAATATATCTGCGCTAGTCTGGTATGGAACTGCTGCAACTCAAATCTGATGTGGTAATGAATAAAATAAATTGAATAAACAAAATATCTACCTAAGTGTTCAAACATAAAGTGTGTGTGTGAACAATATGATAGCAACTTAGTGATGCAAATAACAGGTGTCATAACAAATGCATTAATCAAAATGTCAATGTGCAAAAAATTGCAAAAAATTCCAGTGTCTAAAAAAATTAGGTTACACTGAAAAAGTTCAAGTCCATCAGAAAATCCATACACTTAATAAAGGGTGTGACAAGTGAAAATGGTATTCGACTCCGTGGCTACCAGCGTTCAAGAAAAACGGCAAAGTGTTTCATCCACAAGAATAGAGAGCAGATCTGATGGATCCTTATTACAGAGATCAAGGAAGCTTATGCCGGAATGATCACAGGTGCGGAGATTTCAAACAGCGTGTCTTGATACACTTGCAGGCATGAGCTCCATGTGTTCAAAGATCATAAATGAAAAGGGAAAAGCCTCATAGTGTAAAAAAGCCAATTTTATTTTTAAAAAATAAAATAGATGAACTTACATAAAGGTTAAAAAAATTCCAGCATGAATGATATCTCTAGTGGCGGTGTCAGTTTGCCGACTAGATAGAATAGCGTTGCAAGTACTCTCCGATCCGACGCATTACCACATAACTGTCGTCTACTGGGAAATGGAGACTATCCTGCAACGCCAGCCAAAGGCTTATAAAGAAAAGGTGACACCGGAAGTAGATTCAAAACTACTTCCATGTTTCTAGATGAGCAAAAATATGTCTGCTTGCAATGATTCAACATCACAAATGTTGAATCATTGCAAGCAGACACACTTGTAGTGCAAAGTGGATTTGCCTTTAGAAAATAAAATGTGTACAATTGTCATGTGATCTGCTGTGATTGGTCACAGCGATGACATGGTACCAGCAGTGACCAATCACAGTCCATCTGTACCATGTGATTAGCTGTAGCCAACAGCTAACACAGCGGGTAACAGATCGCTCCCGGAAATGTGAATATCCCGCCCAGCCGTCATTTGTCTATAGGCCAGGTGGGAACTGGTTAAGAAAACATGTCTTGAGCATCCCCCTGTATGTAAGCCCTGCATTACGATTCTGCCTAAAGTACAACGGCAAAACTTATTTTTTGTTTTGGATAGCATGCAGAGGGATTAGAACAATGGTCAGGTTTTAATGCTGTCTTTGCTTCCATTAGGAAGATTCACCCTCTCTATTTGTCCTGTTTACTGTTATAAATGAAAGTGAAAGAAAAAGCTGAATTTCAGGTTCATCCTAGAACAGGGATAGAGGGGAAATCTTCCAATGGGTTCAGTAGTTCTGATGACCCTGGTGACAACCAGGAATTCCCTCACTTTGGATGGATTTCCTCTCACTTCCTGTTTTGCCTTTTGAACAGGAAGTGAAGGGAAATCCCCCAAATGGGACACTTTGACAGAGGTTTTTCCCTTAGCTCTACTATAACCCTTTGCCACACCTGCCTCCCGACCCTTTAAGAGGTTCTAAATGCCCAGAGACGGAGGCAGGCATTCAGATCATGTGACAGATGTGATTGGCTGTCACAGCAGTCCCATGATTGGAAAGCTCCTGATCACAAGCAGGCATCGGGGGCTTTCCGGTACCCGCGGGTAACTGTGCTGGGAGCAGGCAGGGCATGCGCTTTCAGCACAGAAATGTTTACATAAGAGATGCATATATGCATCCTGTCTGTGTTAAAGCCAGCAAGCCAAGAGGCCGCATATATGTGTATGGCCGGCGGGAAGAGGTTAAGAATGGTATACATAAGTGTCCTGTTGTATAGAACTGAACTTTGGAGGAAGAAAATTGCATTATTGTAACTGCTGATTACTCTGCATAAAATAGCTAAATGGAGAAGTTTTTTTTGCCTGTTCCCTTTAAATCTCTGCCACCTGGTTTCCCTCCACCTACATATACATATTTGCCTATGCTAACCATCATATAGTATGTAGGCAAGTAAACACAGGGAGATGTGTATTTGCATAATGAAACATGTTTATCATTTTTATTTCCTATACAAATTTTTAAAAAAATGGGATCTGTTTGAGATGTTATATTTGTATGTCGGTTTTAACGATCTGAAATTTTGGAGACTCACATTTACTTTACTTCCGCATTTCAATTATCTTCAGCTTACCTATCAATAGGAATCCTGCTACTCCTGCTATCTAAGTTATCATGGCTTTTTGGTCAATATGTGAAGAGTAGGACGGCACTACTCTATATAATGAAAGATCTCTCACCATTAGCTAAGATAGGGTGAAAGAAAAGCGATAAAAGGTATATAGCAAACATATTTTAACATATAGGCTTAGGCTCCCTCTGCTGGTCACTGAACTAATGTGCAAACATTGCTTATTCATTTTAGGGAAGTTCAGTAACTCAAAAATTACATTTTGGGTTACTGCAGTCAAGATAAAGATGACATTTTATTGGCTGCCATGGCTTAGTAAAATGTAGCCTCACCTTTCTGATAATGTAATATTGTAAATCAGGGCATTAAAGTAATACATTTTGCAAGTAGTGTTGCTAACCTGTCTGTTTTCCTTGGGCTGTAAAAAAAAAACAAAAACAATGTGCTCCTAAGCACAGTATCGGGGCCTTCTTTCTTGCTTGTGTCAGTATTAATAAACAGTATGTGGAATATGGAAAAAATGTTATTGCACTTCCTAGCACCTCTTCTTGCACTTCTTAGCTGCCAGGGTTTCTTGAAGAAGCCCAGCCTACCCAAAAGGCATACACTGGGGCATGCTGTTCAAATGAGTGATGGGACTGCATTACTAACTGATCTGTTAAAGTATATGTGAACCCTTAGAACTCATTCACATTAGTGGTTGCGGAGTGGTAAAACCCTGGAGGTTGAGCTGCACTTTTACTGCATCCCCCCAACCACTACCCCCTTTAGCTGCAGAGGCAGCAGCATGGGGTGTACACATGCTACTGCAGGAATTATATCCCCTGTCACTTTCAGCAGATGCTACTTTCCGTTGAATGTGACCTATTCAAATGAATGGGGCTGTTCTGAAAGGGCCAATGCACACAGTGGCGCCAAGCTAGTGTGGGCTTCAAGGGGTTAAAGAAGGAGGTGGGGAGGCAATATAAAGCCTCTTGTTAAATACTATTCAGAGAGCTTTTCAGAGAGCTTTTCAGAGAGCAAAGCTAGCATGAAAGAGAGCTTACTAAATGTTTTGCTTAAAGCAACTTTTAGTCTTAATCAGCTAAACATAAAACTTGCATCAAAACAAAAGCTGTGCAAAGTCTTACAGTTTGTTTTCTTTTGAAAGCAAGAGCAGCAGAGTTCCCTCTGCAGAGGTTCGGCATGTCCCCTGCTGCATCAGTCCTATAGCTTCTCAATCAACAGGGAGATCTAGCTCTGACTCAAAGGGAGCATGTTGGACCTCTGCAGAGAGACTGCTGCTCAACTGCAGCAATAGCAGTAATCCAATATTAGACTGTAAGCGATTGTGCTTCTGTTCTGTTCCTCTCCTTTTACTGTTGTATAGCTATCCTGACTTCCTCATTTACTGCATTTCCCCTTTTCAGCTAGTCTGTGTACAAAACATTCACAAAATTCTAATCTCCTGCTTTTCTCAGACATCTGCATCGAAGATGCAAACAGTAATCAAAAGGAGTTTCATTTTGTATAATTTCCAAAGTTGAATCCGTTTCCATACAGTTTAAAGAAGAAGAAGTATCACTGCAAATGAAAATCAATTTTTGAATTCTCCAATGGACCTAGTTACGGGGGGTGGCAACCCATCGATGGCGAGCTACCCATCAACTGTCGACAGGTGATGGGTAGCGAGCAAAAACAACCCAGTGTTGCTGACCCGGTCTTCTCCTGAGAGCTCTGGAGTGGCACAAGGGGATGCTCACCCAATCATAGGATGCAGAAGCAGACCCCACCTCTGGAATAGCTCAGGAGAGTTTGGGCTCTTCTCCAAAGTCACCCAAGCTCTTCCTCTTCCGCGCTCATCCCCACCAGCCCTCCTCCTGGATCCATGGGGCTTGTGGGTGATACCAGGCAGAAAGGTGGGAGAGGATTGCCAGCAGGGATCAGCGCCAGGACATGTAGATTCGCCACTGCACCTTCCCTGCGTCACTTTCTTGACTAGTTTCATTTTGTGCCCTCCTGATGCTCCATCACCATGCCCTCCTGACACCACAGTACCATTCTCTTATGCCCCCCCCAAATACCATACCCTCCTGACCCCCAGCACCATGCAATCCTGACACCCCAGCCCTCCTGATCCCCCAATACCATACCCTTCTGCCCCCCCCAGTACCATGCCCTCTAGACACCCTGCCATCCTGATCCCCCTGTACTGTGCCCTCCTAATATCCCAGTACTATACCCTCCTGACCTTCCAGTACCATAACCCCCTGACCTTCCAGTACCATACTCTCCTGACCCCCCAGTACCGTGCCCTCCTGACCCCCCCTGCACAATGCCCTCCTGACCCCCGCCCCCCTGCAGAATGCCCTCCTGACCCCCCCCTGTACCGTACCCTTCTGATCCCCCCATACCTTGCCCTCCTGAACCCAGCACTACATACTAATGACGTCTGTACACTGCCCTATATGGTGGGGACCTCTGTAAGCTGCCCTATATGCTAGTGACCTCTGTATGCTGCCCTACATTATACTGACCTCTGTATGCTGCTCTACCTACTACTGACCTCTGTACGCTGCTCTACATACTACTGCCCTTTGTACATTACTCTACCTACTACTGACCTCTGTACACTGCCCTACCTACTACTGACCTCTGTATGCTGCCCAACATCCTACTGACTTCTACGCTGCCTGATATCCTACTGACCTCTACGCTGTCCAACATCCTACTGACCTCTGTACACTGCCCTACCTGCTACTGAGCCCTGGACACTGCCCTATCTACTACTTACACTGGGCAGAAATCAGAGCAGACAGCCAGGCCTGAAACTAGTCAAGAAAATCAGCCTGCAGTACCAGATGTTCTGCTTTCATATTGAACTTCGGCATCAGACTTGTGGGCGTGACCAACTCCCCAGGCATGAAACCCACAGGCTGCAGCGAGCGAGTGAGGAAAAAGGGGGGGTTTGGGACTTTGAATGAAGCCAATGGTTTGCAAGCCGACACATAACGGTGGATCAAATAAATTTTATTTCATATTCATACACACAATGGTATCAAAACAATGTCAAAATAAACATTTGGTAAAATGTTAGCATTGATAACCACAGATCAATGTAAGGATCATTAGCATTGTTATCAAAGGTATAACTGGTAACAGAAGTGATAACATGAGTATGAGCCATATTACTAGATAAAAACAGGGATCACCAGGTGTCAGGAAAAATAGATACTTAAAACAAGGTAATGTCTGCCTGATATCTGGCCTTGAATTCCTGTTGAAAGGTAATAGCCTGTATAACATGGGTTAAGACAATGAAGGGGAACTGGTAGCTCGACGCGTTTCGTGGTTCGCGACCACTCATCAGGAGCAGACATGTCATATGACAGTCTCCTCCCTTGCACCTTGACTCATCTGCCACTTTTATCTTTAGGGTGCCTCGTGGCTCCTCATCGCCTCCCGGGGGGGTGCCTGTTTTTGGTCGCCGCGGCGGGGATGCCTGCCTCAGCTCCCGGTTGGCATTAGTTCTGGACGGCTTGCCGTACCTGGCCACTCACCGTCAACCCATGCCTATTGTGAGTACCTCTACTGTTTGGGGGATTATCAGCCCTCATGTACCCACCTTTTGACTCATGATATCACTTTAAATTCCAGAAATATGACATGTCTGCTCCTGATGAGTGGTCGCGAACCACGAAACGCGTCGAGCTACCAGTTCCCCTTCATTGTCTCAACCCATGTTATACAGGCTATTACCTTTCAACAGGAATTCGAGGCCAGATATCAGGCAGACATTACCTTGTTTTAAGTATCTATTTTTCCTGACATCTGGTGATCCCTGTTTTTATCTAGTAATATGGCTCATACTCATGTTATCACTTCTGTTACCAGTTATACCTTTGATAACAATGCTAATGATCCTTACGTTGATCTGTGGTTATCAATGCTAACATTTTACCAAATGTTTATTTTGACATTGTTTTGATACCATTGTGTGTATGAATATGAAATAAAATTTATTTGATCCACCGTTATGTGTCGGCTTGCAAACCATTGGCTTCATTCAAAGTCCTAAACCCCCCCTTTTTCCTCACTCGCTCGCTGCAGCCTGTGGGTTTCATGCCTGGGGAGTTGGTCACGCCCACAAGTCTGATGCCGAAGTTCAATATGAAAGCAGAACATCTGGTACTGCAGGCTGATTTTCTTGACTAGTTTCAGGCCTGGCTGTCTGCTCTGATTTCTGCCCAGTGTAAGTAGTAGATAGGGCAGTGTCCAGGGCTCAGTAGCAGGTAGGGCAGTGTACAGAGGTCAGTAGGATGTTGGACAGCGTAGAGGTCAGTAGGATATCAGGCAGCGTAGAAGTCAGTAGGATGTTGGGCAGCATACAGAGGTCAGTAGTTTATTTGATCCACCGTTATGTGTCGGCTTGCAAACCATTGGCTTCATTCAAAGTCCCAAACCCCCCCTTTTTCCTCACTCGCTTGCTGCAGCCTGTGGGTTTTATGTATTGTAGTCATAGGGATGGAAACGTGCGACCTTACCCGGCGCCATTTCATTTAAAGTCCCAATTCCCCTCCCCCATTTGGTCCCCAGGCATGAAAAAAAAAATGTGAATAAAAGTGAATGCCGAAATTCTCACTGAAGCTAAATTTTAAGTTAGGCTAAGTTGAAATTTTTACAGTGACATTAGTTCTAGTAGATTTTTCTAGGTTTTCTTCATGCCATCTTTAAGTTAATTTGTTTTTTTTTAAAGGGGGCGGCGCTGCACCCCAGTTATCTTAGATCTCTTCAATGTTGTCCAGGTAGATCACCATTTCTCAAAGGTTGCCTACCCCTGACCTAGTACGTGGAGCACTTGGTCCCATTCCAATAGTGCTGTGGTTGCTGAGCCGCGTCGGACAGTCTGTCCTCTTCCCTACCATGGCTGTCTGCCTATACTGCTAGCAAGAAGATGGACTTTATGCATGATGGCACTCATATCTGTCAGTAGGAACACTCTGGAGAAAAGCACTGTCATTCACCAAAGCAGGTGGAAGGGATTCTGTGTATGAAGCTAGTGTTAATGTTATTATCATTTATTTTTTTATTATTATTATTATTATTATTATTATTATGAATATTATTATTATCATTATTATCACCATTATCATGAATACCAACATTGTCAGTGGTGATGCATCATGGCTTTGCATCATTTGGCTTTGCATCATTTTGCGGGGCCACTGCATCACATCACACCAATATTGAACTTCATTACAGAATGTATACCTTTTATCCTCATTATTAAATACACAGACACGCCTCATGTAAAGTCCCACCAATCCTCTTCTCTCTTTGTTTGATATATTACATATACAAGGATGGAGGCGTGTAGGTGCTGGCTGTGACCGGTCACACCTGTTCTCCAGTAGAGGACATGTAGGCAGGTGCAGTCTATTTTCTACACTGTAGATGGCAATAGGCTGCAGTGGCATTGGAGTTGGAGGAGTCAAGAGGAACATTGCTCCTCTATGCATTCCTGGGGAAGCTATCCAATTAGATGTTGCTGCTCCATGTGACTCTGGCAGCCATATTGGGTCAGGCAGAGCCTGATTAAGGCCCTGGCTCCCAGGCTTGGCATGCATTTCGCATGTGGCTAGTGTAAGGAAAGGTCACTTGTCAGACAGGGACAGTGATTAGCGGCAGGGAGAAGCTCCAGATGAGTAGGTAAGGAGAAGGACATGCCAACCTTCCCGGAACCTCCCCCTTTGGGTACGGATCGGCCAGGCTGCATTCTGCTCCTCAAGATAGACGCTGTTGACACAACCGCAACTTGCTCTCCTACACATCAGTGTTGTATTCTGTTAGTGTTACTGGTCAGGCGCCTTCCTGTCGGGCTTGTTGTAAACTGCTTAAATTTTACATTTATAGCAACTCTGTTCTTTGCAACTGGACTCTGAGGGTTTGCTGCTGCCGCACCATGCTGCACCTTCCCACACTTGGCATAGTCAGCAGTATATGTCCCTTTTTTCAGCGGGTGTGAACGCAGGAGCAGGTACCATCATGGCACCACTAGGATTGGCTCTGCCTCTGATTCCCATGGCTGAGTGGGAGGAGAGACTTGAAAGTACTGCACACCTGTATAAGGTTCTCACCTAGCTGATCACAGAGATGGTGGCTATTTTGGACATGTAAGAAAGAACTGTGGCGAGCCTAAATTCAAAAACTCATGCAGACCACTGTTAAACTTGTGGCTCCCGGGGCCCCCCTCAAGACAGTCAACACAAGTTCCCAGCAAACCAGAGTCTAGGGTTGCGCCAGGTCCGGTGGTGGCTGCCCTCATGAATGGACAAGAGGTCCCATGCCTGACCGACACAAGTTCCAAGGTCACTGTCATGGAATATGACTTTTACACCCAGCAGTTTGGGGCAAGAGACCAATTGGATCCCTGCTGGCTATGCCTTAAGGTGGCAAACAATTTGCCCATTCTGGTAGAAGGTGTCGCTTGGGTGAGGATCCAGATTGACGATCGAGTCGTGGACCAAAAAGCGGTAGTGGTGACTCGCCGTCCAGTAAGCTCAGCAGTGACTATTGTTCTGGGCATGAATGTGGTGAAAAGACTTGGACTTGCTCCGCTTGCTGGCCAAGTTTGAACATCAGAACTGATGTGCGGGGGACTGTGGTCTGTGAGCTGTGTGGTTCAACATGATACAGCCTACGAAGCTCACCAGAGGACAGCGAGGAAACAACCTGAACAGGTGGGCATTTTCCGTACACCCCCCACCATAAACAAAAGCTACTCCTTGCACCCCTCCAAGAGGTAGTCTGGTCTCTTCCAATCAGGCCCATAAGAAGCTTCAAGGGGTCACAATACTGGTGGAACCCCACAAGGACACAGTGGTGCCAGGGGAGTGGCTAGTCACACGCACTTTGTCCAGGGTCCAAAAAGGAAAAGTTCTGGTGCAGCTCATCAACCTGGGGACAACCCCGGTTTCACTCCCCAACCATGCTACCTTTGCAGACCTGTACGTTGTGCCCTATTACTGGTTCCCGGAAGCTCAACCTTGGGTAGAGTCCATTTGTGCCCCACTATAAGAAGCCATGTCTTTGTTGGACAAGACACAATACAAGTTACTGTTGGAACAGCTGGACATTCCCTTCCCAGAATACCCTCTACCGCAACAAAGGCTGTTTCATAAAGTGCTTGAAAAGTATCTACTGGCTTTTGCCACCATCCTGTTAGACTATGGCTACACTGATGCCATTGATTACCCAATCAATATGGGGGTTGCTCCACCTATTCTGGAGCAATAATGTCCTATTCCCCAAGTTTCATGCCAGGGAGTCAAGGACTCATTCTGCAACATGCTGCGGAACAGAGTGATTCGAGCAAGTTGTAGCCCATGGGCTGCTCCCGTGGTTTTGGTGTGAAAGAGAGTCGGGAGTCTGCCATTTTGTATAAACTTCCACAAATGACATGCCTGTACCCACTGGGATGGTTACCCGTTACCCCGGGTAGAGGAATCACTTATGGTATTGGGTCAAGCCAAGTACTTCTCCACCCTTGACTTGTCAATAGTCTACTGGCAAGTCCCAGTGAGAAATCAAGATTGCGGCAAGACTGCCTTTGTCACACCCCTGGGACTGTTTGCATTTAACCGTATGCCCTTTGGGCTGAATAACGCCCCCAGCATGTCTCAATGCTTAATAGATAGATACCAGGGGGTCTTCAGCTTTGAGACCGTGCTAGTCTACTTGGATGATATCATTTTCTCAAAGACCTTTGAGGATCATATCAAGCATACCAATCCCATTAAGAGATGTTTACATCACAACCTGCTGAGACCCTGTGTGCTAAGTGGCAACTGTTCTGCCAAACCAGCTGGAGACTGAGAAGTATTTGACCCTATGGACGTCCCACCAGTAAAGGAAGTTCCCGTCAAATGGTCACCCTTTGTGGTCTAACCGTGGGCAGCTTCCCTCAAGATACTCTGATTATGTTGTTTGAACTTTTTTCCTGTTGTGCTTCAATTATATTCATTACATTTCTCATGTTGTTTGTTACTGTGTTGTGATGCTAAGGACAGCAAAGAGGGGGTAAGTGTAGGTAGGTGCAGTCTATTTTCACCACTGTAGGTGGTGCTTGGCCGCAGCAGTCACATTTTGTATTTAGTGGTTTTGTTGAAGGGCAGGGTTGCTTTAAAGTAGTTTTAAACCCCCAGCATTTTTAGGCCTAACCCATTGAGCACACTAAAATAAGCCAGTTTGGTTAAAATTCTTAGCCCCAGCGCTTGGCGTTTACAACTTTTAATGGTGCTGGCTCCTGCTTTCTCTTAGTGCTGCTTTCCTGAACTTTCAGTCTTCATAAGAAAGGGTTAATAGTGGACAGCGCAGTCTCAAGTCAGTCTGATAGCTCGGAGAAGGGAGAGAAGAGGAGAAGAGAGGAGCAGGAGAGTGTCCTGCCATTCTAGGATTTGGGGCTGTGTTTGTTTCTGTTGATGCTCACAGTGTATGGAGACTAGGGATGAGCTTTGAGTTCGAGTCGAATCCATGCTCGACTCGAACATCACCTGTTTGACCGTTCATCGAATTGCGAATGTTATGGGCCGTTCGCGCCAAATTCGAGTGGCGCGTCACGGCTCATATATATTTATATATATATACACTGTAATCAGTTTAGCTAGATCCGTTCCTGTTATTCTTTTCCTACTGATAGGCAGGCAGGTGTTTTTACAGTATTTACAGCTACCTGAAGAAAATTGGTGGTGTTCTTCTGATCCTATTAGTACCACAGGCAGGCAGCTACAGTATTTACAGTTAGTGTACTGTGTCCTCTGCACAGTGTGCACCTAAAGCTACCTGAAGAAAATTGGTGGTGTTCTTCTGATCCTATTAGTACCACAGGCAGGCAGCTGCAGTATTTACAGTTAGTGTAGTGCGTCCTCTGCACAGTGTGCACCTAAAGCTACCTGAAGACAATTGCTGTTGTTCTAATCCTATTAATACCACAGGCAGGCAGCTGCAGTATTTACAGTTAGTGTAGTGCATCCTTTGCACAGTGTGCACCTAAAGCTACCTGAAGACAATTGCTGTTGTTCTGATCCTATTAATACCACAGGCAGGCAGCTGCAGTATTTACAGTTAGTGTACTGTGTCCTCTGCACAACGTGTACCTAAAGCTACCTGAAGAAAATTGGTGCTGTTCTTCTGATCCCATTAGTACCACAGGCAGGCAGCTGCAGTGTTTACAGTTAGTGTAGTGCGTCCCCTGCACAGTGTGCACCTAAAGCTATCTGAAGACAATTGCTGTTGTTCTGATCCTATTAATACCACAGGCAGGCAGCTGCAGTATTCACAGTTATGCCATGTACACACGATAGGATTTTCCCATGGAAAATGTGTGATAGGACCTTGTTGTCGGAAATTCCAACCGCGTGTAGGCTCCATCACACATTTTCCATAGGAAATTCCACATAAAGTTTGAGAGCTTGCTATAAAATTTTCTGACAACAAAATCTGTTGTCGGAAATTCCGATCGTGTGTACACAAATACGACGCACAAATTGCCGCGCATGCTCAGAATAAATTAAGAGACGAAAGCTATTGGCTACTGTCCCACTTATAGTCCCCAAGTACGTGTTTTACGTCAAAGCTTTCAGAACAATCGGATTTTCCGACAACTTTGTGCGACCGTGTGTATGCAAGACAAGTTTGAGCCAACATCCATCGGAAAAAATCCATGGATTTTGTTGTCGGAATGTCCGATCAATGTCCGACTGTGTGCCCTGTACACACGGTCGGACTTTCCGATGGAATATGTGCGATCGGAGCTTGTTGTCGGAAATTCCGACCGTGTGTGGGCTCCACTGGACTTTTTCCATCGGAATTTCCGACACACAAAGTTTGAGAGCATGCTATAAAATTTTCCGACAACAAAATCCGATCCTTTCAATTCCGATCGTGTTTAGACAAATCCGACGGACAAAGTGCCACGCATGCTCAGAATAAATTAAGAGACGAAATCTATTGGCTATTGCCCCGTTTATAGTCCCGACGTACGTGTTTTAAGTCAGCACGTTCAGAACGATTGGATTTTCCGACAACTTTGTGCGGCCGTGTGTATGCAAGACAAGTTTGAGCCAACATCCGTCGGAAAAAAACGATGGATTTTGTTGTACAGGGCATTAGTGTGCTGTGTCCTCTGCACAGTGTGCACCTAAAGCTACCTGAAGAAAATTGGTGGTGTTCTTCTAATCCTATTAGTACCACAGGCAGGCAACTGCAGTATGTGCAGTTAGTGTAGTGCGTCCTCTTCATAGTGTGCACCTGAAGCTACCTGAAGACAATTGCTGTTGTTCTGATCCTATTAAAACCACAGGCAGGCAGCTGCAGTATTTACAGTTAGTGTACTGTGTCCTCTGCACAGTGTGCACCTAAAGCTACCTGAAGACAATTGCTGTTGTTCTGATCCTATTAATACCACAGGCAGGCAGTTGCAGTATTTACAGTTAGTGCACTGTGTCCTCTGCACAGTGTGCACCTAAAACTACCTGAGGACAACTGTGCAGCTACATCTCACTGCAGACCATTAGTATGTCTGGAAGGCCAATAAGGAGAGGCAGACAGTCACAAGCCAATAAAAGGGGGCAAGCAGGCTCTGTGTCTAGAGGCAACAGTGCTGGTCGTGGAGACGGTGCATCCTCATCAGCACGTGGCCATGGGACACGCTTGTCCTTTTTTTCAGCAGCTGGCCATGTTGAGCTGCAACATGCGGAAGACTTGGTAGAGTGGATGACCAAGCCGTCCTCATTCTCCTCATCCTCTCTCACCCAGGCTCAGGGTAATTTGTCTGGCAAAGCAGCTGCCAACGTGGCCTCTTCCCTCGGCTCAATGGCATCAGTCACTCCTTCCCTAGCCCCACCATGTCCTCCTGAGGAGTCCCCCGAACTGTTTGACCACAGTAATGGGTACATGCTCCAGGAGGATGCCCAGCGTTTTGAAGGCTCCGATGATGGTACCCAGCTAGAGGAAGGCAGTAACCTGAGCCCAAAGAGAGGGGGTGCCCAAGAAGGACAGCAATCTGGCAGTCATATTCCCCCAGCTGCAGCATACTGCCAGGTTTGCTCCAGTGATGAGGAGGGAGGGGATGAGGAGGTCACTGACTCCACGTGGGTGCCTGATAGGAGAGAGGAGGAGGAAGAGGCACATCTCCAATGAGGCAGGATGCCCTCCAGGGGCCAGCTTAAGGGCAGCACACTGACTGCATCACACTGCAGAGCTCTGCATGTGCAGGGCGCTGCTGTCTCTGCGCGTTATTCCAAAAGTTCTTTGGTGTGGGGCTTTTTTGAGATGAGTGCATCAGATCCAACTGCTGCTATTTGCAACATATGTCTCAAGCATATCTTGCGTTTCCAAAACATCACCCGCTTGGGCACCACATGCTTGACAAGACATATGTCGACCTGCCATGCAGTTCGTTGGCAAGTGTACCTAAAAGACCTACACCAAAGAACAAAGCGGACCTCTCCTTGCTCCTCATCAGCTGGGATCTCCAACTCCACTATACCTTCAGTCCTCTCTGAAACCTGCACTGAGAGGAATGAAGGTGTAGAATTAGGTGTGTCACAGCCAAGTACTTGCGGGCAATCTGCTATCGGTACACCGATGTCAGATTGTACCAGGCAAATTTCCCTGCCCCAGCTGCTGCACCGCCGAAGAAGTTCGCTTCCAGCCATTCACATGCCCAGCGGTTGAATGCTAGCTTGGCTAAATTGCTAGCACTTAAACTGCTGCCTTTTCAGTTGGTAGACTCTGCCCCCTTCTGCGAGTTTGTGGAATGTGCGGTTCTCAGTGGCAGGTTTCCAAATGCCACTTTTTCTCACGGAAGGTGATTCCGGCTCTCTACTGGCATGTGGAAGGCAATGTCTTGGCCTCGCTGGACAGGGCGGTCAGCGGTAAGGTGCATATTACCGCTGGCTCATGGTCCAGCAGGCATGGACAGGGACGTTACCTATCTTTCACCGCGCACTGGGTGACTCTTCTGGCAGCTGGGAAGGATGCAGGACAGGGTGCAGTAGTGTTGGAGGTTGTTCAACCACCATGCCTCCAAAATTCTACTAGTGGTGAGTCTACCACACCTCTCTCCTCCACCCCCTCCCCTTCTTCTTTATCCATGGCCTCTTCCTATGCTGATTTGTCCTCAGAACCAGCGGTGCTCCGTAGGCGTTCAAGGGGATACTCAAGCACGCAGGCAAAAAGATGCCATGCAGTGCTTGAGCTGGTGTGCTTGGGGGACAGGAGCCACACTGGGGCAGAGATTCTGTCAGCTCTGCAGGGGCAGGTTCAGAGGTGGTTAATGCCTCGCCAACTTAAGTCAGGTATAGTGGTTTGCGACAATGGCACCAACTTCCTCTCTGCCCTCCGACAAGGACAACTGACCCATGTGCCCTGTTTGGCTCACATCCTTAACTTGGTGGTTCAGCGGTTCTTGGGCTGGTACCTGGGCTTACAGGATGTCCTGAGCCAGGCCAGGAAAGTCTGTGTGCATTTCCACAGGTAATATAATGCAAGTGCTTGGCTGGCTGACCTCCAAAAGGAATTTAACCTGCCCAAGAACCGCCTAATCTGTGACATGCCCACCAGGTGGAACTCAACGTTGGCCATGCTGCAGCGGCTGCACATGTAGCAGAGGGCCATCGATGAGTACCTATGAGACTATGGCACCAGGACAGGGTCAGGGGAGCTTGGTTTTTTTCCCCATGCCAGCGGGCTATGATCAGGGATGCATGCACTGTCCTGTCACCATTTAAGGAGGCCATGAGGATGGTGAGCAGTGACAGTGCATGCATCAGTGACACTGTCCCTCTTGTCCACCTGTTGGAGCACACGCTGTGTGGAATAATGGACAGGGCACTTGAGGCAGAACAGAGGGAGGAAGAGGAGGACTTCCTTACCTCTCAAGGCCCCCTTTATCCAGACAGTGTTCCTGCGTGCCCGCCGATCACACAGGAAGAGGACGAGGAGGAGGATTGTGTCAGCATGGAGGTGGAGCCTGGCACTCAGCATCAGCAGCAGTCTTCAAGAGATCATTTACAGTCCGAAGAAACCCATGGACTTGTATGTGGCTGGGAGGAGGTGGCTGCGGATCATGTCGTCCTTAGTGACCCAGAGGACTCTGAACCGAATGCCTCAGCAAACCTACGCTGCATTGCCTCCCTGATCCTGCAAAGACTGCGGAAGGATGCTCGTATTCGTGGTATCAAGGGGAGGGATGATTACTGGCTGGCAACCCTCCTTGATCCACATTACAAGGGTAAGGTTGCGGACCTATTCTTTCCATGACAGAGGGAGCAGAGGATGAAATATCTTCAGGAGGCCTTGCAGAAAGGTTTGTGCAACGCGTTTCCAGAGCCTGGGAGGATACAATTTCCTGGTCCTCCTGGACAACGTGTTGCTGAGGCTTCGGTCAGTCACAGAAGGAACGGTGGAGAAGGTGGCCGTCTGACCAATGCGTTCAGACAATTTTTTTTGTCCGCAGCCCCAAGGTCTGATCGGTTCCAGCAACCATCGCCAGCGTCTGATTCACATGGTGCAGGATTATCTAGGGACAAGATCAGACTTGGACACCTTTCCCACCGAAAATCCTCTGGGTTACTGGGTCTTGAGAATGAATCACTGGCCAGAGCTTGCACAGTATGCAATTGAGCTACTGGCCTGTCCTGCATCCAGCATTCTTTCCGAACGCACATTCAGTGCTGCTGGAAGCTTTGTAACCGATCACAGGGTGCGCCTGTCCACCGAATCGGTCGATCGGCTGACCTTCATAAAAATGAATCAGTCTTGGATCACCAGCTACCAAGCACCTGATGCTGATGTCACCGATTGATTTTTTTTTTTAATGTGAGATCCCTTCAAGACTGCCTATGCTGATGCTGAGTGACTATCCTGTTATGTGGAGTGACAATCCTCTTCCTCCTCAATTTTCATACTGATAGCTGGTAAGAACCTTTTTGGTTCTGGGCACCGCCACCAGTGGCGAAGGCCCAATTTTTCAGCCCCTGTTTAACAGGGGTGTGTAATTCCAATTTTTGATGCAATACTTTGCAGCAGGGCTCATTCCTGCACTCCAACTATAGCATCTGTGAGGGGTTGCAGTGTTGTGGCAGCAGTGGCTAAGGCCCAATTTTTCTGCCCCTGTTTAACAGGGGCGTGTAATTACAATTTTTGATGCAATACTTTGCAGCAGGGCTCATTCCTGCGCTCCAACTAGAGTATCTGTGAGGGGTTGCAGTGTTGTGGCACCAGCACCAGTGCCCAAGGCCCAAATTTTCAGCCCCTGTTGAACAGGGGCATATAATTACAATTTTTGATGCAATACTTTGCAGCAGGGCTCATTCCTGCGCTCCAACTATAGCATCTGTGAGGGGCTGCAGTGTTGTGGCACCACCACCAAAGGCCCAATTTTTCTGCCCCTGTTCAACAGGTGCATGTAATTACAATTCTTGATATAATGTTTCACAGCAGGACCCGTTCCAACGCCCACCAAGAGTAACTGTGAGGACATACAGTGTTGTGGCACCAGCACCACCACCAAAGGTCCAATATTTCTACCACTGTTCAACAATGGCATGTAATTACAATTCTTGATCTAATATTTCACAGCACAGCCCGTTCCTGCACCCACCAAGAGTAACTGTGAGGGCTTACAGTGTTGTGGCAACACCAACACCTAAGGCCCCAATTTCTGCAGAGTATATAGGGCAGGCCCCTACTTTCAAACATCCAACTTACAAACGACTCCTACTTGCAAACGGAAGGAGACAACAGGAAGTGAGATGAAATCTACCCCTAGGAAGGGAAATTCTCTCCTGTAAGAGTTAATATGGAAAAAATACGTCTCCTCTTTACTGATGCTTTATCACCAATCCTTGTTTCACTAAAAACCCCAAATTTTCAAAAAACATTTTTCATTTTGACAGAAAGTGAGGTGAAATCTTCTGAAGATGTGCACAGACAGCAAAACAAATGTTACAAGGGGTGATAACCAGGGCCGTCTTTTCCACTGGGCACGCTGGGCAGCTGCCCAGGGGCCCCACTTGCCTGGGGGGCCCCATCTGCCCAGCGACCCCAGCTAAGCATCTATGTGTCACCCTCGCTCCAATTTTCTGTGACCGTGCGCCAGTCTCAGGCCGGCCCCTGGCACCCTGTGATTGGGCAAAAGGGGTCATGTGTGGCAGGTGGGCTGGCCTGTCCTCAATCACGGGAGAGCAGGGCTGGCCTTCGCTGTGAGCTGTGGCTGCTGTCTTCTCCTCCTCCCCCTCTCTGGGTCATAGATCATGTCCCCACCAGGGCTTGCAGTCTGTGCCCCATGTCTTCTCCTCCTCTCCGGGTCACCGGTCATGTCCCCGCCGGGGCATGCAGTCTGGCAGTGTGACAAGCTGCGGCACAGAGGCAGAGCAGATCATGAAAGAAAAAAAGGTAAGAGACTCACTCGTGAGTTTTGTTGCTGGCACGGGGGGGGGGAGTAGATATGGGCTGGGGAGAGGGAGCAGCCATAAAGTCAGTGTATAGTGTATTGTGTGTGTGTGTGTGTGGTGTGTAATGTATTGTGTGTGTGTGGTGTATAATGTATTGTATGTAGTGTATTGGTCTGTGGGTAGAGTATTGTGTAGCACATTGTGTGTTAGTATGTAGTGTATTGTGTAGTGGTCAGTGGATAATGTAGTTTGTGTAGTAGTGGTCAGTATAGAAATCAGGTAGGGTGGTGTGGTGTGCAGTGGTCAGTGTGTAGTGTAGTGATCAGTATAGGGATCAGGTAGGGTGGTGTGGTGTGTAGTGTAGTGGTCGGTGTGGTGTGGTGTGTAGTGGTCAGTGTGGTGTGGTGTGTAGTGTAGTGGTCGGTGTAGTGTGTAGTGTAGTGGTCGGTGTGGTGTGTAGTGTAGTGGTCGGTGTGGTGTGTAGTGTTGTGGTCGGTGTGGTGTGTAGTGTTGTGGTCGGTGTGGTGTGTAGTGTTGTGGTCGGTGTGGTGTGTAGTGTAGACAGGGCCCCAGTGCACTGTATTGCCCGGGGGCCTATAATGCTCTCAAGATGGCCCTGGTGATAACCCTTCCCTATGTTTTCCAAAAAGCTTAAAAATAGATTTTTTCGCTGGAGCTACACTTTAAAAATGTACCAGTTCAAAATTATAAACAGATTCTACTTAACAACAAACCTACAGGCCCTGTCTTGTTTGTACCTCCTGTATACTGCTGTTCAGAGTATATACTGCCTGGGGGCCCCACACCTTTTCTTTTTTTTAATTTGGGTGTGGGGTTCCCCTTAATATCCATACAAGACCCAAAGGGCCTGGTAATGGACTGGGGGGGGGGGGGTGTACCCATGCTCTTTGTCTCACTGATTTTCATCCATATTGCCGGGTCCCGACATTACATTAAAGCCGTAAGCTGCTTTAAATGACTTTTATTCCTTTAAAAATGTCATTTTGTGCAGGGACTGTTCTAAGCACGGGAAACATTCGCCACTTTACAGGCATACTATAGACACCCCCCAGGTACAATATTGAAAGGAATATTTCACTTTTTTTCCACTTTAAGCATCATTAAAAAATCACTGCTCACTGCAAAACTTTTTTTTGCATTGATACATGTCCCCTGGGGCAGGACCCGGGTCCCCAAACCCTTTTTAGGACAATAACTTGCATATTAGCCTTTAAAATGAGCACTTTTGATTTTGAGTCCCATAGACTTTAATGGGGTTCTAAAGTTTGTGCAAATTTTTGGTCCGTCCGCAGGTTCTGGTGCGAACCGAACCAGGGGGTGTTTGGCTCATCCCTAATGGAGCCACAACTCCAGTCCCTGCATGCAAGGGTGGCTCCACAGGATGCTGGAAGAGAAAGGAGCCACCTGGAAATAGGGAGCCTGGGCCAGCATTTATGGCACCAACTTACACAGGAACAGTACAAGATGAAAAAGCTGCATACTCAGTAAGTAATTAAATCAGATGCTGAAAGTGCTTAAAAAAACAAGGGTTTATTATCACTTTAACATCTGTGGGTATAAACCCTGCTGATAGCAGAACTGAAGCAATTCAAAACATGCCAACACCAAAGGACAAATGGATCGAATGCACTTATTAGACATAACAAGCTACCCATTGAGCTGATTTGTTTCCATTAGGCACATTTGGCATGTAGTTGGCAGAACTATTATTGTGGGTCAATGACAGGCTTGAAATATTAAAGCACTGGCTGTCATAATAACAGAGACCTGGAACATTCCTAAAGAAGCCATCAAACACTATTAGATTGGCTAACAAAGTAAATTAATGTTTTACTGCAAATGGAAACCATACCTCTTACTGATTTTCAATAAAGATATTGAATAAACATGTTTACAATCATTTTAAATATAATCATTACTCAAAATCTATAAACCTGGTATAGGTTTTGTTATTTCCATTTCTGCCTGTGTATTTTTATCCCAGGGTTTTGTAATAAATCACGAAAATACACTTTAACTCCCAATGTTAGGTAAACACAGTTATCTTATCTTTTTGAGCGCCATATACCAGATGACAAGCCAGTTATTGCTAAACGTCTGCAAATCATCAATCTGTGTTAGTGGTTAATGAAAGCAAATACTTCCCTAAATTCACTGTAAATATTAGTGGCATGCTTCCTACATTTTGTCAGGGCTGGTTAAGACATAAATGGGTTCAGGACAAAGGATCACCCTAGTTAACTAGTAGCCAAACATGAAAAGAACAATGGAAAATATGCTTTCATATGTAATTTTGGATAGGAAATAACAGATCTCTTTTGAAGAATGGCTCTCTGGAATTAAGACTTCTAGGACTTAAACTGACCATACCCAGCTACAAATTTGTTAAAAAAAAATGATTTTGGAAAATTCTAACAGTAAATGCGGTTTTCTTTCTGAAAATTCCATTCATTCCAAAATCGAATGTTAAAAGCGTACAAAATTTTGAAGTACTTTTGAACAACATTTTTCAAGTCTTTGATGGGATTATTGAATGCCGTGATTTTTCATGCAAACGAAAATCTAACAGCCTGTGACCATCTTTAAAGTAACCTGATATAAATATAAATATATAATAAAGGTATTTAAACTAATGGCATCCATTATAACCATTTATATCTTTCCAGCGGTCCATGTCTTCATACTCTGGCACTTTGCTGCAGGTATTTAACACTTCTGAGTGAGGGAACACCTGCTCCCCCTGCCACATGCTGTGGTTTGGTTAATGGTAACCCCGCAGAATCCGGCAGATCTTCAGCTAGCACTTAAAGTATGATGGATGGAATAATCCTTGATGGTAGAGCAGAGCAGATTTAGCTGATATGAGATTAACCTTTGAAAATGCAGACTTTCCTGTATGACCTAAGCACACGTGGTCACCTTATATGTTGTTTTAATAGTGTTGTATCCAGTAGGACTACAGATGACAAGTGTCAGGATCACTTAAGTGCTCCTGCTCCTCGATCCAGCATCCAGACATTGGCTGTTTCATTCTCCCTGTTTGTGTCCACCTGCTGAGTGATTGATATAGTCAGTCACCTGTTATAACCAAGTCAAACGCTCTGTCCATTGCTTGTGATAGTGAATGATACCTGTTGTTCCTGATCGAGTTCCCAGTCTGTCTGCCCTGCTTCACTAGTTTGGATTTCCCTGTGTATGACCTGGATTGGATATTGGACTATTCCCTGAACTCAGCCTGCCTTTTACCTGGACTGTCATTGGATCGGATATTGGACTATTCCCCAAACTCAGCCTGCCTTTTACCTAGACTGTCAAAGAACCATGCTATCTGTCTGCTACTTGCAAGTAGTCTGTTTGTTTGCTCTGTTCGCATCTGCCCTGGCGTGGTGGCCAGGCACTATAGCATTGTGTATAAGTCCTGGGGGCAACCAAGTACCGGTAGGCCTGCTTGCCTTAAGGGAAAGGGGGCTGCTATAGGTGAAGCACACAGTAGCTAGCTATAGTGTCTGACCACCTGCGTTGGGGTAGACGTGACAACAGGGATGTGAGCAAAGCACAGATGTCTGCATACAGTGTCTATGGGAGTGAATGAACCTGCATCTATTAGCACTACAAGTATCAGAAATTTGGCTAGAGACAATGATGTGTTGGGGTAGACGTGACATTATCACAAGCCTTTAAGCCTTTAACACAAACATTTTCTGTCAAGATGGACTCTACACAGGCTCGCTTGTTTGCTGAGGAAATTTGCAAACTGAAACGCCAAGTCCAGGAACTGTCTTCGCGTATAGATGCACCTCCAGCAGTTACGCTGGAGCCAGAGCCCAAAGTTAACCCGCCTGACCATTTCTCTGATGACCCCCATATGTTTTCCAACTTTAAAAATAGTTGTATGCTATACTTTAAGCTTAAACCACACTCTTCTGGTTCTGAAACACAGCGGGTCAGCCTGATTATTACGTGGTTGCAGGGGGATCCCCAGTCTTGGGCGTTTAGTCTCCCCACAGATTACCCAGTCAGAGGGTCAGTTGAAGCCTTTTTCAAAGCTTTAAGTTTACTATATGATGATCCTGACCATGCCCATTCAGCTGAAGCTAACCTTAGGTCATTACATCAGGATAAATGCACCGCTGAACAATACTGTTCTGATTTGCGCCGCTGGGCACCTGACTCTGGGTGGAATGACCCAGCTCTAAGAAGTCAGTTCAGGTTAGGCTTATCAGACTCCATCAAAGACTTCTTGGTACACTACCCTGAACCAAAGTCGATGAATGAAACCTCTCAGCTTTCATAGATTCTGGTGCTGATAGCAATTTCATTGTTAGGGACCTAGCACACCGTCTACAGATTCCGGTGACTAAGGTGCACAGATCCCTCTGAGTCTTAGCCGTTGATAACTCTCCCTTGTCCATGGGCCTGGTGACCTTGTGCACTGTACCTATTACCCTGACCATTGGGTAATTTCATAAGGAGACAATCAGCTTCTACTTGATCTCATCTCCTGCTTATCCCCTCATCTTAGGGTATCCCTGGCTTAAACTTCACAACCTGCACATAGTCTGGGCTGCAGAGGAGATTGGGTCCTGGTCTCAAACCTGCATCCAGAGTTGCATTAAAACTGCAGACCAGTTGCCCATTTATAACTCTTGTGTGGCCAGTACCAGTCATGTACCTTTATTACAGTCCTATTCAGATCCTGATCATGACAATGTTTCCAAAGGTGACTCCAGTTTGCATAACCATGTGCCTTTATATGACTCTGTTATAGCAAAATACGCTGACAAGTCTATTGAATTCTCTAGAAGTCATCTCTCCAGCCAATTGCCACAGCCTGAATCCTCTCCTCCTAGGATCCAAACTTATACGTTGTCTCGCAGCCTTGAGCCCTGTTTGGAAAAGTCCTCAGAAGTCAAGTCTCCTGGATTACCCCTCCCTTGGATGCACAGCCAGGCTAACTTGTCCGCAAGTTCCACAGTCAGTACACCTGGTGATACGATTCAGACAGTCGCTACACCTGGTGATGCGATTCAGACAGTCGCTATGCCTAGCAATGCGATTCGGACAGTCGCTACACCTGGTGATGCGATTCAGACAGACGCTACGCCTGGCGATGCAGCCCAGTTGGCCACTGCATCAGTTATGCCAGTCCAGCCCATGCCCATTGAGCTTCCTGCTTTTTTCTTATTCCGGCCTTTCTGTAACCTGGCCTCACCCTACCTTTACTACACCCATTCTAACCGGTCTAAGAGGTCATCTCTCCAGCCAATTGCCACAGCCTGAATCCTCTCCTCCTAGGATCCAAACTTATACGTTGTCTCGCAGCCTTGAGCCCTGTTTGGAAAAGTCCTCAGAAGTCAAGCCTCCTGTATTACCCCTCCCTTGGATGCACAGCCAGGCTAACTTGTCCGCAAGTTCCACAGTCAGTACAGCTGGTGATACAATTCAGACAGTCGCTACACCTGGTGATGCGATTCAGACAATCGATACGCCTAGCAATGCAATTCAGACAGTCGCTACACCTGGTGATATGATTCAGACAGCCGCTAGGCCTGGCGATGCGATTCAGACAGACGCTACGCCTGGCGATGCGGCCCAGTTGGCCACTGCATCAGTTATGCCAGTCCAGCCATGCCCATTGAGCTTCCTGCTTTTTCTTATTCCGGCCTTTCTGTAACCTGGCCTCACCCTACCTTTACTACACCCATTCTAACCGGTCTAAGAGGTTCAATCCATCCTTTGGATAAATTGCCTCATTCGGCCAGGTGGGGCTTTCAACCTTTTTTTCAGGGCTCTCTGCATTCTGTTTGTGTTTCAGCTATCAGGCTGGACTCCTGTGACATGTCCCCTGCTAACCAACCTGACTTCACGGATCCACTGGCCTCTGCCCAGTCTGCTGGTTCTGTGCTGGATGTCCAGCTTGTCTTTGAGGGTCCGGGGGGCCCCTCCTCAGAGGGGGGTGGGGGTAATGTCAGGATCATTTAAGTCAAACGCTCTGTCCTTTGCTTGTGATAGCGAATGATACCTGTTGTTCCTGATCAAGCTCTCTGTCTGTCTGCCCTGTTTCACTAGTTTGGATTTCCCTGTGTATGACCTGGATTGGATATTGGACTATTCCCTGAACTCAGCCTGTCTTTCACCTGGATTGTCATTGGATCGGATATTGGACTATTCCCCGAATGCAGCCTGCCTTTTACCTGGACTGTCATAGAACCACGGTATCTGTTAACTGCAAGTAGTCTGTTTATTTGCTCTGTTCACATCTGCCCTGGCGTGGTGGCCAAGCACCATAGCATTGTGTATAAGTCCTGGGGGCAACCAAGTACCAGTAGGCCTGCTTGCCTTAAGGGAAAGGGGGCTGCTATAGGTGAAACAAACAGTAGCTAGCTATAGTGTCTGACCACCTGCGTTGGGGTAGACGTGACAACAGGGATGTGAGCAGGCCCGGATTTACTCCCTTTGCCGCCCCGAGGCCGGGTCCTTCAATGCCGCCCCCCCCCCCACACACACACACACACACACACACACACACACACCACGTCCTTTATCGATGACTTCTACAATAGATCAATTAAAAACATATCTCCACACACGAGAACACATAGACACAAATAACTGGCTTTAATTGTACAGACTAAAAATACTTCAGGGTAAGCGCGCGAGGGGTAAGGATTTTTCGCAGGCAAATTTTCAAGGCAATGGCTGGTGTTAGTGCTTCAATCATCCCCGGCACCATGGTTGTTGATTGAAACACATTATTTCTATCAATATATTGTAATATAAACTGAAATAGTTCAACTCACCATAATGCAGAATCATTGGGAGCCCTGAGCGTGTCACTTGCCACCATCTCTTGTCACTTGCCACTATGCCTGCCACCAGATGGGGATGTCACTTGCCACTATGCCTGCCACCAGATGGGGATATCACTTGCCATGCTGCCTGCCACCAGATGGGGATATCACTTGCCACGCTGCCTGCCACCAGATGGGGATGTCACTTGCCACGCTGCCTGCCACCAGATCGGGATGTCACTTGCCACGCTGCCTGCCACCAGATGGGGATGTCACTTGCCACGCTGCCTGCCACCAGATGGGGATGTCACTTGCTACGCTGCCTGCCACCAGATGGGGATGTCACTTGCCACGCTGCCTGCCACCAGATGGGGATGTCACTTGCTACGCTGCCTGCCACCAGATGGGGATGTCACTTGCCACGCTGCCTGCCACCAGATGGGGATGTCACTTGCTACGCTGCCTGCCACCAGATGGGGATGTCACTTGCCACCATGCCTGCCACCAGATGGGGATGTCACTTGCCACCATGCCTGCCACCAGATGGGGATGTCACTTGCCACCATGCCTGCCACCAGATGGGGATGTCACTTGCCACCAGATGGGGATGTCACTTGCCACCATGCCTGCCACCAGATGGGGATGTCACTTGCCACCATGCCTGCCACCAGATGGGGATGTCACTTGCTACGCTGCCTGCCACCAGATGGGGATGTCACTTGCCACGCTGCCTGCCACCAGATGGGGATGTCACTTGCCACCATGCCTGCCACCAGATGGGGATGTCACTTGCCACCATGCCTGCCACCAGATGGGGATGTCACTTGCCACCATGCCTGCCACCAGATGGGGATGTCACTTGCCACCATGCCTGCCACCAGATGGGGATGTCACTTGCCACCAGATGGGGATGTCACTTGCCACCATGCCTGCCACCAGATGGGGATGTCACTTGCCACCAGATGGGGATGTCACTTGCCACCAGATATGGATGTCACTTGCCACCATGCCTGCCACCAGATGGGGATGTCACTTGCCACCAGATTGGGATGTCACTTGCCACCAGATTGGGATGTCCCTTGCCATGCTGCCTGCCACCAGAAGGAGGAGGGCGGAACAGCGGTGCGGGCAATGAGAGATGTCATCTTTCTCCCCCGCCGCCGCACCGCTGATATTACTTGCTACTCTTTAAATTTTTTCAAAAATGGCGCCGGGCGGCGCAATCACGCTACTGCGCATGCGCCGCCCGGCCGAGCGCTTACGAGCTTTCCCGAGCCCGGCCGGCTTCGGAACGGCGCATGCGCAGTTTCGTGGTCGGCTCGCGGCCATCTTTTCTATGGGCACTGGTGCCCATAAGACTGTAATCGGCAGCACGAAAGGGGGGGCGGCCGCGAAGTCGCTGCAGGAGCGGCGCCGCCCCTACACCACTGCCGCCCCGAGGCCTGGCCTCGGTGGCCTTGTGGCTAATCCGGCCCTGGATGTGAGCAAAGCACAGATGTCTGCATACAGTGTCTATGGGAGTGAATGAACCTGCATCTATTAGCACTACAAGTATCAGAAATTTGGCTGATGATGGTGATGAACCATGATGATGGTTCTTTCAGGATCTCCCTCTGGGTCCTGACTCAGGGGATGGCTTCTGACCTCTGTCATATTGCGCCGCAGCCCACCCTTTTCTGAAGTGCAAGTAGTTCAAAGGATCAGGAACAACCTCCGGACTGCTGTAGATAGGAAGCGATGCTGTCTGCAGATGTCCCTCTGGATGCCGCTGTATAACTCTCTCCTATGCAGGCCGTGACTCGGCTGCAGCTCACAGTACCACAGATTACCTGCTGGCAGATCCAGGCTGGGGTCCCAAGAGATCGATCTAGGCCTCAACCAGCCCCTTTATGTCCTCTCCCAGCAGTCTGTTCTTCTCTCACAGCCATCTGATGGTTGTAGTTCAGGCCAGTCCTGCTGGAATTGAAACCCCAGCATTTGGATACACACATCCCACGATGCTTTGCTCTGCTCTGTCTTTAGGAAATGAAACATGGAGTCTAAGCCAACACTAGAGGGAAACAGCTCCACATCAACAGCATTGCATACTGTCCCTGAATTGCAGGCAACAATAGCCAACTCCTGGCTACAAGTTTCTCTTACCAGTCTCTACAAGACATACAAGCTGGGGGGAAGAACCTTAATGTGCAGTAGGTATTTGCCACACCTGGTAGTGTAGAATATTTGCAGTGGCCAGGGAGAAGCAAAGCATGGGAGTTTAACCACTTGCGGACTGTCCCATGCACATATACAACGGTGAGGCGGCTGCTCTGCACCAGATTACGTTCACGTACCTGACCCAGCATTTCCAGGTAGGGGGCGCCCCATCTGTGCTGTGATTCGCTACAGCACAAGTCAGTTAGCAGGTCCTAGCCAATGATTTATGGCCAAGACCTGCTGATCAGCTTAGTAAATCACAGTACAGAGCCCTGTGTTTACGAACAAAACAGGGTTCTGTATTGTACGCGGAGCAGAGATGTGGCTGTTTTTCCCCCCTGCAAAGCAGGGAGAAAAATCAGCCACATCTATTAGTAAAAGCAGCACATATTGCACACATTATACTTGGTAGGCATACAGTTAACTCTTTCATTGCCCCAAGATATTAGCCTCTTCCCAACCAGTGTCATTAGTACAGTGACAGTGTATAGTATTTGCACTGATCACAGTATCATGCAGCGTACACACGGTCAGACTTTTCGACCGGACTGGTCCGACGGACGCCGACGGACCAAATCCAGCGGACAATCCGATCGTGTGTGGGCTTCACCGGACCTTCAGTGGACTTTTCCAGTCGCAAATCTGACGGACTTTAGATTTGGAACATGCTTCAAATCTTTACGTCGTAACTCCGCCGGACCCAGAAATCCGCTCGTCTGTATGCTAGTCCGACGGACAAAAAACAACGCTAAGGCAGCTATTGGCTACTGGCTATCAACTTCCTTATTTTAGTCCGGTGTACATCATCACGTAAGAATCCGTTGGACTTTGGTGTGATCGTGTGTAGGCAAGTCAAAATTAAAATTCATCATAATTCATTCATAAAAAGTCCATTGGAAGTCCATCAAAAGTCCCTCGAAAGTCCGTCGGAAAGTCTGTCGGACCAGTCTGGTCGAAAAGTCCGCCCGTGTGTACGCGGCATTAGTGTCACTGGTGATGTCAGTGGCAGTTAGTCAGTTCCCACCCAGTGTCAGTTAGTGTCACATTTCCTGCTACACTATCACCGTCCTAAGTCACTGATCACCCCCCCATCACTAGTATTAAAAAAAAAAAATTCCTGAGAATATATACCATAGTTTGTAGACACTATAACTTTCAGGCAAAAGAATCAATATACACTTATTGAGATTTTTTTTTAAAACAAAGACATGTAGCAGAATACATTTGGCCTAAATTTATGAAGAAATGTAATTTTTTTAAATTTTTTATTGGATGTGTTTTATAGCAGAAAGTAAATAAATTGTTTTTTTAAATTAGATTTTTGAAAAAAATGTATATAATAAAAATTAAAAAGCCCAGTGGTGATCAAATACCACCAAAAGAAAGCTCTATCTATGTGAAAAAAATTCTATAAATTTAGTTTGAGTACCACATTGCATGACCGCAGAATTACCAGTTAAAGTAGCGCAGTGCTAAATATAAAAAATGGCCTGGTCATTAAGGGGATAAAACCTTCCAGAGCTGAAGTGATTAAAAACGAAGTATGGCCAAAGCTTCTGGGTCACAGGAGTGCGGAAATAAGGCTGCTACCATGTAGACATATCATTGTAAATTATATATGCACTTGCAGTATTTCTTATTCACTGCCCTAAAATAGGAAATATTTAAAAATTGTATTTTATATCCTGCCCTTATATATACAATTTATTACACATTCTTTTTAACATGACATTGTCCTTATTGAACTAAAGTATAGTTGAAGGCAAAACTTTTTTTTTAAAGTTTTGACTACAGTGGAGATTAATTAAAACTGGTCGGGTTCTTGCTGTCTGTGTCCCCATTAGGGAGATTCACTCTCTTTATTTGTCCTTTTTACCATTATTACTGAAAGGAATAGAAATAGAACATAAGGGAATAGAAGGTAAATATTCCAATGGGGACACTAGTTCTGGTGATCGTGAATGCAACAAGGGAATCTCTCACTTTGGAGGAATTTCCTCTTACATCCTGTTTTGGGGACAGGAAGTGAAAGAAAATCTCCACAATGAGACACAGAAGGCAAAAAAACTGCCAAGAATTATAACCCTTCATTATGCTATCCAAAATGAAAAAAAAAAGTTTTGCCTTTAGTTCTACATTAATTCTAGGGAAAAGAGCTGGAGGACCTGAAAGTTAAAGCACGCAAATGTATTTATCAGTGTGAAAAGTCTTACCTTTGACATATTTGAAATGGCAATGATATATGAGAATTTCTGCTCTCTTTCTTCAGTATAGTTGTTGACATATAATAATGGTGGAACAGTAGATATATATACCACTATGGAGTTTGCAGAGGGAGAAAGGATGACTCCTGGAACACTTATATTCGCTAAAAGACAAAATATATATATAAATTTACCACGTAAGTTAATTTAATTTCATCATGATTGTCAATTAACAGTTTTATCTTTTAAGAGGTATAGAAGCTATGATTGAATTTATTATTTTGAAGAGCCAGTATAAAGGAAAATTATTGGTAAAAAAAGCACTTCTGGGTTTAAGTAATAATTTCTTGTATACTACAGTATATTTTTGTGGTCCATGTCACAGGCATTGGCAGGACTATGCTTTGCTTGCATGCTTTTCTTCTTCTTCTGGTGTTTTTTTCTCAAAGTTATATTCCACAGGAAGCACAAGATACATTTATTCAACTTACTGTTACGTATGGGCACAAACCACTTGCTCTTTGCCGAAGTCACGTTCCCTGTTGCATTTGCCTTTACTTTTGCCATTATCTTTTCCTTAGCATTCTCTAATGTTTCTTTAGTCATATCACAGAACTTCTGTGTTCCAAAACAATCTGGCTTATTTGTCCATGTCTCGTCTCCATATCTATAATTTGAAAACAAAAACATATTTCTATGTCTTAAATAAACAATATATGGTATGGAGCTAAATAAATTAAAAAAGTACAATAAAAGTTCAGAAAGTGGATAATTGATCACAAGAGTGCTAGACGCTCACCAGAACATAGATTCAACTAGCAGTGTATAACATCCAACAGGATCCACCAAAGCTTGTGAGAAAAATCCAGTGCACGTGAGCCTCCACCCAAGCTATGCACTCACCAGAATTAGGATATAAAACATCTCCAATTAATATCCTTTAGTAGTCACTCCTCATCACTGCATATGGACACTGTGATCTCCTTCCCCCAAGGCTCCACGAGGTGCATGTAAAGAACTCACCAAGCAGGAGCTCCTGTTCCAAACAAAGAGCGTACAGGAATACTCAATTCAATAAAACCATGTTTTATTGAATCTTTTATGGGTACCTTTCAGGAAACTAGTCAGACTCTCCATGTATCTAATGTCATCTATCTTGTGGAACCATTGTTGAGGAGAAGGTGGATCCAACGATTTCCACATGGGCAGAATGCACACCCGAGCAGCATTGACATAATGTCTTACTACTGTTTTTTTTTTTATAAGCTGACAATGAGACCTTATTATGGTGCAGTAGAAAAAAGGAGAGTATGATTTGCATTGGTCTGTTGGTAAACATTTGTGTTATGGCATCTACCCAAGTCCAGAAAATGTGGAGAATTAGGCATGACTAGAATATGTGTAACATGTCGTCCCTGTCTGCACTACACCGCCAATACATCTCAGAAACAGAGGGGTACATATAATGTAGGAGTGTTGGGGTACAGTAACACTGGGTTACAATTTTATAGCTGGGTTCTTGATATTTATAGGACAAAGTTAGACTCTTACTGTGCACTGCAGGTGTCCAGCACATTTGGAGTTTCCTTTCCCACTTGTTTAAAAAGTTAGATTGCCAGGTTGCAGCGAGCAGTAGTTTGTAAGTAAGAGAAAGGGCATGCCTAGTAGTTCTGTCAGCACTGCACTCATGTTCAAGTCAGTGGTCAATGGTCAGGTAAACAAGGAAGTTTTAGGTAGGGACCTCAGGAAGAGAGAGTTGTGTTTAAATTAAAACATCCCAGGTTGCAAGAGGTTTGATCTTGACACATCTGGGAGACAGTAGGCCACTTGGAATTCCATCCTAATGTAGTGTATGGCAGAATGAATGCCCTGGTGACAGGAAGGTGACTTTTAATAGGCCAAAAGTAAATTCAGGATTACCAGGAACCAGGTAACATGGAGAAGGGGTCGAGGAGATACCATAAGTGTGAAAGGCAATAGAGCACATCCACCATGATTTTGCACACAGAAGCCCGGATCCTTCTCTTCTGGGGTCCCCCGCCAACACTTCTGGCTCCTCCCCCCCTGACGATTGCCCCCATAGCAAGCCGCTGGTTGCATTGCAGCGCAGTTGGTTTGCGACCAGACCGGGTGATGTCCTCAGAGGAAGGATGGCGATTGTTCCATCGCTGCCTGATGTGCCCACAAACTAGGAAAACTAAGGTAACATTTTCCTATTGAAGTAAACCCCCCTTCAAGGGCTAAACTTTGGTGTATGTTGGGTGTTGCTCCTCCTGGGGAGTAATCTTAGGCACTGTCTGGATTTAAATTTCCCAGCATCTTTAAGGACCTTTATACTGTGGGATACCATCTGCATGCACAAAAATCGTGGAAGAAGCACTTTTTCTATGGGACCTTAACTAGTAGATGGCCAATGGATATGGATTAAAGTATAGAAACCGATGTGATATATGTGTGGGCCAGAAGAGGGAAGTTATGTGGGCGCATGTGTATATATGTATATGTATGTGTACGTATATGCATGTATGTTTATATGTATTAATATGGTTACACAGTTGAATGTATTACTATTATGTTCTGGTATTGCCCAGCATGCTTGTGGGTCACCCCCACTGTAAAGATTTTATCACTCCCATTCTTGTTGCAAAGGGGCTTGTAATTTCCTGAACAACTCCTTGTAAGTAACTATCCATATTATTTTGATTGTAATATAATACTAGAGAGTGGCTTACTTTGTTAGTATCATGTCCCCCATTAGCTGAATGCTCCCCTGCACTCATACAGGGATCCATGTTGCGGTCTGGTGTGGGTTCTCCCCTTTGACCCTTGAAGCAGGTGCATCAGCAAGTATGTTTTAATATGGACCTATGGTGAATTATTAAAATTATATGAATTCTAAATTAAGTATGATGTTTTTGTAACCATTTGTGTATTTATCAAGTCTATATTTCTCCCCAAATAGATTCACTATTGGCTCCTGGAGACATATAGAGCTAACCATGCTGGTGTAAGAAAACCCTAGCACCTGGAGGAATTTGAAGCACGTGGCTTACATCTTGACAAGCCTCCTGTTGTGTGGTATATGTGCATTATACCACGTGTGAATCACATAGTGCCTAATAGTGTTTTAGTAGTTTTTATATTTTTTGATGGATATTTTGTATGAAAGCTTTTAACGTTATTCAATAATAAATGATGAAATTATTTTTAAGAAATTGATTGGTGTATGTGCCTTAAAAGTCCATATTTTTGCTTTCTCCAAATCATGCACAATTCTGGGACGTGGCACTGATTAAGATTATGAGTGCTCATGGTACCACTCAGTGGGCACTATACCTAAAGCTGTGCTCATAAGTTTACATACCCTGGCAGAATTTATGATTTCTTGGCCATTTTTCAGAGAATATGAATGATAACACAAAACTTTTCTTTCACTCATGGTCAGTGTTTGGCTGAAGCCATTTATTATCAATTAACTGTGTTTACTCTTTTTAAATCACAATGGCAACAGAAACTACCCAAATGACCCTGATCAAAAGTTTACATACCCCGGTGAGTTTGGCCTGATAACATGTACACAAGTTGACACAAAGGGTTTGAATGGCTATTACAGGTAACCATCCTCACCTGTGATCTGTTTGCTTGTAATTAGTGGGTGTGTATAAAAGGTCAATGAGTTTCTGGACTCCTGACAGACCCTTGCATCTTTCAGTTTATGCAAGACAGCCCAAGAATTTACAGGAACTGGAGGCTTTTGCCAAGAGGAATGGGCAGCTTTACCATCTGAGAAGACAAGAGCCTCATCCACAAATACCACAAAAGACTTCAAGCTGTCATTGATGTTAAAGGGGGCAATACAGGATATTAAGAACTGGGGTATGTAAACTTTTGATCAGGGTCATTTGGGTAGTTTCTGTTGCCATTATGATTTAAAAAGAGTAAACATAGTTGATTTATAATAAAAGGCTTCAGCCAAACACTAACCATGAGTGAGAGAAAAGTTTTTGTGTTATCATTCATATTCTCTGAAAAATGGCCAAGAAATCATACATTCTTCCAGGGTATGTAAACTTATGAGCACAAATGTATATAGATATCAACTTTAACATACGCAAACATGAATAGTGGTATAGCTAAGGAATAAGCAGTGGTTTGAGGCAAATCCTGAAGGTCAAGCCCTAGGTGATCATAGTAACCAGCAAGTGACTTAAGATATTTACAAAGCTATGAAAATGATATAACTATAAAGGCTAATATTTTTTTACATCCCTATGAACAATAAAGTCATATGTAAGAGATGCTTGCTGAGTAAAGCTGAAAGTGTTTGAGAGCGCAGTTTAGAAATAATCACACAAAAAAAAATGGTGGTGGAATGTTCCTTGCCCTTCTAATTTCCATTTCTATATATTCAACTAAGCCTGGCCAATGATAATTTTAGGTCATCACATACACTATTTTGTCTAAAGTATTGGGACGCCTATCTTTACACGCACATGAACTTTAATGGCATCCAAGTCTTAGTCCGTAGGGTTCAATATTGAGTTGGCCCACCCTTTGCAGCTCTAAAAGCTTCAGCTCTTCTGAGAAGGCTGTCCACAAGGTTTAGGAGTGTGTCTATGGGAATGTTTGACCATTCTTCCAGAAGTGCATTTGTGAGGTCAGGCACTGATGTTGGACGGGAAGGCCTGGCTCACAGTCTCCACTCATTCCAATCCACTCATTCCAATCCAATTCATCCCAAAGGTGTTCTATCGGGGTGAGGTTAGGACTCTTTGCAGGCCAGTAAAGTTCCTCCACCCCAAACTTCTTGTGCGTTTAAAGACAGGTGTCCCAATACTTTTGCCTAGAAAGAAAAAGCTGAATAGGAATCAGGTTTAGTATTAGGCTCTGTTCACATATATGCAAAGTGGATGCATTTTGAACTGGAGCTGATTCACACATATGTGGTGCAGCGACTGTGCAAATTTGCAGCACATTTAAAAAGAGTCATGTGCGTTTTCTGAACACTGTGGTGCAATTCAGATGTGAATTCCAGACTCAGTGCCTTCTATGGGAACGCACCTGAATTGGCCATCTGATCAGTTTTGAACGAGTCCCCCCCCTCCCCAAATCGGTACCAGGCCCTTTCGGGTAGGGTACGGATTGTAAGGGGAGCCCCACGCTAAAAGGATTAAAATAAAAAAAGGTGAAAAATAGGTTTGTGTTTTGTCTGTGTCTCCGTTGTAGAAATTTCCAAAAATTTCCACTCCTGAAAGGGAAATCTACCTAACAGGGAGAGAGATGTCAATAAAAGCTGACAGGGCTCTAGCCATTCCGAGTCTAGCACCCTCCTAGTTAGACTGATATCATGTTAGGTAAATTTAGTTATTTTTGGCTGCTCTGTAATCATTGGAGCAACTATTGATTTCCTTGGACTTTTCTGGATCTCACAGGCTGCAGGTTTAATTGCTTCCCTCTGCCATCTAGAGGCTTCTAGAATATAGGGGGCTGGGAGAGTCAAATGGGCAGCTTGAATATTTATTGTGCTGCAGCCAATCCTTGGTGAGGTGCGCCCAGTTGGTGACTGGAGGGGAACATAAATAGTCTAGGGTCTGAAGCAGCCTTGTTCTTGTTCTGTTGGAGAAGTCCCCAACCTCAGGGGCTGCTGCCCCTTTTGAGGTAGCTGGTTGGAGTTGAAAATGACATGGACATTCACTGTACTGTTCATTTAAGCACAAGAGACTCCATTTTGTTCTCTTTGTTGAAATATGTTCTGTAACCTTCACCTAACACACAGACACATTTCCTACTAAACGCTCTCTACTCCCCCCTCCCTTCTCAAGGTTTTACTTTTGCAATTGTTCTATTCGCTAGCTTTTAATAATATATTTCTATTTGTTAGCTTTCAATAACATCTCACACCACCTCTTTCTTATCTATGTATAAAATAACATGTAATAATACATTTTGACACTGAACGGACATTTTAAACACAGTGATTGAGTCCTGTGAATCTGTTCCTGCAGCTGCAGTATTAACTTTGTTTTAGAGTCCCAATCAGAAATTAGTCATAACAGTTTTGGCGAGCCAGCCAGGAGTTTGGCAGAGTCTTCAGAAGGAACCGTGCTTTGATCGGGATCATCGGGAAACGCAGACCTCAAATGCCGGCTAGGTAAGCTGCCCTTAAGCTTGCTATATTTCTGCCTTTCCTATGTATCCTATCTGTTGGTTCTCAAGGAAACCAGACCACTCTCTGACCTTTCTGGTTGGGTAACGTGTGTGTGTGAATGTGTTTGTGTCCCCCTTCACGGGTTGGACTATGTGTGGATAGGGAAAATCCTCTGCAGTTCCCTGCGTTGACTCTTTATGGGCGACCTCGGTCAGAGGCGCATGGTAGGGTCAGATAAAACTCACAGAGAAGAGAAGAAACGAGGAGGGTCTCTTAATGAGTGTTTTGTCTATTGTCATAAACCCCTTCTATCCACGTAGATAAGTGGAGACTATTCTTGTAAATCTGCAGATTTGCTGTACTATTTGTTTTAGAGGCAAGAGGGTATAGGCACAAGTAGAGAGGACTGGCCAGTCATTATGGGCATTAAATTAATTAAGGGAATGAAGGGTGAGAGGCCTTCAGAAAATGCCCAGCGCAAGATGAGCGCTAGAGAATATAAGAACCGAAGGTACGGTTCCACCTATACTGAGCCCCTAGATAAATGGGTAGAATGGACAAAGGGAATAGCTAAACCTTTAAAATCTGAAGGGACTTTTGATTTGCAAGTATGGCAAACTTTTCTGCACGATTATGGCTAACTACTGTGCAGTGAAAGAATGTGGAGAATAGCTTGCACATGGGAGACAGAAGCTAAAGTAACAAATCAAACTGGCTTGAAGGAGATGTTTAATAAAAGTACTGCCCAAATTTACTATGTTTGGCCAGAAGACTCTGTAGAGGAGGACCCCCCACCTTATGTGGCTGCCAGTTTGGCTTTAAGGGGTCCACGCACAAAAGCAAAATAATTAGATTACATGGAACACACAAAAGATTAGCTGGGCAATATAGTAGAGAGTAGAGGTTTAACAGCCCCATATCAACCTACAAAGAGGGTTTTGGCTTGTATCCTAGAAACAGATGATTGGCATAAATCAAAAGGCACATATGCAAAACTAGATTTCTCTGAACTTAAGGCTTTGGCCAGAGAAAGAGAGATAAGAGTCTGAACTTCCAGAACAAACCATAATTTCCAAACTGTGGCAGCAAGATGAAGAGGGAAGGAAGGGAGATGCCACCCCTTCTGCCCCTGGCACAGAGCAATCTGTTGCAGTTTATCCTGTCAGAACCCAATTACCGTATTTATCGGCGTATAACACGCACTTTTTTCCCCTTAAAATCAGGGGAAAATCGCAGGTGCGTTATACGCCGATCCCCTGCGATCCCGAGCTGTCACAACTTCAAAATCGCCGACCGCGATTTGAAAATGGCGCCGCCGGCGCCGAAATACACAGAGCCGGTCCTCGGCTCTTCTCGGCGGCTCTCGTTCACTTTGGGCTCCACTCGTAGTCCTGAGCTGAGCTATCCGAACCTACTCGGCTAGGTTCGGATAGCTCCGCTCGGGACTACGAGTGGAGCCGAAAGTGAACGAGAGCCGCCGGGAAGAGCCGAGGACCGGGTCTGTGTATTTTGGCGCCGGCGGCGCCATTTTCAAATCGCGGTCGGTGATTTTGAAGCCCAGGATGGCAGGGACAGAGGATCGAAGGCTGCACTGGGGCAAGGCTGCACTGGGGAAGGCTGCACTGGGGAAGGCTGCACTGACAAGGCTGCACTGGGGAAGGCTGCACTGACAAGGCTGCACTGGGGAAGGCTGCACTGACAAGGCTGCACTGGGGAAGGCTGCACTGGGGAAGGCTGCACTGACATGGCTGCACTGACATGGCTGCACTGACATGGCTGCACTGACATGGCTGCACTCACAAGGCTGCACTCACAAGGCTGCACTCACAAGGCTGCACTCACAAGGCTGCACTCACAAGGCTGCACTGACATGGCTGCACTGGGGCAAGGCTGCACTGAGAAGGCTGCAATGATGGGCATTTAAATGTAATTTTTTTTCCCTTCAACTTCCCTCCTAAAAGTTTTTTGTTCCTTAAAATTCCCTCCTAAATTGGGGTGCGTGTTATACGCCGATAAATACGGTAGTTTTTGAAGGTAATGCTGTTGACAGTAAGTCTCAAATTAAATGGCATGTACCTTTTAGTCCCCAAGATATGAGAGCCATATTAGAGGGATTGGGAGATCCTAGAAAGAATCCAATTGGGTTTGCAAACAAACTTAGCGCTGCACAGGAAGCATATGAGGCTTCTGCTACTGACATTCATCAGCTTCTTATTAAAGCAGTGGGAAGCAACATGTCTGGCTATATACTTAAAGAATGTGGTGTAGACGTCAAAAATCTAGGTAAGATGGTTAGTGGACAGGAGGTTTGTGAGAAATTGAAGGAAAAATTGCCCCAAATATATGGACAAACCAGACATGCTGAATTTTGAATGCTAAGCAAGGGAAAGAGGAAGCAGCAGGGGCTTATTGGAGGTGGTTAAGCAATATGGCTGAGGAAGCAGGCATTAAAATAGAGGAAGAGAAGGCAGGAGAAACTGCAAGTCCATCTACACAACTGGTGAAACAAAGGTTTCTTGATGGTTTAATACCCCAGTTGAAAGAAAAGTTGTTCACAGCAAGGCCTGAGGCAGGCAATATGTGCATTCGAGAAGTCCTGCATATCCTGTTATCCATGGAAAACAGGGTTAACCAAAAAGACAGCAAACCCAAGGTTACATGGGGAAGCAGAGAGGAAGAGGAAGAGGCAAATGCAATTTCAGAAATCATGGCAATCGAGGACCAATCATATGCTACAATTGTAATGGGGAAGGACACATAGCCAAACTCTGCCATCTTCCTGACTGTAGACTGGAAAAGATCTTAGAGGCACCTCATGCTGATCCCAGTTCTCTGCCAAAAGCAGTGGATCATGCATAGGAAAATGGCATGCCAGTATCAATCATGTTAAATAGGGGAGACAATGGTCCCGAGGCCAGAGTAAAAGTATTTTTACAAGAACTCCCCTATCCTGGAGGAGAAACAGAATTAACCTGTTTAATCGATACTGGTGCAAGCCAAAGTGTTTTCAATATAGAGGACTTATCTCCAGGATTATTATCTACAAATGTTATCTCTGGTGTTGGCCTAACCGGGACCTCTACTGATTTGGTTGAGTCCAAGCCACCTAAACTCAGGCTAGGACAGCAAACAGAAATTGTCACTAAAGTGTTAGTTGCAGACACAGTACCAATCTTTTGGGCGCTGACATTTTGAACCAAATTTTAGCAAACATAGACTAAACTCCTACAGGAGTCCAAGTGGTCTGTAGTCTGTCAGGAGAAGTTTTAAATTCTACCTGTGGAGTATTTTTAATCCAAGACTCTCCCCCGACATTTCCACCGGAATTGAAAGTGATTCCCGCTGAATTATGGGCCAGCAGCAAATATGATGTAGGTCTGCTGGATTGTACCCCAGTCATGATAAAAATTTAACCAGGAGCCCATCTCCCACAGATTAAACAGTACCCACTGAGTATTGCTCAGACTGAGGGGATAAAGGATCAAATCACTCAACTGAAAGCAGCATGGGTTGTTGTACCAATTAAGTCCCAAGTCAATACAACCCTGTTCCCAATTGCAAAGAAGCCAGACAAGAAAGGTGGGCAGGTGGCATACCGCATGGTGAATTATATGAGAGGCATTAACAATATAATTGAGGCAGATACCCGATCGTGCCCAACCCCCGCACTTTACTAAGTGGAATACCTGCCTCCAGCACCTACTTTACAGTGATTGATCTCGCAGATGCTTTCTTTTCGGTGCCCCTGCACCCAGATTGCTGGCACCTTTTTTCATTTACCCATGATGCTCAAAAGTTAGCATGGACAAGATTGCCCCAAGGCTGTGTGAGTAGCCCCTCTGAATATAATACTGCGTTAAAGCAAGTATTGAACCAATGGTCCCCCTCACACCCAAACACAGTTCTGCTTCAGTACATAGACGATTTGCTTATTTGTTCTGATACAAAGGACATTTGTAGCAGAGAAACAGTAAGCCTTCTCATGTTTCTCTATAACAGTAACAACAAAGTTAGCAAACATAAGCTACAATACTGCCAAGAGAAAGTGATCTTCCTGGGTCACTGCATTTCACATGGATTCCGTCACCTAACCCCAGATCGAGTTAAAACTCTACAAAACTTTGAAAAGCCAAGAAATGTACGGCAACTACGTGCCTTCCTGGGGTTAGTGGGATATTGTAGGGACTGGATTCCAAATGCATCAGAACTTATGGCTCCTCTACATGAGGCTACCACTAGAAACCCTTTCAAACTCACATGGGACAATGAATTGCAGATGAAGGAGCTTATTAAAATTTTGTCTGAAGCTCCCGCTATTGGACTTCCTGCCTATACTAAGACTTACTCGTTGTTCTGTCATGAAGTCAATGGATTTGCTGCAGGTGTACTCACCCAGCTACATGGAGACAGAGGCATGTGATGTATCAGCCTCATTAGACCCTGTCCTCAAAGGCTCCCCCAGTTGTAGGCGAGCCATAGCAGCCTGCATTTTGCTGCTAGACAAATTAACTGAGCTTGTACTAGATTCTGCTCTGATCCTGTATGTGCCACATGCAGTACAGGAAATCATGAATCAAGTAAATACCAGACATGTGTCTGCCAGTAGATTTGACAAGTACCAGTCTGCTCTTTTTGCTCCATCGAATTTAACAATCAAACGATGTATTACTTTAAATCTGGCTACTGTTCTTCCTATAATTGATGAGGAAGATGCAACAAATGGTACTGATGTAGAACCTGAGAGTTTTTCTCATGATTGTATGGCTCTGATGGAGGTAGAAAGGGCCTCTGTCACACCAGCAAAAGATGAGTCTTTATCAGATTGTGACACACACTTATTCGTAGATGGTTCCAGATTTTATACTGATGATGGTCAGCCAAACACAGGGTTTGCTGTAACCACTACAGACACCATTTTACATCAGGAAGCATTGACACCCCAGATGTCAGCACAGGAAGCGGAATTGTGTGCTGTAGTCAAAGCATGTCATCTCCTAGGGAATCAAAGGGGAAGCATTTACACTGACAGCAGATATGCTTTTGGAATAGTCCACGATTTTGGACCTATTTGGAAAGCTGGGAACTTCCTGACTAGTGCAGGGAAGCCGGTGAGACATGCAAAACTCATAGAACAGCTATTTTTGGCCTTTCAGAAACCACCAGAAGTTACCATCTTGAAGGTAAAAGGACATGCAAGGGGAAATGACATGACAGCCAGAGGAAATGCTTTAGCGGACCAAGTGGCAAAGGATGCTGCCCTTATGGCATTTGGAGTCATACCCACTGTAGGGGTCGCCCAGGTAGCGGGGACAGATTCCCCTCATCAAGAGCAGTGGGATGTAGAAACTCTAATTCAGTTGCAGAACCAGGCCCCTGATGAAGAGAAGGATAAGTGGATCAAATGTAATGCTACCCAAAATCAGCAGGGCCTGTGGAGCGCTGACAACAGGTGGTGTCTACCCAGGAGTTTGTACCCAGTTTTAGCACAACTGGCATATGGCGTCAGTCATCTTGCTAAGGGCGAGATGGTGGCACTTACTGACTGCTATTGGATAGCACCTGGATTTAGTGCATTTGCAGCCAGGTTTTGTGCTTCATGTCTCACTTGTGCTCTGTACAATACAGGGAGGCCTGTCCATGTTCCCCAAAAGCATTCTCCTAAGCCAGATTTCCCTTTCCAAAGAATTCAAATAGACTACATTCAGATGCCCAGAAGAGGCACCTATGAGTACGCTTTAGTGTGTGTTGACATGTTCTCAAGTTGGCCGAGTGCTGGCCGGTAGCTAAAGCAAACGCAAAAACAACAGCAAGGAAAATTTTAAATGAAATAGTTTGTAGATATGGAGTTCCTGAAACTATTGAGAGTGACAGAGGAACCAATTTTACTGGGGAAGTAATGAAAGAGGAAATGGAAGCCCTTCACATACAGCAAGCTTTCCATACACCTTATCATCCACAAAGTAGTGGTAAAGTTGAGAGACTTAATGCAATTTTGAAAAACAGATGTGCAAAAATTAAAGCAGATACAGGAAAAGATGGGTGGAAGCTTTGCCATTAGCCCTATATTCTGTACAAACAACCCCTAAACAACCACATGGGCCGTCCCCTATGAGATTTTATTTGGAGGGCCACCCAAAACAGGGCTATATTTTCCCCAACAGTTGCAGGCTTCTCACTCTAATCTATTAGAATATGTTCAGATTTTGCAAAGAACATTGAATAAAATACATGAAGGTGTTTTTAAATCTATCCCTGACCCAGATTCTGTTTCAGGTATTCACAGAATCCAACCAGGTGACTGGGTGGTGGTCAAGCGACATGTCAGAAAGCCGCTAGAACCAAAATTTGAAGGACCACATTTGGTGCTTTTGACAACCGGTTTTCGCTGTCAAGTTGGAAGGAAAGCCCACCTGGATTCACGCCAGTCACTGCAAGAAAATCCTGAAGTGATGATATCCTTTGAAAAAATTATGATGATGTTTCTTTTCTTTTTGTTGTTTGTGAGGACTGAGACATGGAAAAATAACCCTTTCATCCAAATGTTAAAATTGTATGCAACCCATAGCAACACTAGTAACTGCTGGGTGTGTTCTCACATCCCCAAACAGGGACAATACCCATGATAGCAATGCCTCTCAACTCTGATCTAAACAGGACCAGAATAAATGGCTCATACATAGTCGCCACAGCTAATGAGCACAGATCAGTAACTTTGATGGTTTCAAAACAGATAAAAAAGAAACGTGAAAATAACTGCGCATCAAAAAGGTAATTATAAGTAAATTATAAAAAACAAGCTGCGAAATCCTATATGTGACACAAACACAAAACGTAAACAATAATAAACTGGTGACTCGCGCTTTTGACAAAACACAGTGAATATAAATGTAAAGGTGGTCAGACATCACCTAAAAAATTCAAATATGCATATAATCATATATCCAAAAAAAAGGGCATGTGCAAAAAATACTAGCAGCAAAGGCTGCAATATGTTGTGCAACAATATTTTAGAAGGTTGTGAGTAATAGTCCATATAAGAACACCCGAGTATGGTGTAAAACTCCAGTGAAAGTCCAGTTATATGGAAACATAAGTGCTTGGGTCCACCACCATAAATAGAGTGCCTGGCCGCTTACCAGAAACCCATGACCCCCCGTTACAGAGGGTCTGAGTAAGCTGTTAAATCCTACTGCCCTGGACCACCATAAAGCCAAGATGGAAGCTGGAATGGGACATCAGGGACTGTGGTACAGATGGATGGATCCACAGGAAAAAACTTTGCCCTCAGCGGAGTGGTATAACCATAAAAAGAGAAGGGGAGGGCTCCAATGGTGTAAAATCATAAGGCTTTATTAAAACAAAATATAGTATACACTCACATGTAAATCAGGGAAAAACTTTCTCTGGAAAAGAACAGTCTGTGGCACCGGCCGGATGCTCACAGACAGCCCGTCCTGCTGGTCTTCGCAACAACAGTGGGAGGTGACGCGATGACGCCGCTCAGCCCTACGCTGCGTTTCGTAAACAGATTACGTCTTCCGGGGGCACGTGGAGGGGCTTCCCCTTCTCTTTTTATGGTTATACCACTCTGCTGAGGGCAAAGTTTTTTCCTGTGGATCCATCCATCTGTACCACAGTCTCTGATGTCCCATTCCAGCTTCCATCTTGGCTTTATGGTGGTCCGGAGCAGTAGGATTTAACAGCTTACTCAGATGCTCTGTAACGGGGGGTCATGGGTTTCTGGTAAGCGGCCAGGCACTCTATTTATGGTGGTGGACCCAAGCACTTATGTTTCCATATAGCTGGACTTTCACTGGAGTTTTACACCATACTCGGGTGTTCTTATATGGACTATTACTCACAACCTTCTAAAATATTGTTGCACAACATATTGCAGCCTTTGCTGCTAGTATTTTTTGCACATGCCCTTTTTTTTTGGATATATGATTATATGCATATTTGAATTTTTTAGGTGATGTCTGACCACCTTTACATTTATATTCACTGTGTTTTGTCAAAAGCGCGAGTCACCAGTTTATTATTATTCAAAACAGATAAACACTCCACAGATTTGTTTAAACATTACATGCCCATTTAACACTAAATGTACACGGTTGGGCAATTCAGATTGCACAGGAGCAAAAATTACAGTTTATGGAGGAAACTATGGTCAATATTATTATATCCCAGATCCAGAACTAAATAGAACCCTTTATAGTACAAATTGCTCACAGTTCCCAATATGTGAAAATATCGGTTACCTGAGATTCTGTGTTATTGCTTCCAGTTTTTTAGGAGCAGGCATACCATCCATACGTAGAGGGTTATATTATATATGTGGAAATAAAGCTTACGCCTGGCTTCCTACTAATGTTACAGGTATATGTTATATTGGGAAGTTAGCACCTGCTTTGGCTGTTCGCAAAGATACAGTGCGACCAGATCAAAGTCCAGAATACCCTTTAGTGTTCAAAAGAGAACTGTTCACTGAAGGTGACATGGCATGGTCATGGTTCCCTTCCTGGACAGGATGGGGAATTGAAGCAATGAAAAGAATAAATAATTACACTAGGATTGTAGATGAGATTATTAACCTTACTACCACTGATATAGGTTTATTAAGTGAAGAAATGGCTCAGCTTAAAAAAGTAGTATTAGAGTACAGATTAACGCTAAATTATCTCACTGCAGCTCAAGGTGGGATGTGTAAGGTATTTCACACTGACTGTTGTATATACATTTCTGATAACGAGGACATTATTGGGCGGCACAGTGGTGTAGTGGTAGCACTCTCGCCAAGCAGTAAGAAGGGTCGCTGGTTCAAATCCCGACCACGACACTACCTGCCTGGAGTTTGCATGTTCTCCCTGTGTCTGCGTGGGTTTCCTCTGGGTACTCCGGTTTCCTCCCACACTCCAAAGACATGCTGGTAGGTTAATTGGATCCTGTCTAAATTGGCCCTAGTATAGGTATGAATGTGAGTTAGGGACCTTAGATTGTAAGCTCCTTGAGGGTATAGGGACTGATGTGAATGTATAATATATATGTAAAGCGCTGCGTAAATTGACGGCGCTATATAAGTACCTGAAATAATAATAATAATAATTATTAAAGGGAATCTTGCTAAGATAAGAGAACTACAGAATAAGGCCAGAGATATTGCTAAAGATGGATGGAACCCCTTTCAGGGTTTAGGAGGTTTTGATGGCTTTTTATATGGCATAGCAACATGGTTATAGAAACTAGGCGCTTACATTGTGATGTTCCTATTTCTTATATTTGTTATTTACTTCCTCGTCAGGCTATGCCTCTGTGTGACAACCCACTGTACCAACAAATGTACCAGCCCTGATGAACCCATTATTGTGAGAAAGCTAGGAGAGAGCTGAAAAAGACGCCGTCTCTCTGCGCCAATGTAACAGGAGTTACCAGCAATCGGCTGAATGTAACGCGGAGAAGAATGGTGTCAAACAAAAGGAGGGAAATGACATGTACATTCACTGTACTGTTCATTTAAGCACAAGAGACTCCATTTTGTTCTCTCTGTTGAAATGTGTTCTGTAACCTTCACCTAACACACAGACACTTCTCCTACTAAACGCTCTCTACTCCCCCCTCCCTTCTCAAGGTTTTACTTTTGCAATTGTTCTATTCACTAGCTTTTAATAATATATTTCTATTTGTTAGCTTTCAATAACATATTTCTATTTGTTAGTTTTTAATAACATCTCACACCACCCATTTCTTATCTATGTATAAAATAACATGTAATAATACATTTTGACACTGAACGGACATTTTAAACACAGTGATTGAGTCCTGTGAATCTGTTCCTGCAGCTGCAGTATTAACTTTGTTTTAGAGTCCCAATCAGAAATTAGTCATAACAAATAAATCGAGATCCCAGCTGTGGCAGAGCTGGGGGGCCTATTCCTAATCATCTTTGGAGCCAGCCAAGCAGACTCACGAAGACCCCATTCACACAGGGACGACTTGTCAGGCGACCTAGTCGCCTGACAAGTCGCCTCCCGTTCTGTACTATGGAGCCGTTCTAAGGGGAGCGACGCAAGTCGCTCCGACTTAGAAAAAGGTTCCTGTACGACTTCGGGGGCGACTTGGGGCGACTTGCATAGACTTCTATGCAGAAGTCGTTTTGCAAGTCGCCCAGGCATTCGTTTGCAGGTCGCCTCGCTGAGGCGACCTGCAAGTCGTGTTGCCCCTGTGTGAATGGGGTCTAAGGATCTGGTCTGGAAGACTCATTGAAGAGTGCTGGGTGGAAGCTGGAAAGTGGTAGCTGTCCTGTAGCATTGTATTAACCCCTCCCTCACTGAAGAGTGTCTGGTGGAAGTTAAGAACTGAGCAGTTGTCCCGAAGCATAGAGATGCCCGATAGAAATGGGGGGGGGGGGGGGTCCGCTGTCCTGGAGAGACATTGTGAAAACAGACCTGAGCTCAGGATTAAAATGACTGTGTGCTGCTTTTGAAGGATACGCACCAGCAGTAGTTCTTTCTAGGACAGCTCTTACAGGGTCTCAGTTCTGGCCATTTCTATTAATCCTTGGTGGTTCAAAAAAGCCTAAACTAGTCAAGAGTGGCCTCCTGTTACAAGTTAGCAAGTTTTGTAGTATCCCATACCACTCCAATCCCTCTCCCATCCCAAGTTCTACAAGCAATATACTACAAAAAGACAACCCCTAGATTATTTGTTGGCGCCAGAGTGAATGCAATGTTACCTACTGCACTATTTTGGAAAAGAATCTGTTAAAATCATTGTCACCTACAAGTGTAGCACTACACGGACTTGATATAAATTAAATAAAATGTTGGCATTTTATTTTATTGTACAGTGAACAATGGATAGTGCCTTTGTAGAGAAATACTTTTTATATACTGTGGAACATTAAAATGACTTACACTTGGTACTGCACCATATACGTGCATGGCTGTTGTACATCACACACGGCATCCCAGCGCAGTGTGGTATGGAAGTTTACAGAACTAAAATACACGTTCTCCACTTTAACAGCCATATCCACAGCTGAGATATCTATATACAGAAACAAAAATACAACATAAGCTAAGTTGAAAAAAAAAACACAAACACAATAGAAACATTTTCCTCCAGCGTTATATAAGCATTATTAAAAGGTAATACTCAAAGATAATACTGTATATCTGTTACAGGCTAAGAGTCTGTTGGACTGAGCCATTTACTGGGTTTTAAATTTATTGGGAACTCTGTTGGGGAGATATGTCTGACATAGTTACTGTCTACCTCTTGTCACATTCCCCATACCTTGAATGCAGGGGTCTCTCCAATACAGCCCCATAGAAAAGTTGAAAAATAGTTGAGCGGTTTAAGGAAATCTCTACAGAATTGGTAATGCTGTCTCTAATGTCCATACTTTTTGAATTGCTGAAACAAAACAAACTTGTGACTCAATGATCTACATACACTCACCGGGCACTTTATTAGGCCTGTTCAATTGCTTGGTAAAACAAATTGCTAATCAGCCAATCACATGGCAGCAACTCAATGCATTTAGGCATCTAGACATGGTGAAGATGACTTGCTGAAGTTCAAACGGAGTATCAGAATGGGGAAGAAAGGGGATTTAAGTGACTTTGAATGTGGCATGGTTGTTGGTGCCAGACAGGCTGGTCTGAGTATTTCAAAAACTGCTGATCTATTGGGATTTTCATGCACAACCATCTCTAGGGCTTACAGAGAATGGTCCAAAAATATCCAGTGAGCGGCAGTTGTGTGGACAAACATGCCTTGTTGATGTCAGAGGTCAGAGTAGAATGGGCAGACGGGTTCAAGATGATAGAAAGGCAATAGTAACTCAAATACAATTAAGGTATGCAGAATACCATCTCTGAATGCACAAAACATCGAACCTTGAAGCAGATGGGCTACAGCAGCAGAAGACCACACCGGGTTCCACTCCTGTCAGCTAAGAACAGGAAACTGAGGCTACAGTTTGCACAGGCTCACTAGAATTGGACGATAGAAGATTGGAAAAACGTTACCTAGTCTGATGAGTCTCGATTTCAGCCTCAACATTCAGATGGTAGGGTCAGAATTTGGCGTAAACAACATGAAAGTATGGATCCATCCTGCCTTGTATCAACAGTTTAGGATGGTTGTGGTGGTGTAATGGTGTGGGGGATAATTCACATTATGGATGTGCAGCCGACAAATCTGCAGCAACTGTATGATGCTTTCATGTCAATTTGGACCAAAATCTCTGAGGAATGTTTCAAACATCTTGTTGAATTTAGGCCATGAAGAATTAAGACAGTTCTAAAGGCAAAAGGGGGTCCAAACCGGTACTAGCAAGGTGTACCTAATACACCACCCAGATCCGGCAGCCTGTAAAACTCTGAGAGCCTGAAAGCTGCTTCAACTGAACGGGGCTTGGCAGTGCATCAAGTGGTACTAATGTTTAGGGCTCATTCACACCAGAACGCAGTGTGGGAAACCCACGTTCCATGTCCCACGCCTCGTTTAAAACACACAGAGTGTGCAGTCTGCTGCTGGTGTCAATTTATTCCTAAAGACGTCCCAAACGCAGATGGCAAATGCACTGCGTTAGCCTTCACCAGATCTCACGGTACCGCAGATTCCTGCCGCTGTCATTCGCACTGGCACTAATAGCCTTACTTTTTTTCTGATCATTTCGGCCGATTACCCATCCTGTTAAAGGGCACCCACTAATTGTAATCATGTATAGCTTAGATACAACAGTAATCAAAGGGGGGTGATGGCAACCCTGTGGAAAGTAGAAAGCTTTTGCACCCATTCACATTCCATTTGATTCCTCTGTCGTCTGTGTGCAGTGTGATTTTTGAAAAGGTGCAGCATAGTACATTTTTGGACCCATAGATTTTAATAGAGAGCATGAAAAGCGAATGAAAGCCCCATGTACATGCGCTTTTGGTGCATTTTTGGCAGGGTTTTTGTATTTAACAATCAGTCTCCTTACATGAAGTGTGAAAATGCATCAAAAACACACCTGAACCTAGGCTAATTATAATGTAGAAAGCAACAGCATGCAGTTAACAATTAACCAACTGTGAATTCACCATAGAACTGTAACATGAACATTCATTAGGATATTTTTTTGAAAGAATGCAAAAATAACTGGTAGTAGAGAAATGGCAGGCAGTAGGCAGATCCTAAAAAATGCTTTATGATATGTTTTTAATGATAATAGCAATTTTCAATATCTCAACTTTAAATGAAGCTTATTTAAAGCGGAACTTCAGTCATTTTTTTTTATCTTTCCATCTATTAAATCTTCTGTCCTTGCTGTTTTAACTTTGGATAGTAAAACATTTATTTTCTGCCAGTGAATACCTTTTACAGCCCACTTCCTGTTTCTTGTCTGGTCATTAGCCTAGGCTTATGACTTCATGCACAGCTCTCTCTCTCACTCTTGTGAGAGTTTGCCAGGAAGGGGGGGTGAGTCATAAGAGGGCCAATGAGAGCTGCAGAGCTGAAGGTGCGCCTCTGTGTGTCTGTGTAAATCCAGGATATGAACAGGCAGCAGCTTCAGCTGCCCACAGTTAAAATGGTTGCAGGCAGACTTAGTGGAGGGAGATTTCTGCAGCATATTTGTCAAGTACAGAATCACAGTATATATAAAATAATATGCAAAGTGGTTGGAGGGAAGCTTCAGAATGGCAAAGATGTTTTTATTACAAATTATGTGAGCAGACTGCAGTTCCTCTTTAATAAAAAAACGTCAATAAAATTCTAAACAACCCAATAAGCACAACAAAACTTGTAAAGAAGAAAAGCTCTCGTGGCAAAGCAATGAAGTTATTTATCTTTAAACCAAATGGCAGAACTTCAAGGCAATGGCAGTAGCAAGTGTAATTTATGTCATTGCAGCTGTTGAATTTCTGTGTTTAATACACATTTTCACAACCCATTGCACACAACAGAAGCCCTACATAAGCCACAAACCCTATAACTTCCCTGTAAGCAAGAAATTAGAAAGCATTCCCACTTGTAGACAGCCACTGCTGCCACTCTGCAAAGGAAAATGTAAACATTAAGACCCCTTTCACACTGGGGCACTTTTCAGACGTTTTAGCGCTAAAAACAGCGCCTACAAAGTGCCTGAAAAGCACCTCTCATGCCTCCTCAGTGTGAAAGCCTGAGTGCTTTCACACTGGGGCAGTGCACTTGCAGGACGGGAAAAAAAATCCAGCAAGGAGCATCTATAGGGCAGTGTGGAAGCAGTGTATACATGGCTCCCAAAACACCCTGCCCATTGAAATGAATGGGCAGCACCACAACACAGGCACTTTTAACCCTTTCTTTGGCTGCTAGCGGGAGTTAAAAGCGCCAAAAAGTGACGCTAAACCGACGGTAAAGCACCGCTAAAACTAGCGCTACCGCCCACACCGCCCCAGTGTGAAAGGGCTCTAAAACGAAATATGTGTGGATAAGTTATACCCAAATTTTTTATAACCCAACATTGCCTGCAATAACCAATAACATTTTACATATATAGCCTATGTTTAAAGCAATTGTCCTAAATTCATTTTAAAATAAGCATTACTTTAGTTGCCAGTTTAGTCCCTTAATTAGTCAATTTACCCTTTACAGCAGTAGTAAACCCCAAAAGAAAAATGTATTATTTTGCAGCTTATCAGCTTTTAGATGTGATGGATGCATGTTATTTTTCTAGGCTTTTTTTCCCTTTAAAAGACCAAAAGTGGCAGTTGGAGGGGTTAGACATATCATTTAATACTGAGTGCTTACAATAATCAGCTTTTAAACATTTATGTAAAACCTTTATACCAAAAGGGAAAATAAAAACTGTTGCTACAACTGCTTAAAAAGTGTCAGCTGGAGTGTGGCTTTAAAGTGAGTCTAAAGCCTAAACATTTTTTACCTTGCTACATTCCTTGCATTAAGGTAAAACATTTTTAGCCACTAGCATCCCCCCCCTTATACTTACCTGAGCCCTCATTCAATCCAGTGCTGTGCACATCTGCAGCTCTTTTCTTCCCTCACTTCCGGGTCTTGCTGGCTTTGCTGGGGCATCGGGAGCCATTGGTTCCAAGTGCTGTCAATCAAAGCCAGTGACGTGCCTGTGTCGATGGACGCAGCAGCGGGGCTTGGGAGTGAGCACGCATGAGGCTTCCCATGGGGGCACGGGACAGAGAGGAGGGGTAGGAGCGGAGGACCTGAGAAGAAGAGGTTTGCGGCTAGCAGGGATGTATAGACATGTTTGTTATTTTTTTCGTTATTTTTTTTTTATGTTATCTTAACTGCTTCCCGACCGCCTCACGCAGATATACTGCGGCAGAAGGGCACGTACAAGCAGATTAACATACCTGTGGCCCTTTAAGAGGCGGCTTGTGGGCGCGCACCGCCGGGGGCTCCGTGACCGTGAGTCTCGTGGACTTGATGTCCGCGGGATTACCGTTCATGGTGAGGAAGAATGGGGAGATGCTAATGTAAACAAGCATCTCCCCATTCTGCCTAGTGACACTGTCACTGATCACAGCTCCCTGTAATCTGGAGCGGTGATCAGTGATCACTCCCACAGTTAGAATCACTCCCTAGGACACACGTAACCCCTACAAAATGCCACCTAGTGGTTAACCCCTTCACTGCCAGTCACATTTACACAGTAATCAATGCATTTTTAATTGTACTGATTGCTGTATAAATGTGAATGGTCCCAAAATAGCGCCAAAAGTGTCCGATGTGTCTGCCATAATGTCGCAGTCATGATAAAAATCGCTGATCGCCGCCATTATTAGTAAAAAAATATTCAATATTATTCAAAAAAAATTATCAATAAAAATGCCATAAAACCATTCCCTATTTTGTAGACGCTATAACTTTTGTGCAAACCAATCAATAAACGCTTATTGCGATTTTTTTACCAAAAATTTGTAGAAGACTACGTATCGGCCTAAACTGAGGAAAAAAATGTTTTTATATATATTTTTTGGGGATATTTATTATAGCAAAAAGTAAAAAATAATGCGTTTTTTTTCAAAATTGTCGCTATTTTTTGTTTTATAGCGCAAAAAATAAAAACCGCAGAGGTGATCAAATACCACCAAAAGAAAGCTCTATTTGTGGGAAAAAAAGGACGTCAGTTTTGTTTGGGAGCCACATCGCACGACCGCGCAATTGTCAGTTAAAGCGACGCAGTGCCGAATTCTAAAAGTGCTCTGGTCAGGAAGGGGGTAAATCCTTCCGGGGCTGAAGTGGTTAACAAGCATTTAATATGTTGGTCAAGTCCATCTACATCTGCTAGTACATCTAACCCTGTCCTCTCACCAGACTGTTGCCCCGTACACACGGTCGGACTTTGTTCGGACATTCCGACAACAAAATCCATGGATTTTTTCCAACGGATGTTGGCTCAAACTTGTCTTGCATACACACGGTCACACAAAGTTGTCGGAAAATCCGATCATTCTGAACGCAGTGACGTAAAACACGTACGTCGGGACTATAAACGGGGCAGTGGCCAATAGCTTTCATCTCTTTATTTATTCTGAGCATGTGTGGCACTTTGTCCGTCGGATTTGTGTACACACGATCGGAATTTCCGACAACGGATTTTGTTGTCGGAAAATTTTATATCCTGCTCTCAAACTTTGTGTGTCGGAAATTCCGATGGAAAATGTGTGATGGAGCCTACACACAGTCGGAATTTCTGACAACAAGATCCTATCACACATTTTCCATCGGAAAATCCTATCGTGTGTACGGGGCATGACAGTGCTGCTGTCCAAAGGTGTCTTCATCGCTCCTCCATCCAGAGTGGAGACACCCTAAGCATGGAGTGTTCTACTGGCTGGATCACCAGGTAAAAATAAAGCTAAAAAATAAATCTAATGCAGCCACCACATCTAAGGATTGGTAAGCTACAATATATTACACTTTTTAATATCACTTGTGGGGGTTTTAATATCACTTGTACTCACACCAAAGACATGCTTGCAGGGTAATTGACATCTGTCCAAATTGTGCGCATGTACAAATGCATGTGAGATAAGACTTTTTAGATTGTAAGCTGCTTGAGGGGAAGGGACTGAGGTAAATGCATAATATGAAAAGGTAAAGTATGTGGAAATTGTTGGGGTTGTATAAATCCCTGTAATAAATAAACTAAAAACTCCTTTATAGTGCATGTCGATTTTGCACTTTTATGTCTACATAGCCATTATTCTACAAGATCGAATAAAGCAGGAATGACAGCTTCTAGTCAGAAGGACATTGAGATGGGCGGCACATCACTACAAGGATAAACAACTTGTATTTTTCTGCTGAGTGTTCAGTGAACATGCTCCTGCAGGTAACAGCAAGTAATGGTAAACTCCATAAAGACAAAGTAAAAGGGACATACCTTTTACATTGAAGGAGTATTCTTTCCTTATGCTTTTTCAGAAACAAACAGAATAAGTTAAATAAGGATAAAATAAGTTCAAAATAGGAAAAATATATTACTTACAGAAAATGCTCAGCAGACAAAGATTCAGAATGAGGACCATCTTTCATCTGTTACACACAGGTGTTTTGCATGGCTATTTGACTTTGCTAACATAGGAAAATACTTCCCCTTTTTCTCAGCAGGTAAAGCAGAAGTTGTGTCCCCTATGGATAAACTTTATTGCCCTCCCCCTTCCATTAATAAAGTGAACCTGACATCATTCTACAACACATCTATAATATTTAAAGAAGTGTATACATAATACATTAAGGGGTTTATTTATCCCCTTCACGCCGACCGTACGCAAATTTGCATTCTCAGCTTGAAGGGGTTATATCAGGGTTTTGCCTGCAGCTGCAGGCATCACCCTGGTATCGTTTTTTAGAGCCAGCGGTTGACTTTTTAGCGATAACAACCAATGTGGCTAAAAGGCCGATCGGCTGTTAGACTAAGGAGCAGGATGGGGGGACGCCTTCCGCGGCTCGCCTGGGTCCCACACGTCCACTGACTGGCCGAAAAACCCGAATGAAGCCTGAATCGGCTCCGATTGGGTGTCCTGTCTAGTAACCCGGAAGCGATGTCGTGACACTTGTGGTTTACTCGGCTGCCAATGGTGCAGATTTTTAAAAATCCCTAGGTATTCCAAAACACAGATTTTGAATACTTTTAAGTACAAACGAGGGATTTGGGGTCTTATAGACCCCAGATCTCCCCATAAAGAGTAACTGTCACTGACTATTATGCCCCGTACACACGGTCGGACATTGATCGGACATTCCGACAACAAAATCCTAGGATTTTTTCCGACGGATGTTGGCTCAAACTTGTCTTGCATACACACGGTCACACAAAGTTGTCGGAAAATCCGATCATTCTGAACGTGGTGACGTAAAACACGTACGTCGGGACTATAAACGGGGCAGTAGTCAATAGCTTTCATCTCTTTATTTATTCTGAGCATGCGTGGCACTTTGTGTGTCGGATTTGTGTACACACGATCGGAAATTCCGACAACGGATTTTGTTGTCGGAAAATGTTATAGCCTGCTCTCAAACTTTGTGTGTCGGAAATTCCGATGGAAAATGTGTGATGGAGCCTACACACGGTCGGAATTTCCGACAACAAGATCCTATCACACATTTTCCGTCGGAAAATCCTATCGTGTGTACGGGGCATTACTTTAACAAGGGATGTTTACATTCCTTGTGACAGCAATAAAAATGATCAGAATTTTTTTTTTTAAAAACAGTGTAAAAATTTTAAAAATTAAATAAAATAAGTGTGCGCAATTTCAAAACATGACAGGTTAGGCATCTATTTACCCGGTGTAACATCTTTCACATTGTACAAAACAATTGGGGTAACTTTACTGTTTTTTTTTTTTTTTTTTTAATTCATGAAAGTGTCTTTTTTCCCAACAAATTTCATTTGAAAGACTACTGCACAAATACCATAAAAAATTTGCAATAATCGCCATTTTATTCTCTAGGGTCTCTGCCAAAAAAATATAAGTGTCAGAAATAGGCTTAGGCATGAAAGGGTTATTAAAGCTTATGTTAGGGGGAAACTTAAAAAAAAATAATAAGCATAAGGGACGGCGTTTACATTTCGTTAAAAGTGTCGCTCGTGCTGGTGCCAGCTGTCATAGTTGAAATTAATATTGTTATACAGGATTTATATAGTGCCAACAGTATACACAGTGCTTTAGAATATAAAGGGGGACAGAACTGTTACAATACAGAAGGAGTAGGAGGGCCTTGCTCATGGAGCTTACAATCTAAAGAGAGGGGGAGGTGGTACAAAAGGTAATAGCTGCAGGGGATGATCTGATGGAGGTGACACAAGTACAGTTCTTAGGTGGAGGTGGGGTAGGCTTTCTTGAATAAGTCCTCTACTCTTTCACTCCATACCACACATTCATAATCTTCTGTGAAGTAGGGGTTAATAGTTACATAGTTAGTCTGGCTAAAAAAAGACACATCTAGTCCAACCAATAGAGCCAAGGACCTGTCACAGACAATCATCAAGAGTGCAGATTGGGCCATCCAATGAGGAAATAGAGGTCAACAATCTGATTTGATCAGTCCCTTTGGTCAACCTCCCCCCCCCCCCATCCGGCCCCTTCCTACCTATCCCAATCCAACAACCCCCCCTCCTCTCCCCCCCCCCTTTACTCTATCCCTCTTCCCTTCTCTCCCCCCCCCCCTTTCTTCCCTTTCTTCAGTTGCATAATCCCAACAGCAATATTCAGTAAAAGATATATTATGGTTAATAATAAAAATGTTTCCAACTTTTTTGATTTTTTGTTAATTATAATTTTTCTCATCTAGGGCTTCTCTCTTCCTCGCCCTGCTTCCCAGTCCATATATCCCATCCTGGACCCTTAATGTCTTCCACAACCAAAGTAAGTACTAGATACAATTAGATATAGTCAAATTAGTTATAGTTACATTATCCCATCATTGAAGAAGGAGCGCATGCTCCGCAAATGCATCCCCTGCCTACTGACACACTGTCCAACCGGAAGTGATGTCATCCCCTGGCATCCCGTGTGATCGAGGACCAGGAACTGTCGGCATCCACTGGCGCAACCCGCTCCACTGCACCAACGCCCTGCACTGAATGAACTCCCTCCTGGACGGCTGTTATTTCATTTCCAATATGCCTGTTTTTAACATACTCTTGTGAGTACATATGCAACCTTTGCCTATTAAACTGTTCAACTTACTACACTTAGAGTGGCGTCTTGTGCTTCTTTTCCCATCCTTTTCGCCCTCTCCTCCATTTTTGAAAGCTGTACTATAGTTTCCATGCATGAAAAGTGCTCTATGAATAGAGGATGGACAGATGAATGAAAGGTCCACCTCCTCTATTCATAGAGAGCTTTATATTGATGAAAAAATATAGTAAAACTTCTATGAATCTTGAATGGGGAGGCAAAAAGGACAAGCATAGCCAGCACTCTTGATGAATGTCTGTAACAGGTCCCTCTGCTCTATTAACCCTTATAGCTCAGGAAGATTACATCAACAAAATATGGGGGGATAGTGGAGAATTTTCAAATATCCTTCCCCTAAGTAGTTTAATCTTAATTGGACCCTGATTGCAATCCACCTTATGCATAAATAATGATACACTCTATTTTTCATATCTGGTCTCCCTCCTGAGTACCCTTATGCCCTGTACACACGGTCGGATTTTCCGATGGAAAATGTCCGATTGGAGAGTGTTGTCGGAAATTCTGACCGTGTGTAGGCTCCATCACACATTTTCCATCGGATTTTCCCGACACACAAAGTTTGAGAGCAGGCTATAAAATTTTCCGACAACAAAATCCGTTGTTGGAAATTCCGATCGTGTGTACACAAATCCGACGGACAAAGTGCCACGCATGCTCAGAATAAATAAAGAGATGAAAGCTATTGGCCACTGCCCCGTTTATAGTCCCGACGTACGTGTTTTACGTCACCGCGTTTAGAACGATCGGATTTACCAACAACTTTATGTGACCGTGTGTATGCAAGACAAGTTTGAGCCAACATCCGTCGGGAAAAAATCCTAGGATTTCGTTGTTGGAATGTCCGAACAAAGTCCGACCGTGTGTACAGGGCATTAGGTTGTATTTTACAACCTAAATCCTTGCATTCCCTGCTAACCCACTTATTGTTATGTAAACTTATGCTGACTCGAGAATTTCTCATTTGATGCCTGCTCTTCTATAATGCTTTCTATTTAGACTGTTCTTGCACCCATTTGTATTAATGCTGGACTTTTTTCATCGATCCGTGTCTACTGAAGGCTTGTAATTACCACTGTGTTGCTTACATCTTTGTAACTGTTCTTTTGAAACTTTGAAATTTTAATAAAAATATTTGAACAAGAATTTTCAAATATGACTGGCGGCATCAGTGCAAAGGACACTTCAGACTGATTTGCTATTTTTTAAAAAAAAGGTTTTATGTAAACTTAATGTTTTCACCCAATATTCACCAAAACTTGCACCCAAGTCACCCACTTTTTACATAAGATTTCAATAAGATTCATGTGTGAATCTAGGGTGAACACATTGATAAACAGAACCCTAAAGATATTTTATTTGTGAAAAACTGTTTTACTGCTGTGGTAAGTTCACAAGCATCCAGAGGATAGGCACATTTGCCTTAAGACATTAAAGAATGCTCACCTGATTTGATCATTTTTGGTCAGATCATGTTTGTAGGCATCTATATGACTCTGGATGATTGGGCGTCACTATTGTTGGCACCCACATTGCTCACTCTTCCGCAAACAGGCAAACTCACCCAGTGTAATGTCTGTAGAAAGAGTTTTAATTAGACATACTTGCATTAAAGTGGTTGTAAACTTCAGACATGAAATATGAACATGTGTGGTCTGAATCCAACCCCCAATATATGCAAGAATGGATAGTGGCGCTAGCATGAAAAATCACTACTAACAGTGTAAAGTGAGATGATGATGAACTGTGTAAACTAAAATTAATGACTAATGATAATCCATACACAATACAGTATCGTGACTAAACCAGTGTAAATCACCTTGAATTAGTGTTGAAGCATAAGTTAAACTTATCAACATATATGGTGAAATAAAAAAAAAAACATGTGAAAGATTGCCCTGTAGCCACGGCCCGACATGTTTCGTCACTAGGACTTATTCGTGGGAATCAGTCATGGGAATCATGAATAAGTCCTAGTAAGGAAACATGTCGGGGCGTGGCTACACAGCAATCTAACACGTGTGACAGAGGAAGGAGTGACAGGATGCAGAGCGGTGGTTAGTGGAGGAAAGATTCTACGAATGGGTGAGACGATCGGTAGTGTCTATACTCCCTGGGTCCGCCGTGGCCGTTTGCTGCTGTGTCGTAACTACTGCATGAACTGCTGTGATATGAATCGATTACTGTGATATGATTTGCCTACTGTTTTTTATCTACATGTGAGTACAATGGTGTAGGTTTACTTTTTAATAAATTTTTCAATGGTATCACACTATTGGAGCATTCTTTTTATCTCACATGTGGAGCCACTGCTTCAGGGGAAGCGTTCGATTTATACAGCATTGAACACTGGAGATCGCGTGTTAACCCCCATGTGAGTGGGTTGAGGCAATTGTGGCCAAACACGAGAGTGTGAGGCTATAACAGCTGGTGAGTTTGAATTTCAGAAGGGAGTGGAATCACGTCACAGTGGTGTGGTGGATACAAGAATCACAGTGTTTTCTATTGGAGATTTTATCACCCTTGGAACTCTTTTGATCACACTACACGTGGACTGTTGTTTTATTTTATTAGGTTCATGATTGTTGATATAGTGATACCATCATAACACACTTGTCATGAGGTGTAATTATTTTTACATCATTTTATATATATGTTATATATATATATATATATATATATATATATATATATATATATATATATATATATATATATATATATATATATATATTGTTTTCACTTTTATTTTGTGCATTTCAGTAGTGTCAAGCATGTTGCACTATTGCTCATCAATTCACTCGGTTAAGTGATTTTTCATCTCACTAGGTTTTTTATGTATATTTATTCATATCATATAGATCATCTATTTCACTTACGTTTTTTTTTTTTTTTTTTTTTAATTTCACCATATATGTTGATAAGTTTAACTTATGCTTCAACACTAGTTCAAGGTGATTTACACTGGTTTAGTCATGATACTGTATTGTATTAGTCATTAATTTTAGTTTACACAGTTCATCATCATCTCACTTTACGCAGTAGTGATTTTTTGTGCTAGCGCCACTATCCATTCTTACATATATTGGGGGTTGGATTCAGACCACCCACTTTTTCCCAAGTGGCAGCTTGAGTTTTGTCATTTTTTACCATCTAGAGCGCAGTGGTGGGATTACGGGTTTAGGCGGGTATACCTGTATACCAACAGTTTTTATGAAATATGAACAAAACATATCCCTCTGTATAGTGTGTACTTGTCTCAACTAAGTGCACTAAGTGTAATTTCTGTCTGCTACTTCTGTCCTCTACTATCAGCAAGAAAACATTAAAATATTTAGGCTGTCACTTTTTTTTGGGCTAAAAATATAAAATAGGACTGAGGCACTGCAAATGCAAGCCAAGTTTTGGCTCACGGTTGCAGCTCAGCCCAATTGAATAGCTGGGTTTGACAGGCTATGCCACCTGTCAATTCGACATGCCACCTTAAAGTGATTGTAAAGGCTAATTTTTTGTTTTTTTTTTAAATAACAAACATGTTATACTTACCTCCTCTGTGCAGTTGGTTTTGCACAGAGCAGCCTGGATCCTCCTCTTCTCGGGTCCCTCTTTGCTGCTCCTAGCCCCTCCTTCCTTTGAATGCCCCTCAGCCAGCAGCTTGCTAGAGGGGGCACCCAAGCCGAGTGCATCCATTCAGACATAGAGCCCTGACCTGGCCCCGCCCCCTCTCCCCTGATTGGCTGACTAACTTTGATTGACAGCCAAGGGAGTAGTGCCCTGGATGGCTGAGGGGATCGTGGGCACCACTGGAGAAAGATGGGGCTCAGGTAGGTAATTAGGGGGTGCTGGGGGGGGGGCTGCTGCACACAGAAGGTTTTTTATCTTAATGCATAGAATGCATTAAGATAAAAAAACCTTCTCCCTTTACAACTCCTTTAAGTTTCCAGCAGCAATGTAAAGCATTGTGGCTGGGGCAAGTGAACAGACCCCTGTGTTGTGAGCTTCAGTTCGGAGGTCGGGGCTTAACTGCCTGCTTTAGCTGCCCTTCCCACCCCGGCTGCTTCATGTTGTATCTTTGAGACAGAAAGTTAAGAAAATTCTCCCCAACAAAACACAGACAACAAAGAAATTAATAATAGAGGTTCTATCCATCTCCTACACCATCCAAAACAGGATACAAATTGTGTACTTGTATAATTTAAGCTTGCTTGCCTTTTTCAGTAATATATTCTGGTTGCTTAAAAATAATAGTGTCTTAATTCTTACTTGGAGGGAATTTTATGTTAAGTATAGGACTCAGAAATCAACTACATATTGTTCCATGTACAGGCATGTTAAGAATACCTAGTGATAATGATAATGATAATGATAAACACAGAGGCAGTAAAAGCATAGCTTTCCATATAATAAACAATCCAACACCTGTCCTTCCACGAAACACACAGCGCATTGTTTCCAGTGCAAATAAACCATTGCTATGTATTATGTACAAGCTCATACATCTCTCAAATACAATGACACCTCTATTTTCTATTAATTTATGTAGAGAATATTTAAAATAGATGTAAAACCTAACTGAAGGACACTTATTTTGCTAAAGTACGATGTATCATAAACATTTTGATTTTTTTTGTATTATTTAGAAAATATTGTTTTCACTTTTTTCATTTTATTTTTGAGTCCATGTGCTGCTAATCTCCTCTATCAGAATTTCCAGTCTCCTTCCAGCTTGACCTGTTTTAAGGGTGATACTCGCTTCCTCAGATTCTCTGAACAGTGGCCAATGCCTGCTTAATATGTATTGCCACACTCACTCATATGGGTCTATTTAAAAAAACATTAGTTGCGTGAATGTCAGAAGCATTCTTACAAGTTGTAGAAAATATTCTGTATTTTTTCTAAGAGATTAATGCCTGTATTAGCTCCATCTAGTGGCCAAAATGTGTTTTTCTCATTGAGGAATTTTAGAAAACTATACCACATTTTGGCCACCAGATGGGGCAGGGGATGCAGGCATGAATCTCTTGGAAAAAAATAGGACTATTCGTTCAAGTTGTAGAAATGTTTCTGACATTCGTACAACAAACATTTTATAAATAGACCTGGATGTTCATGTGAACAATTGGGAGACATAGCACTGTCAACATAAAATAGAAACCTTTAGGGAAGAATCTCCAGGGACACTTTTAATAAAAGCTGCAGATTTATAGAGACTGGAAAGAACTTGAAATGCCAATAACATAATAAAGATTATCTTTTTTTTAAATCATAAAAGGTTTTATTGCTCATAAGAAAGAACATACTTTACAGTTATATATGCACCATAATCAAAATTTCCTTTTTCCCAAATAGCAGTATAGCCATCAAGAAGGTTTTATATTTTGTATCTTAGAGCTGTCAACATTCGGACTATATGTCCCATCTAATTAAACCAGTAACATATTCTCCATTGCCCACACACCGTCCTCCTCCATCCTCCAATACACACTCTCGGCATCCACCTGTCATATCTTTAAACACTTCTTAGCAGCCTCATCTGTACCAATTCCATGGGGCTTATTCCAGGCACATCCAACCACAGGTCCCACAATCTGTCAAATTTTCCAGGGTTGCCCCTGTGCTGGTAAATATATTTTTCCATTATGAGCGTTTTTCCCATACTTAGTATCCATGTTTTGCTATTAGGTGGCGTAGCAGACTTCCATCCCATCAGTATTACCTTTCTAGCCTGGAACAGTACACGTGCAAAAGCAACTCTCGTCACCTCCTCCGAGATCACCCCCTCCAGAACTCCCAGTAAGCAACACATTGGATCTAGTGGGACATTGACCTGGAACACCTGATTTAGTGTAGCCAGGACCTCAGTCCAATACCTATGGAGTTTGGGGCAACGCCAGAGGAGGTGAATCAAGTCCCCAGACGCCGCCCTGCATCTGCCACACAATGAGTCAGGAGCCTTGCCCATTCTATATAGCTTTACAGGGGTATAATGTACTCTCAGCAAAATATAAAGTTGGGATACCTTCTGCGCCACGTTTAGTGAGCAGGTGTTAACTGCTTGCAGAGCTTCTTCCCATACCTCCCCAGACAAGGGGCCCAAATCCGCCTCCCACTGAGCAGCCGCCCTTGTGGGGTACCCCTCTAACAATGACGCTAATAACATGTTATAGCATTGTGAAATTATACCCTTAGTCTCCGACGCCTCCTGTATTATATGAAAAACCGGTGTGGGGGATTGGGACCAATCTGTTGCATCCCCTTGTGCTTTAATTGCATGCTTCAATTGTAGATAGTAAAACAGCATACTAGTAGGCAAGGAATATTTATCTTGTAAATCCTTAAACGATAACAATGCTCCATTACTGAAAATCTGGTACATGTGTGTGATACCCCTGCATTGCCATCTTTGCCCCTGTTGGAGCTTAGCAAGCTCAACATATGTTTTATTTTCCCATATCGGGCTATACTTAGTAAAGCCCGAAACGTTTTGTAGTTGTTTAGCTTTGTTCCATACCTTCTGCAAAAGTGTATATGTGGGCATTTGTTTATTGGGTCTTTGGAAAAGGTGAGCCTCCAATCCCTCGGGTATTGACTCTGCCCCTGTGCCCACCAGCATAAGATTAGCAGACGAGCCCAGTGGCAGAGGGGCCATGGCACCTATCAGATGCTGCAGTTGCGCCGCTAGATAGTATATCCAAGGGTTGGGTAGGGCAAGGCCCCCTCCCTCCTTTGAGCGCTGCAGCTGTTCTAACCTAATTCTGGGGGGGTTTGGTATGCCACAGCAACAGCCGGAATAAAGAGTTAACCACTCTGAATATCTTTAGCGTAATAACTACCGGCGTGTTATGTAGCATGTATAGAAATTGTGGCATCAGAATCATTTTTATGAGATTCACTTTTCCTGCCAGGGACATCTTAAGTTTATTCCAGACATTTATTCTATCTCTAAACCGCGACATCAGAGGGTAGACATTCAGGCTACAAAAGTCCATAAGTTTGGGTGAGATGTGGATACCTAAATATTTAAAGGTAGAAACTACAGGTATCTGAGTCGGAGGTCTCACATTGGTCATCGGGGAACCGTCTATAAATATTAAGGCAGATTTAGTCCAGTTGATAGTGAGACCTGAAAAGTGGCCAAATTCAGTGATAAGTGACATTGCCTGTTCCAGGGAGCTCTCTGCGTCTTCCAAAAACAAAAGCATATCATCGGCGTAGAGCATGATTTTTTCATGCAATTCACCATATCGGAAACCTCTAATCTGTGGGCACTCTCTCACCCGTGCCGCCAGGGGCTCTATAGCCAGTGCGAAGAGCAGGGGGGACAGAGGGCACCCCTGTCTGGTCCCCCTGCTCAACCCAAAGGCATAAGACATTCGATCTGCCACACGTATAGCCACCTGTGGTGTGTCATACAGCAGCCTAACCCACCCGATGAACCTGGGCCCAAACCCAAACTTGGCCAGAACCGCCCACAGATATCTCCAGCACACGCTGTCAAATGCCTTATTGGCATCAAGAGACAGCAAGGCTCTACGGCCCATCGATTCCGAGGGGGTCTGCATGTTTAAGTATAGGCGTCTAAGGTTGGTCGCCGTAGATGTTCGAGGCATAAAACCTGCTTGATCTGAGTGAACTATTGTTCTAACAATCCTATTAACCCGCATGGCCAGTACTTTCGCTAGTAATTTAATGTCGCTCTGAAGGAGCGATATAGGCCTATAGGAGCCCGGGTCTAAGGGATCCTTACCCATTTTCAACAATAATATAATGTTAGCTTTAGTCATAGTGGTAGGTAGCCTTCCCAATTTAAAGGATGCATTTAATACTTCAAGCAGTTTAGGTAGGATTATTTTGCCATATTGGGTGTAGACCTCCATGGGAAGCCCGTCGTCCCCGGGGGCTTTGCATGTAGGAAAAGAGGCAGCCGCCTCCCTCAGTTCGTCTAGCGAAATTGGCGCCTCCAGTTCCCCCCTCGCCTGGTGGGTCAGAGCTGGAAGCGTTATAGTACCCATATATGTCTGCAGCTCCTCGTCTGTATAACTGTCACATGGCTTATATAACTCTGCGTAAAAAGAGGCTAGCTCCTCTATAATTTTCTCCGGATCATTCACCAGGCGTCCCGAGGAGCTACGTATCGCTCCTATAGCAGGGGACGACTGTTGAGATCTGGCAATTCTAGCCAACAATCTACCAGTTTTTTCACCCTCTTCGTAAAACGCTTGTTTAGTAAAGAACCTTTTGCGTTCCGGGGCGGAGGCCCTCAACCGGTCCAGGGACTCCTGAGCCGATATCCATGCCCCCCTCGCGGACTCTGATGGGTCTAAAATAAAAGCAAGCTCCAATTGCTTCACCCGGTCTTCCACCTGTATCAGTACGGCTGCGGAGTTGTGTTTTACGTCAGCAATTTCAGCTATAAATGTACCTCTCAGGCAAGCCTTAAAGGCATCCCATCTTAATAATAAATCAGTTTGTCTACGGTTGTCAAAAAAGTATTGTTCTATCTGTTTCGCTACTCTATCGTGAGAGGTGAAAAGCTTTAGCCAAAAAGCATTCAGTTTCCACGGTGCTCTCGGCAGTGTGGTCGCCGGTCTAGTGATAAGATAAGCGACCAGAGGAGAGTGATCCGAAACCCCCCGGGGTAAATATTCTACCTTATGCATAACACTCAAGAGTTGAGGGGACCCCACACACAGGTCAATCCGGGAGAGTGACCCATGGGTTTTGGAGAAGCAGGAAAATTGTTTGATATTAGGGTATTTAGCTCTCCACAAGTCTATCCAACCCACCTCTATCAGTAGTCTGCTCAGAATAGTGCCCCTGTTTCCCGAGGGTGGCTGTGCCGGGGGGTGCTTGTCTAGTCTGGGATCTAAGTAACCATTAAAGTCACCCATGATCATTATTGGGACATCAGGTTTGTCAACCAGGTAAGTCAAGAGGAGCTGCAGGATTTCCCTGGAGAACGGAGGAGGTATGTACACAAACACCAATATCAACGTCAATGTATACAACCTGCAGTGTAAAAACACAAATTTACCCATGGAATCAATAACAGCGTCTAATTCCTGGTAGGCCAAGGACTTATGTACCAAGACACTCACCCCGCGAGAGTACGCAGTGTGAGTGGAATGGTAGGCCTTGCCCACCCAGGAATACTGCAGAGAACTGACTGTATCTTTTGTTAGATGAGTCTCCTGGAGGCCCACTATTGCTGGGTGAAATTTTCTCAGACATGTGCTTATCATGATACGTTTCAAGGGATCATGGACCCCTCGGACGTTCCATGTCACAACTGGGGTGTTTGCCATAATTGGTACTGTAAAGTGATAAGTCCTGGGTGAATCTTTTTCTTCGTCTTGTCTTCTGGCCGTAAAGTATCAGTGCCAGTCCCGATGACCCAGACTGTCCTGGTATAGAATTCAGCGTTGTTTTGCAATGACGACCCGAGGCTTCTGTGGAAGAGTGTGCGTGGTGTCTCCATATTCAGAAGTGTCCTTCCTAACTGAAACAGTGTGCTCCGTAGTTTAGAACCTGTTCCCTGGATATGAGCATCTTTCCCACAGTGGTCAGGGGGGGTTCCCCGATCCGTCTGTGCACCTTAAGTTGTGCTTTAAACTGGTGCCAACCGGGCACATTGTAACCAGCCCCTTCAACTGGGCCAAAACTTGAGTGTTCAAAAAAGTTCCTGTGGGTACAACTATCCCACCTTGGTGTTTGACGTTTCTTGATATATCTCTTGTGAACAAAGCCCTTGTCGCGCGTTAACTTTGTAAAATAGTAACATTGTCCCGCAAAATGTGTTGTAGACTATAAAACGTCTAGTAATGACTGACCGACTTCCCAGCTCCGCTTAGTGTTGTTCACTCTCCCATATCAGCCTCTCTCCTCCTCCTTAGATCTTGCTCATTGTGGTCCAACCAGGCAGACGCTTCGGCTGCAGATTCAAAAAATGTGGACTGACCTCTTGCGGTAATGCGTAATTTAGCCGGGTATAACATGGCATACGTGACTTGGATCTTCTGCAATCTTTTCTTTACCTCTGCAAACTTGGCCCTTTTGCGCTGTACCTCGGCCGAGAAGTCAGGATAAAAGGAAATTTTTGTTCCGTTATAGTGCAATAAAGATTATCTAATAAGAACTAATTGATGGCCACAAATTCAAGTTTAAAAATCTCTCATTTGTAGATGAAAGTCAAATAATATCCCCCCTTCCCTTCCAATTACTTGCTGTATTTGTTCCTAAAATAGTCATGAGAGTAATTAAAAGTTGTATTAGTATTGCCAGATTAACAAGATCGATAGTGCTCAGAATCATTTTTGAAGGTGGCCGCTTTCAGTGGCAAGTCATATGGATGATCTGACATGCTGCCATTTTTTTATTGAAAATCTGTACAGAGGGGACAACTTTCTGTTTTAAAATCCCAGAGTACATTCCCCATACTCAACTATATCAACCCAGCACAGTTTATGGAATCCTTTGTTTTTTTTGTTAGTTTATGCACTCTCTTGTCTCCATGTTCCCTGGTCTCAGCATTCAGCAGACTCCGGGCAGCTGACTCCAGCCCACCTCCAGTCCTCCTCCAGACCCTGCACTTTCTGATTCCCAGCTTACCCACAATTTTTCCCATCAGCAGCACAAGGCAAGGGGGGTGCACTGTGATGTAAGTGTTGGTGGGGAGGGGGCTCTTTAAATCTGATATAAGGGGGAGTATCGTGTTTTGGACATCTAGTCTTACAGATACAACCGGCCCTTTGAGGGCAGCCATAATGCTTATGTGGCCCATGATAAAATTGAGTTTAACACCCCTGCTGTAGGTAGTAGTCAAGATAATGGCCAATGGGCCTTCACCATTTTTATTCTTACAAGTTCACTTTAAATGCAAATTCTTACAAAAATTTTGGGAGACTGTTATTATATATTTGTGGAGAGGATCACATTCTCTAAAATGTAAAACATTATACAAATCTGCAATTGCTCTATGTGGTCTGAAACCATATGCATATTCCATCACTGGGGTCAGCATCAACAGCAACAAAATAAATTCAGCCACTGGGGATGAGATTCAGATTCGCCGCTGCGTGCGTTTGAGGTGAATCCTGTCCGCTGCGTGCGTTTGAGGTGAATCCTGTGTGTTTGAGATTTGCGGTCCCAGCATATTTATGTTCAGATTCTCTAGGAAAATTTTTTAAAAACATAATTCACCACATGGCCTTTATACTATGGTCAGCAGGATTAGAAGGGCCAATAAGGGGGCCTGTGGAAAAGCCAACCCCTTCACTATAAAAGGAGGGCACAGGGTAGCCATAGACTCAGTGAATTGGAAGAGGCTGGTGGGAAAGGTTAGAAATGGTGACAAACAGCATAGGAAAAGACTAGGATCATTTAGGAAACTGTACCTTAATTCTTTGGGTAATCAATTCTTTTGCTGCTACTTTATGTTCCTATTATTGAAGGTTTTTTATTTTTTATGGTTACTTTTAGCTGCGGTCTCGTTCATAGTAAACTTTTTTTTGTCATGGCTTCTTTGTCATATTCCCCCAAAATAATACCCCCTGAAAGTCCTTTTTAAGGGCTTTCAGGGGGTATTATTTTGGGGGAATATTGTTTTTTTATTGTATGTTAAGGCCCCCTTTTTTTTTTTTTTTAAGTAGAATGTTGATGATCTTATTTTGCTGCTAGGCTTCTCTTAAAATAAATCCTATCTCTTTGGGATTTATTTTATATTTATAGAGTTTTTTTAAGTTTGAGTGCCCAAAGTGCAGCATTCCTTTGCTACTGACCCTTTGTTCTTGGAGCTACCTTTTGTTTGCAGCGCACAGCTGTATACTTTGAAAGAAAATACTAAGTGTGAGATCAGTGTGTACCTAAACCACTTTACATTATATCACTCACTATCTCCACAGATAATATAAAAGTTAGGCATAGACTTGTTAGACTAAGAACCTCCAATTAAAACTGCCCTACTGCTGGCTAAATGTTCACTGCTGTATCCTGTGCAGTATGTTAATGTTGCAGTAAAGCCCTAGCCTGCATTCTCTGTATAGCTTTGGGCCTAGTTTCTTGCTCCTGGTCAATTTTACACTGTTGTGTCATCTGCAGTCTCTTAATTCTTGTAGTAAAACACATTATATGACTCACTATCTTTACAAATAAAATAAAAGTTAGGCATAGACTTGATAGGCCAAGAACTCCTAATTAAAACTGCCCTACTGCTGGCTAAATTTACACTGCTGTTTCCTTTGCAGTATGTAAATGTTGCAGTAAAGCCCTAGCGCGCTTTCTCTGTATAGCTTTGGGCCTAGTTTCTTGCTACATGCCAAGTATACACTGTTGTGTCAGCGGCAGTCTCTTAATTCTTGCAGTAAAACATCTGCCTACACTTTTTATGTCTACTACATTTCAGGCAATATTCCCTCATGAAAAATATTTTGCTTCTGTTTAGTTTTACACTGCACTATCATTTGTGGTCTCTTATTTCTTAAAGCGTATCTATGGTCAAAATGTAAAATCATATATTCATTTCCACATTGTATTTCAATTGTTTCTAGCCTTCTCCTACTAATCTGAATGTTCTTGAAGTTTATAAATGTACTTCGTAAAGATTCCCGCATATTTACTTCCTTGAATTCTGTGACACGTATTCACTATAACCTGTGAGTAGGCATTGCTGTGTCACACATTTCACAGAGCCTGCTTTCTGAACTACAGAGATGCTGAGAGGAGGAGTCTCTGGAGGTAGAGTCAATATTGTTTGCAGGTGTTCCGTCAGAATCTGCGACCCATCAGATTAGGTAACTGAAGTGATGTTCCGTCACTTCATCGTGATGGCCATCTTGCTACACCCCACACTCGGCCGCAGTAAGCCTGCAGTCAGAAGGCGGCAGCGGACATCTTTTTACACCCACCGAAGTCTTGCATTTCACACTTATTTTTACCAGTTAACTGAGCTTATATAATGAAATACAGTATTCTGAAATCCGTCAGACTGTTTTGATGTTGAATTTTAAAAGCAGCGGTATTCTGTCAGATTAGCTAACCTGTGAGATCAGCAGGCATGCTGCTGCTTTTAAAATTCAACAGTCTGACAGATTTCATTACTGATAAAAATAAGTGTAAAATGCAAGACTTGGCTGCAGTGGCATATCATCCATGTGTGCAGGGTGTGCAGTGAACACGGGCCCATATGGTAGGGGGGCCCACTGTGCCCTCACACACACTGCCCACATGAAGTAAGTAAAAATAGGTCCATAACATTTCCTTGGGCCCCTTGATTTCAATCAGAGGAGTCCAAGAGGTGGTAGCATCGTGGACTTTTTATTTTCGGCTTTCAGGCGGAGGCAGCTAGAGCCGTATTTTCCGATGCTATCAGTATAGTTCTGGCAGCTCCAGGGGGCGGAGCTTTGGTCATGGTGCCATGCTGTAACAATAGTCAGTAGTATGAGTGCTCCCTTCTCCGGGGTGCCCCCTGTACTGTGTGAGATGACTGGATACAGAAGATGTCTTCCTTCACAGGCTTTACCTGAGCTTCGGTTCTCTGTGATCTGTATCTGTCAGCTGGAAACCAGTCTGTGAAGGAAGACTTCCTCTGCTGTGTCCAGCGATCACAGGTATGTGTAGTGAGCAGTGAGCCGTTTAGTTTAATCAGCAGCAGCGCCGCTGAAAGGGGAGATAAGGAGAGAATGTGTGTGTGCAGGCTGCCCACAACTTTACAAACACAGCAGGACAGCAGTCTGAGGAGAAGGAGGGGGGCAATGAATGTATTTGATCCATAGCTCCCTGCTGACTCCTCCCTGACTGTCCACCCTTTCCATCCATGTAGTAAGCTGTAGGGGCGAGCAGTAGGCTGACACTCCGAACAGAGGATTTGTGTTGTAGCAGTTAGTGGTGTGACAGGAGTGACTTTGGGCGGGGGGACCTGTGGAGCCCAGAATCCCTTGGAGAGGTTGGGAAACCCTTGTTTCAGATCCCCATGCACCTTCTATGTCTAAGTCAACCTGTGTCTCTAATAGGGGCACAGGGTGACTGAGAAATCCAGTCTGATCTGTACTAATCGGACTCACTGTACAATCACTCTGGAATGTTGTATATATATATATATATATATACACATGTATATATATATATATATATATATATATATATATATATATATATATATATATACTCTTTGCTGGGTTGTTTAGGGTGTGGCTGTATTCCATTGTGTCTGTCTGCCTTGGATATTATGGGATGTGTAAGTGTGTTTGCTGTGAGGAGGGAGGGGAGGATTCTTCCAACAGCTCTCCCTGCTGATTGGACAGTCTACCCTGCCTGGAATGCAAAGGGGGGATTGTCCCGAGTATTACCTGTGTACCCGTGTTTCAATAAACAGTTCATGTTAAGCAACCGAACGAGTACTGCCTAGTTTGTGGTTGTCAGTGGTTGGAATATCTGATATCTATTTTCAGACTGGGAGGAAGCGGTACATGAGGAAAGCACTCAAGTGGAGTGTGGGACATTTTGTTACACTGGTGGCAAGCAATGGGATGCTTCCTGCAGTCTGGGACATCCAAACCTCCACCTGGATCCAAGATCAGGATAGCAGACTTCGGTCACCCCAACGGAGATATATATATATATATAGAATATTATCTCATTTTGTTGTGTACTCTTTGTTGGGTCGCTTGGGATGTGGATGTATTCCATTGTTCTATTGTGTCTGTCTGTCTTGAATATTATGGGATGTGAAAGTGTGTTTGCTGTGAGGAGGGAGGGGGGATTCCTCTCCAACAGTTGTTGATTGGACAGTCTACCCCACCCAGAATGCAAAGGGGAGATTGTCCCAAGTATTACCTGTGTACCCATGTTTCAATAAACAGTTCATGTTAAGCAACCAAAAAATTACTGCCTAGTTTGTGGTTGTCAGCGGTTGGAATATCTGATATCTATTTTCAGACTGGGAGGAAGCAGTATATGAGGAAAGCACTCAAGCGGAGTGTGGGACGTTTCGTTACAAGTGGGCTATAAGAAGCGGGTCATACACAGCACGTCCTGCTGTACCATCTGTTCAAGCTAGACAGAGCCAGGAGTGGAGAAAAGTCTGTATTGGGGTAATTTAGGGGGAGAGTAGTCTATACTGGGAATGGTGGTTGGGGGGGTTCAATATTTATTGTATACTGGCCAATGTGTTATCTACCTCTGAGCCAGGGAGTATCATTTCTGGGTGCAACATATGCACCGCACCCATGGATGAGATGTGTCAGGGGAATGTCAGAATCAGAGCCTGTCAGTATAGGCATTTCCCCATGCACCTGCATGGTAGAATTGCACATCAGCGCGTACCGTTACACAATCAGCGGGTACGAGCGCGTGTCCCGAAGGGATCAGCTCACGTGGGTGCACGACGCAGCGCATCAGTACGAACGCGTGCGCGCACAATGGGACGTTCCCCTGGCGGGCCTATATAAAGACAGCTATGTCCTGTGTTTGTTGCTGGTTTGTCTTTTCAGCTCCTGTGATCTGTTCCTGAACCTGTGTACCTGTGCCTGCCCGTTGTGACCCGGATCGACCTTGACCTTGCTTGAACCTCTCTTGCGCTTGACCCTCGGCTACCTTCTGGACTTCTCTACCTGCCTGATCTACCCGTGTTTGACGGGTAGATCAGGCCTGCTCGGCCTGCTCCTGGACTTGCCTCTGCCTCATCCTAGTGTGGATCATCTGCCTGCTTGACTACCTGTGTTTGACCCCCGGCCTGCTCTTGGACTTTGTCTCTGCTTCACTCCAGTGTTGGATTATCTGCCTGCTTGACTACCCGTGTTTGACCCCTGGCCTGTTCCTGGACTTCTGCCTTGTGTTTGACCCTCTCCATCCGGTTTCAGCCTTCATCTCCAGATTCCTGCTCAGTCGGCTCCGGTGAGGTGTCAGCCAACCTGCACGGATCCCTTCTCTACCTGAAGAACCTCCCAGCTACTCTACTACCTGCTGGCGACCCGTGCTTCTTCGTGCCCAATACCCACTGTGCCACTCCCAGAGGGTATCGTGCGCCCAGCTATAAGGGGAGCCTCTCTCAGCAACTTGGCCTTGGTGAGTACCTGACAAGATGTGTCAGGCACTACAGTTACGCCTGTCACGAAGTACAACCCCCCAGCAGTGGGACTGGTACCGGTCCATGGCCCCTGCGACTGAAAGAGGCTGCTTGTTTACGCTGTGTCAGATCCTGTGTGCCGGGTCGCCTCTTGTGAGATCAGCGGCGCATTCGATTCTCATAGGAGGGGAACCCTATTGTCAACTGCGCATGTGCCAATTGTAGGGTTCCCTCCTTGAGAATCTAATGCCAGATGATCTGGCTGAGTCTGTAGCACTGGGAAGAGGCTGCATAGCCATACACTGAGAGGTTTTACTGCAGAGAAAACTGTATCTGGTTGCATTCTACGGGTGGCAAGTGACATGCAGCATCTGGTTGCATGCTATGGGTGGCAAGTGACACGCAACATCTGGTGGCAGGCTACGGGTGTCAAGTGACATGCTGCATCTGGTGGTAGGCTATGGGTGGCAAGTGACACCCTGCATCTGGTGGCAGGCAACGATGGCAAGTGGCACACTACATCTGGTAGCTGGCGACGGTGGCAAGAGACACGCATCTGGGCCAGGCGACAGTGGCAAGTGACACCCTCAGTGCTCTCACTGATTCTTCATTATGGTGAGTTGAACTATTTCATTATATATAGTAGTAAAAGAAATAATGTGATTCAATCATCCTGACACCATATTGAGCATGGTGAAATTTGGTGCCGAAAAGGTTGGGGACCACTGACTAAGTACATACAGCGCCGCTAAGTTTAAACACCACCAGCATAGTTGCCAACATTGCAAAAAAAAAAATGTGGGACACTTTTTTGGCTGTAGGCGGAGCCGTACAATAATTAGGGGGCGGGGAATTCGTTTGTAGGCATGGTTTAGCAAAAAAAAAGTGCGGCGCTCTTCGCGCGCCGTGGCAAAAAATGGGCGTGGTTTACGCGGAATAGTGGGCGTGGCACGGGAGGGCGTGGTTAGAGTCTGAGATGAATGAGGGATGGAGAGGGAAAGGGGGAGAGGGAAAGGGGGAAAGGGGGAAAGGGGGAGAGGGGGAGAGGGAAAGGGGGAGAGGGGGAGAGGGAAAGGGGGAAAGGGGGAGAGGGAGAGGGGGAAAGGGGGAGAGGGAGAGGGGGAAAGGGGGAGAGGGAGAGGGGGAAAGGGGGAGAGGGAAAGGGGGAGAGGGAAAGGGGGAAAGGGGAATGACGGGACAGCAGCCCCAGATCCTACACAATAAAAATATGTGTATTCTAGAAAGTTTAACAATCAGCAGATAAAGATACTCCAAACACCTGGTGTTAGCACTTCAATCATCCTGGCACCATGGTTGTTATGGTGTCAGGATGATTGAATCGCATTATTTCTATTATTACATTGTATTATAAAATTAAATCATTCAACTCACCATAATGCAGAATCAGTGGGACCACTGAGCGTGTCCCCTGTTACGTCGCCTGCCACCTGATGCCATCAGGTTCCCCCAGCAGAGTCTGTCCTTACATCAAGTGCCCCCAGCAGAGTCTGTCCTTGCATCAGGTGCCCCAGCAGAGTGCCTCCTTCCATCAGGCATTCCCAGTACAGTACCTCTTACATCAGGTGTCCCCAGCGGAGTGTTGGCTGCAGATGGAGTTTTGGCTACAGTCTAGCTACATCTCCTCAAGAGTGGTGACAAGGGGGGAGAGGTGTGTGGGTGGAGGCATGGTGACTTGGGGTGTTACAGGCTGACTTGGGGAAGGGTGGAGACAGGGTGGTGATTTGGGGATGCAGGCATGATGGTGACCTGGGGGGTGCAGGCATGGTGGTGACTAGGCCAGAGGAGGTGCAGGCATGGTGGTGACTAGGCCGGAGGGGGTGCAGGTATGGTGGTGACTAGGCCGGAGGGGGTGCAGGCATGGTGGTGACTAGGCCGGAGGGGGTGCAGGCATGGGGGGAGGGGTATGCAGGCATGGTGTTGTCATGGGGGGAGGCGGGTGCAGGTATGGTGGTGATATGGGGGGGAGGGGAGGCAGGTATTGTGGTGATATGGGGGAGGGGGCCAGGGCTGGACTGGGACAAAAATGTGGCCCTGGACTTCATCCAGGCCGGCCCAGGGCACAACACATCAGGGTACGGTACATCAGGCCACAAGGCACATCAGGATACAAGGCACATCAGTGCACAGCATATCAGGGTACAGCACACCAGGCCACATCAGGGTACAGGGCACAGCACATCAGGGTACAGAGCCCAGCACATCAGCGTATAGGGCACATCAGGGCACAACACATCAGGGTACAGAGCCCAGCACATCAGCGTATAGGGCACAGCACATCAGGGCACGGAGCACATAGCACATCAGGGCACATCAGGGCATATAGCACATCAGGGCACATAGCACATCAGGGCACGGGGCACATCAGGGCACATTATGGCACATCAGGGCACATGGCACATTATGGGGCACATCAGGGCACATAGCACATCAGGGCATATAGCACATCAGGGCACATCAGGGCATATAGCACATCAGGGCATATAGCACATCAGGGCACGGGGCACATCAGGGCACATGGCACAATATGGGGCACATCAGGGCACATGGCACATTAGGGCACCGGGCACATCAGGGCACATTATGGGGCACATCAGGGCACATGGCACATCAGGGTACAGAGCCCAGCACATCAGCGTATAGGGCACAGCACATCAGGACACAGCACATCAGGGCACACGACATTGAGGCACAGGACATCGGGGCACATCAGGGCACAAGGCACATCAGGTCACGGGGCACATCAGGGCATAGGAGATCGGGGCACAGCACATCAGGGCACGGAGCACATAGCACATCAGGGCACATCAGGGCATATAGCACATCAGGGCACGGGGCACATCAGGGCACATTATGGCACATCAGGGCACATGGCACATTATGGGGCACATCAGGGCACATAGCACATCAGGGCACGGGGCACATCAGGGCACATAGCACATCAGGGAACATGGCACATCAGGGAACATGGCACATTATGGGGCACATCAGGGCACATGGCACATCAGGGCACATAGCACATCACGGCACATGGCACATTATGGGGCACATAGCACATCAGGGCGCAAGGCACATCAGGGCACATTATGGAAAAATCAGGGCACATGGCACATTATGGGGCACATCAGGGCACATAGCACATCAGGGCACATGGCACATTATCGGGCACATAGCACATCAGAGCACGGGGCACATCAGGGCACATTATGGAAAAATCAGGGCACATGGCACATTATGGGGAACATTATGGCACATTATGGGGCACATCAGGGCACATTATGGGGCACAGGGCACATCAGGGCATATAGCACCTCAGGGCACGGGGCACATTATGGGACACATAGCACGTCAGGGCATATAGCACATCAGGGCACATGGCACATTATGGGGCACATCAGGGCACATAGCACATCAGGGCACGGGGCACATCAGGGCACATTAGGGCACAGGGCATGTCAGGGCACATGGCACATTATGGGGCACATCAGGGCACATGGCCAAAAATATTAATAGCAGACTCAGCAAAGTCAGTTCAGTAGGGATGTACAGTTGAATAGGAGATAGGAGACAATTAATATTTTTGGTAATTATCTCCTATCTCCTATTCAACTGTACATCCCTACTGAACTGACTTTGCTGAGTCTGCTATTAATATTTTTGGTAATTGTCTCCTGCTGCCATATCTTTAAACTTCCATATTTACTGCTAGCTCTATAACAAACACACTGCAATAGCAATATTACTGGTGATTGATTCTCAACTCCATGTGGCTTGAGTGATCAAGAGAGGTAGCTTTACGACCCTAGCCTGTGTCTGGCCTGGGCCTGGCCATCTCCTCCCCATATTCAGGTGTCTCACATCAGACCCAATAATGACCAACTGAGAAATGCATCCCAGCTTAGGCTGTCTATAAATTTATGGCAGCTTATGGGGTGGCGCAGACAGGGGCATGGCGCAGACATCATGGCTCTGTTCTGAGTGGCTCTGTCACGAGTGATGCGCAGTTTCACCGACGCAGTTTAACTAAAGCTGCATGAACAACAGGAACTCTGCTCCACTCTGCAAGATGACAAGTAAACCAACTTTAAAATTTATTTTATATTAGGTTAGTTTCCCACTCTCTATCCACTAACATGCTCCTTATTCTCTTCCTTCTCACATTGGTGTCTTCTATCCTCAAATTATCTTTACTCTACCCCTCCTCTCTTCCCTGCAGCATGCACATATCACCCTCACTCCTACCCTCTCCCTACTATGGCACCCATCATCTCCTGCAGTTGCTGCACCCACATGCTGACATAAACACCAGGGCCACTAGACACGTGCGCTCATGCACATCCCACTCCCACCTTGCCTTCCTCACCCTCACCCTCCTCCTTCTCCTAGTCTCAAGTGATATTTCTCCTAATCCTGGTCCGCCATTTTCCAAATGCAAGCCACATATCCAATACCCCTCCCCCTCTGGCAACCACCGCAATCCACTCAGTTTAATTTCTATCCCCCTGCTTCCTCAAAGCACCCCACCAATCTCATGTGCCCTTTGGAACGCCCGCTCCATCTGTAACAAGCTAATATCTGTACATGACCTCTTCATCTCTCATGGCTTGAACATACTCGCCATAACAGAAACCTGGCTGCAAAATTTTGACTCAGCTTCTCCTGCTGCCCTCTCCCATGGTGGTCTCCATTGGACTCACTCCTCCAGACCCAACAGACAGAAAGGAGGTGGAGTTGGCTTCCTTCTGTCCCCACAAAGCACCTTCCAAGTCCTTACTGTCCCTCCCTCTCTATCCCTCTCTTCTTTCGAGATGCACTGTATTCGTCTGTTTTCTCCCATTTCTCTGAGGATTGCAGCAATTTATAGGCCTCCAGGACCGGTATCGCGCTTCATTGATGACTTTGCTGCTTGGCTACCCTACTTTCTCTCCTCTGAAATACCCACCATTATTCTTGGTGACTTTAACATTCCTGTCAATGTCAACAGCCCAACTACAGCTAAACTTCTCAAAACCTCATCTTTTGACCTAACCCAATGGACACATACTTCCACTCACTCCAATGGTAATACCCTTGACCTTGTATTCTCCCATCTCTGCAACCCTGGCAACCTCACCAACACCCCCTTTCCTCTATCTGATCACAACCTCATTACTTTCACTGTATCCTTGCCTCCAACCACCCATCCCTCCAAGCAGCAAACAATTACTTGTAGAAACCTTCGCCACTTTAACCCTTCTCTTCTCTATTCTGCTACTGACAACCTATATGACATAATCTCTCCCCTGTCCTGTCCTGACCTGGCCACTTCTGTCTACAACAGTTCACTCTCATCATCACTAGATGCACTTGCTCCTCTAACCACACGCAGAATTAGGCCCCGACCGTTACAACCCTGGCAAACTGACAACACTAGAAATCTCAAGAGACATTGCCGTGCTCTTGAACGACTGTGGCGTAAAACCAAATGCCTGCAAGACTTCACCCTATATAAATCTGCCCTTCTAAAATACAATTCATGCCTCCATGCTGCCAAACAAGCCTACTTTGTCTCTCTTATTAATTCCTTGTCATCCAGTCCCCGTCGGCTCTTCTCAACCTTTAACTCTCTGCTTCGTCCACCACCCCCTCTACCCACTAACTCACTCACTGCCCAAGAGATTGCCAATCACTTCAAAGACAAGATCGATGCAATTCGTGAGGACATCTCCACTGTGCGTATGTCTTCCCCACCCATCATACCTTGCCCAGCAGCACATTCAACCCTCTCCTCTTTTGAATTGGCTACTACGGAAGAGGTTACAAAAATTTTCTCGGATGCCCACCTAACCAATTGTCTCTTGGATCCTGTTCCCTCACAACTACTACGGTCACCCTCTTCTTCTATCCTATGCTCCCTCACCCACATCTTCAATCTCTCCCTTTCTAGTGGCATTTTCCCCTCTCCTCTAAAACATGCACAGATCACTCCCATTCTTAAAAAGCCCTCACTGGACCCTACTGACCTGAACAACTTAAGACCCATCTCACTACTCCCATTCACCTCTAAACTTCTAGAACGCTTAGTCTACAACCGTCTTAGCTCCTACCTCAATGAAAATAACCTTCTTGACCCCTTACAGTCTGGCTTTCGCTCGCAGCACTCCACGGAAACTACCTTACTAAAACTCACTAACGATTTACTAACTGCTAAAACCAACAGCCAGTACTCCATACTCCTACTACTTGACCTCTCTGCGGCCTTTGATACTGTTGACCACCCGCTCCTTCTCAATAAACTACATTCCCTTGGCCTCCGAGATTCTGCTCTATCCTGGTTCTCTGGCTATTTATCACAGCGCTCCTTCAGTGTCACCTACAACTCTGTCTCCTCCTCTCCATTGCCCCTTTCTGTGGGGGTCCCCCAAGGCTCGGTTCTTGGACCCCTTCTCTTCTCTATCTACACCTCCTCCCTTGGTCACCTAATAACTGCCCATGGCTTCCAATACCACTTATACGCTGATGACACCCAAATCTATCTGTCTACTCCTCACCTCACTCCTTCAGTCTCCTCTCGCATTACTAACTTACTAACTGACATATCAGCATGGATGTCGCACCACTTCCTTAAACTAAATCTCTCTAAAACTGAGCTATTAATATTCCCCCCCGCCCGTGCCCCCCTCCATGACTTTTCCATCAAAATCAACAATGCAACCATCAGTCCCTCCCCTCACGCCAGGGTACTAGGTGTAATCCTAGATTCTGACTTGTCATTTCAGCCTCAAATCCAATCGCTGTCAAAAGTTTGTAGAATTCACCTCCGTAACATCTCTAAAATTCGCCCTTTTTTAACAAATGAAACCACCAAGCTCCTCATTCACTCCCTTGTTATCTCTCGCCTTGACTATTGCAACTCCCTTCTCATTGGCCTACCGCTCCATAGGCTATCCCCTCTTCAGTCTATCATGAATGCTGCTGCCAGACTTATCCACCTTACCAACCGCTCAGTGTCTGCCAACCCTCTACTTCAATCCCTACACTGGCTCCCAATCACCCAGCGAATTAAATTCAAAATTCTAACCACAACATACAAAGCCATTCACAACTCTGCCCCAAGCTACATCACTAATCTTGTCTCCAAATATCACCCAAATCGACCTCTCCGCTCTTCTCAAGACCTCCTGCTTTCAAGCTCTCTCATCTCCTCCTCCCATGCTCGTCTCCAGGATTTCTCCAGAGCCTCTCCCATCCTCTGGAACTCGCTACCTCCATCTATCCGGCTATCCCCTACTCTTGCTACCTTCAGGCAATCCCTGAAAACTCATCTCTTCAGGAAAGCCTATCACGTCTCCAACTAATCTCCTACCACTTCCACCAGCTCATTCCCCACAGTTACAACCTTTTGTACCACCTGCCCCACCTTATTAGATTGTAAGCTCTTCTGAGCAGGGCCCTCTTAATCCTATTGTATTGTATTATAACTGTATTGTCTCCCTTTTATATTGTAAAGCGCTGCGTAAACTGTTGGCGCTATATAAATCCTGAATAATAATAATAATAATAATAATAATAATAATGGCACATCAGGGCACATAGCACATCAGGGCACATGGCACATCAGGGCACGGGGCACATCAGGGCACATTATGGAAAAATCAGGGCACATGGCACATTATGGGGCACATCAGGGCACATTATGGGGCACATCAGGGCACATTATGAGGCACAGGACACATCAGGGCATATAGCACATCAGAGCACGGGGCACGTCAGGGCACATGGCACATTATGGGGCACATCAGGGCACATTATGGAGCACATAGTACGTCAGGGCATATAGCACATCAGGGCACGGGGCACGTCAGGGTACATAGCACATCAGGGCACATGGCACGTCAGGGCACGGGGCACGTCAGAGCACATAGCACGTCAGGGCACATAGCACATCAGGGCACATAGCACATCAGGGCACGGGGCACGTCAGGGCACGGGGCACATCAGGGCACATTATGGGGCACATAGTACGTCAGGGCATATAGCAAATCAGGGCACAGGGCACGTCAGGGTACATAGCACATCAGGGCACATAGCACGTCAGGGCACGGGGCACGTCAGAGCACATAGCACGTCAGGGCACATAGCACGTCAGGGCACGGGGCACGTCAGGGCACGGGGCACGTCAGGGCACGGGGCACGTCAGGGCACGGGGCACGTCAGGGCACGGGGCACGTCAGGGCACATGGCACGTCAGGGCACGGGGCACGTCAGGGCACATAGCACATCAGGGCACGGGGCACGTCAGGGCACATAGCATGTCAGGGCACATAGCACATGAGGGCACATAGCACATCAGGGCACATTATGGGGCACATCAGGGCACATAGCACTCAGGGCATGGGGCACATCAGGGCACATGGCACATTATGGGGCACATCAGGGCACATTATGGGGCACATAGCACATCAGGGCACGGGGCACGTCAGGGCACATAGCACATCAGGGCACATTATGGCACATGGCACATTATGGGGCTCATCGGGGCACATAGCACATTAGGGCAAGGGGCACCTCAGGGGGCACATTACCAACTAGCCAGTATGCAGAGTAGCACAGGAAGCGTGTCTGTAATAAGTTCTCTCATGTTAGTGACTCACGAGCGGCTGCTCCCCGGCGGCCCCCCTCTCTTCTCTTCTATCCCAGATCACTGTCACACATGGGGCAGAGCGGAGAGGGGGGAGGGGTCGCCAATCCCTGTAGCCAATAGGCTTCAGTGTACAATAGAATTTTCTATTTGTACACTGAAGAGAGAAGCCGATTGGCTGCCCCTCTCCCCTGCACTGAACACAAGGGGAAACAACTTATTGACTCACTCATGGGGCGACGGCGGCCATTTTTGTGGAGCCGTTGCCGTTTTTTACAAAAACACTCACGATTTTCTCGGGACAATCCCAAAAATTCAGGAAAACACCCGGGACAAGATTAAATCGGGACGAGGGTCCCAAAATCGAGATTGTCCCGGGAAAATCGGGGCTGTTGGCAACTATGCACCAGCCTGTATTCTCTTCCCTCTACTTCTCCCAGCACTCTCTCTCAATGTGCTCCAATGCTGTCTGTAAAAAGATGTCTACAGGGTGGAGGCAGAGCTGCCATCTGCCACTGACAAGTGCTGGCATGAGTTCCCGCTCAGAGTGATGCCAGCTGCAGGAGTTCATTCTGAGAAAGGGGGAGGGAGAATCTAGGCCGGCTGTGTATCAACTTAGCGACGCTGTATGTATTTAGTGACAGGGTGTATGTGTGGGGGGAGGTAATTTGGCAGGGTTTTGTAAGATATCAGGAGGGATTTGTGTGCAGGAACATGAGGAGGGGGATTGAGATGGCAGGGAGGAGTGAGAGCAATGTCGGCACGGTGGTTGAAGACCAGTACTGCTGCTGTGTGCCTGTAACCAGCGTTAGTTGCTTCATGTATGCCACTGCCCAGTGGCCTGTGTAGTGCTGGAGCAATGACTTAGGACCATATATTTTCCTACCATCTGCACTCCTCTCCCTGCATTAAATACCCACCACCATACAGTCCGCACTCCTCTCCCTGCACATACTACCCACCGCCATATACTTTGCACTCCTCTTCCTGCACACACTGCCCACCTCCGCCATACACGCCACACTCCTCTCCTTTATATACTACCTACGCCATACACTCTGTACCCCTCTCCTTTACATACTACCCACCACCATACACTACACACTCCTCTCCCTGCACATGTTACCCACCTCCATACACTCCACACTCCTCTCCATGCACATACTACCCACCGCCATACACTTGACACTCCTCTCCTGCACAACATACTATCCACCGCCATACACTCTGCACTCCTCTCCCTGCACATACTACCCACTACCGTACACTCGGCCCTGTACATTCCCTATTTAACATTACCACATTCTGCACAATGTAATCATACTCCCTTTAAGCCACACCCAATATTTAGCGCAATTTAAACCACACCCACCGATCGATGCGGAGAGCTGTGCGCGCCAAATTTTTTTTTTCTTCCTGGCAAGGGCCCACTTTTGATCTTGCACAAGGGCCTGCTGATTTCATGATACGTCCCTGCTTGGCTGGGTGTAAAAAGTCGTCCGCTTCAGCCTACTGACTGCAGGCTTACTGTGGAGGAGTGGGGGGGTGTAGCAAGATGGCCGTTGCGGTGTTGTGACGGAACATCGCTTCCGTTACCTATTCTAACGGGTCACCGGTTCTGATGGAACACCGGCAGCAAGATACCATGGGATTAAATTAAAACTATGGGGTTGATTTACTAAAGGCAAATCCACTTTGCACTATAAGTGCACTGCAAGTGCACTTGGAAGTGCAGTCGCTGTAGATCTGACGGGAAGATCTGAAATGAGGGGAAGCTCTGCTGATTTCTATCATCCAATCAAGTACAAACAAAAATGTTTTTTTATTTTCCTTGCATGTCCCCCACAGATCTACAGCGACTGCACTTCCAAGTGTAGTTGCAGTGCACTCGTAGTGCAAAGTAGATTTGCCTTTATTAAATCAACCCCCCGGTGTTACTGCTAAAACTACCTTTAAAAAAAGCTTTAAACTAAAATGAAACAGATGCTAACTGTACATTTTTTTTTTTAAATGACTACATTTCACAGCCAAACATATCCCTGAGCATGTATGCAAAAATTGTTCTGTTTGGTAACACTACATACAGCTTTAAGGCATTCCCCAAGCATGTTATTCTAAAGATTTATGTATTTTCAATGTTGACCCTAAAGTCACATTAAAAGTCCCTCTCCCCACTCTATGGCATTTCTTACAATTTCTTTTTGCATTGGTACGTTCTCCATGGCAGTGCTCAGCTTCCCATGCTTTTTTTATGTACTTTGCTGATTAACTCTAAAAAATTCCAGAATAGCATTCACCCCCTACCAGTGTTTTCAACCTGCCAGATTGAAATTTATTGACATGACACTCAAAATTTACTGGCACAGCCAAGTTTTTACTGGCATTTCCAAAAGTTACAAAATGACAGTTTTAAGTGCAAATTTCAGTATTTAGGTTACAAACAAGTACAATATGCAATTAGCAATGTGAAGGTAGATATGACAAAAAAACATATTTCTTATTTTATTTTGAATATAGTAAGTAGCTCAGGGACAGGACTCAGGAGGGCAAGAAATTAGAATGAGCGACGCACATACACATGAAATTGACTCTCACAGTAACACTGACACACCTCACTGACACGACACGTCCTCTCACGAGTCACAGTGACAGTCTCTCTCCACGCCAGGTGGTCCCTTCAGTCCCCTCCAGTCCAAACAGCACTGACAGTCCCACTCCCGGCTTGCCTTGTTACCGCCCTGCACACAAAGCTCCATGCCGCTCCACTTGGCTTCCCTTGCACCATGACATTACACGACAAGCTCAGGCACCACCTCCACCAGGCCCAACCCCCGCCGGAACCGCCCAAACACACTGTAGCAGGCACTCTGATGGTCTTGCCCGGCTCCAGACCGGAACTGCGCATGCGTCAAAGCCATATTTTTTTACTGGCAAACGTGTCCTCTTACTGGCATTTACTGGCAAGAGAAAAGTGACCATTTTATACTGGCTGCCAGTAAAAATACTGACGGTTGGCAACACTGCCCCCTACCCATATAGACTTCAATGGGATTCAACGGTAAGTTTGGATTTGCTAAATTTCAAACATGATTCGCCGACCCCTGGTGAATTGAACTCAAGCAGATTTGTCCATCCCTACTGCATGTAGATTAGGGGCCTGGCGCATGGATTGGGGGCGGCACCCCTAATGGACAGGCTGCCACTGAGTATACTGCTGGATTGTGGGGGTGTGCTGCCTGCTGTGGAAGCAGAGGATCAAGTAAGTAAAAAGGTTTCTCCTCTCCCCTGGACAAAATAAGCTATTAACCCTTGCAGCGCAGGCACAGCCCCACTGCAAGGGATAATTTTGTTTCTGCCCAGAGTTGGACTTTAACCAACAGGTTATTATGATTGACAAATACCTGCCATTCCGCACCATCCACTGTGCTCTCCAGAGCTGCTGTAATTTTACACATCTGTAGCACGGACCCCCGAAGGAGATGCCGATTTATTTGGGCCTGTACTCTGCTTTACACCCTTTGAATAACTCAGTCCCCCTGACACAGCTGTGGTGTAATAGTGTGCAGTTAGAACGAAATCATAAAGGCAAGTTCACAATACTCAATATTATATACCTGTCTGTAGTTACCCTACCCTCCTCTTGGCTGGTGATGAAGAGGAAAACAACACTCACACAGTTGTACTTGAATAATAACCGTATTTACTGTAGTTGTATTAGAAGGGTTAAACTACAATGGTTGTACTGTCAGACCAACATAGTCAGACAACTAAACTTTACAAAGGTACAATACAGGTGTATAAAATGTCTGAAATAATATATGAGAGGTATAACAAAGTAAATAGGATACCCTCAGAGTGAGTGTATCTCAGTCTAAGCACTGTCCTATTTCCTGCACGCTTAAGGCTATACTAAATCAAATATTGACTTGACTTAGTATAATACAACACTAGGGAGCTCCCTCCTGTAATATCACACCGCCCTGATATAATAAAATAACCCAAGGCCTTATGTGTTAGAGCCCTTTCACACTGGGGCAGTTTGTAGGCGTTATTGCGCTAAAAATACCGCCTGCAAACCGACCCAAAACAGCCTCTACTGTTTGTTCAGTGTGAAAGTCCGAGGGCTTTCACACTGAAGCGGTGCGCTGGCAAAAAAACTCCTGCAAGCCGCATCTTTGGAGCAGTGTATTCACCGCTCCTAAACCGCTCCTGCCCATTGAAATCATGCGGTATAGCCGCGCTATGCGAGCGGTTTTAACCCTTTTTCGGCCACCAGCGGGGGTTAAAACCGCACCGCTAGAGGCCGCATACCGCCGCAAAAACGACGGTAAAACAGCGCTAAAAATAGCGCTGTTTTACCGCCGACGCCCCCACCGCCCCAGTGTGAAAGGGGCCTTACTGAACAGTCCTTCTTTGTCTTCTTTTCTTCTGCTAGCAAACAAGGTAATTTTGTAATCCAAGGGTTAATGATTCCTTATCAAAGTATGCTGAAAAGATGAAAGCCAGGCTCTGGTGTCGTGGCACTTGAACTAACTTTGATGCCAAGGACTCAGTACTAATTCCTCTTTAACCACTTCAATACCAGGCACTTAGACACCTTCCCGCCCAGGCCAATTTTCAGCTTTCAGTGCTGTCGCAATTTGAATGACAATTGCGTGGTCATGCTACACTGTATCCAAACAAATTTTTTATCATTTTGTTCCCACAAATAGAGCTTTCTTTTGGTGGTATTTGATCACCTCTGTGGTTTTTATTTTTTGCGCAACAAATAAAAAAAGTTTTTCTTTGTTTCTGTTAAATTTTTTTGTAAATAAGTACGTTTTCTTCTTCAATGACGGGCACTGATGAGGTGGCACCAATGAGGTGGTACTGATGAGGTGGCACTGATAGGCGGCACTGATGGGCACTGATAGGTGGCACTGGTATGCGGCACTGATGGGCACTGATAGCTCGCACCAATGAGGTGGCACTGATAGGCGGCACTGATAGGTGGCACTGGTATGCGGCACTGATGGGCACTGATAGGTGGCACTGGTATGTGGCACTGATGGGCACTCATAGGTGGCACCGATGGGCACTCATAGGTGGCACTGATGGGCACTCGTAAGTGGCATTGATTGGTACATATGGGTGGCACTGATGGGTACTTATGGGTGGCACTGATGGGCACTGATAGGTGGGAACTGACAGGTGGCACTGATGACACTGATTGGTGGCAATGATAAAACTTATTGGTGGCATTGCTGGGCATACCTGAAACATAATGGTGCCAATCAGTGCCCATTTGTGGGCACCGATTGGCACATATTGGGCACATGTGGATGGCCATGGGGTACATACCTGGCCATCCACATGTTGCCCCTTCCCTGGTGGTCCTAGTGGCAATCCCTGGTGGTCCAGTGTGGTGATCTGAGGGGGGGCTGCGCTGATAAACAATCAGCATAGACCCCCCCTGTCAGGAGAGCCGCCGATTGGCTCTCCTCTACTCGCATCTGTCAGACGCGAGTGAGGAAAAGCCGATCAACGGCTCTTCCTATTGACATTGTGATCAGCCGTGATTGGACACGGCTGATCATGTGGTAAAGAGCCTCCACCGGAGGCTCTTTACCAAGATCGGTGGAACGGTGTGTCAGGCTGACACACCGCTCCACCGATCGCCGCGATGTACGCCCCGCGGGCGCACGGCGGCATGTTATTCTGTTGGACGTCATATTACGCCCAGTCAGGATAACGGAACCACTTCCCAGACGTCAATCCGCTATAGGCCAGGCGAGAAGTGGTTAATCTGCTTGTGGGACTATGGGTCCCAGCAAATCTATCTTGTGTAAACTGATGTATGAAAGTGCGTCAAGAAACTTGTGGGCCTCAGCCCTCTCACCCAACCAGGACAATGCTGTCAGGAGACTCCGCTCTGGTGTGCCGGGTTCTTCCTCCGCAGTATCTCAGTTTGTTCGTTGTGGCCACACCGCCACGCTGTACTACTTCACAGACGACCAGGAGTTCTCGGTTACCTCCTTCAAGGGTCTCTGGATCGATCACACTGCTGCTCCAGCACGCTGTGATCTAAGGCAGGATCGCTGGCTGCTGTTCTGCTCCGCACAGGGTAGGCCGCACTGGACTGGGGACCTCACACAGATCCTCCCAGGCTGGCCATGCGTCTCCAAGAGACTTAAGATGGTTGCTCCCAGCCTTTAAGCCTATAAGCTTCCCACAATGCAGTTCTGCTCCCCAAGGATCATGGGAGTCACTGTGCATTGTGGGCAGGTCAAGTTAATGTCCAGATATAAAGAAACGAAAACTTCCAGGTCAACTTGAAAAGCGAAAAGAAAATAAAGATTCAGTCCTTTTGCACTTTGGCCGCTAGATGGCGCCAGAGGATAAGATATAACATTAAGTTAGATCAAAAATGTGCTCCCGCTACACATCCTTTTATGGACCATCACCAAACATCAATGAACAAATACATGTTGGCAGGTGCAGGCATTCCTCCTACCTATAAATGGCACTGTGTCATTGTTGCAGGAGGAATGGAATCTGGTAAGGGAATTGTCCCCTTATGGGTTCCGCCAGTCTTCTCAGGGAACTCTGTGGTGTCTGCCATTGGTATAGGGTGTGGGGTAGAGGGGGGGAGAGAGAGGGGGTGAGGGTTAGTGATGTGCGAGGTAGGTGAGGATGTAACGGTAAGGTCACTGGAGTTCAACCGATGAGGCTTGGACTGATTTGTCCACAGACCTCTGAAATTCACTAAATCTGTAGAATACGGCACGTGTCTAAAGTGTGCATCCCTAGAGAGGTGGGATCACCCTGCCACACAGCCGTGTGGGGGTTGACTAGCACCAAAGCAGTGAATGAGGACTATAGGTAGGTGATAGTCCGCCGCCACAGGGTATCAGAATGGAATGGAGGAGGTTTAAGTGAACAACTAACCTTATTCAGTTTAAAGGAAGTTTTCAGGACGGAGAGTGGTGCTCAACTAAATGAGAGTATCGGGTTGCAGGCCGAGAATAAAGGGGATAACAAACAATAAAAACATCAGAAGGGTGTTGGGACCGCCACACAGCCCCGACGTGCAGGGGTGTGCACACTTCTGTCTAGGCCGTCCCTTCCAAGTCGGTGGTATCTTCAAAAGAGAGTAGCCGTCTGGGCTGAGTGCTGGTGCCAGAGCAATCAAAGCATTTAAGATTAAAACATTAAACGGTGAAACAGGAACTTAAAGTTACGGAACTATGAGCTCTACGTAAACATATCTGAGCATAATAAGAGGTGGAAGTATACTTCCCTATGATAGTCAGTGGGCTATGGGCCGGCTAACTGTCCTTGCATGGGGTAATACACATCTGGCAGAAGAATCGTAATACTACTGTACTAGCGAGCTGGTTTGAATGTGGTAGGAATGTCAGTGAATGTTCCCCTTCTCTTCCCCAGAGGGATAGTTCAGCCGGTACCTATGGTGAGGCCAGGGGCTGGTTTGGCGGTGTAAGCAGTGTGATCAGGCTGTCAGCCATTCTTGGTAAGGCTTTGTGTCTGGTCCTTGAGTCAAGGTCATGTGTGGATTCAGCAGCTGGGAGGTAGTCACACTGGGTGAAACGTTGTGCGACGCTTGAGGTCCTGTGGTGTGATGAGGTGAGCGCTTGCAGGTAGGTGGTGCGGGGATGGCGTTCTGTGTGAGGCAATCCAAGCCATTGTCAGGGCTAAGGTAGTGGGAGTCTATTAGAGTTCGGAGTGTGCTGAGTTCCGGCAATCCTATTGGTGGGGGCGGGACGCCATGTACGGACTCTCCTCTAGGGGGAGGTCGTGAACCGCAAGGTGTTGTGGGTCTTGTGGTTTCAGCTGCTGAGCGCTGTCTCCGTGCAGAGTTCCATTTGAGAGTGGGCAGCAACAGACAGTGTGGTGTTGAGAATATCAGGTCTGTGACCGGAGTGATGTCTGTACCGTGTGATGGGGGTTTTGGCGCTCGTCTGCTCAGAGTGTATCTTAGGCGATCAGTCTTTGTGAACAGCCGAATAAAAAAGCAAAATAGTCAAAAACAGTCAAAAACAACTGGGCAGAGCCTAACATGGCTAACATGAACTATACAGGAGGGGGATTAGCAGTCTCGGCGGGTTCTCCTGGACTTAGGCAAGTTAGTGGGACCGGTGTCTTGGTGCCCATTGTGGGAGCTGGTGTAGTGTCTGGGGGCAGACGGGGATCTTCTCCTGCGGTACCTGGTGTCCTGTGCGTTCATGGGTTCGTCAGGTGGTGTCTTTCCCCATTACCTTGCGGTGGAATTCCGCATACCAGTTGGGTACATCCACCAGGGGAATGCCCATGGTTCCGCAGAAATCTGGTAGATCTTTGGGCACTTTCAGGAGGGCTGTGCGGTCTTGAGAGGATGCTGAGAGACAGAAAGGAAATTTCCATTTATATTGGATGCCTTTCGTACGGAGGACGTCCAGTAGAGGCCAGTGCTGCAGCGTGATTCCAGAGAGATCCTGAAATATTTGGATAGGTTTCCCATCGTGGAGAATCTGTGGTCTGCCCCTCGCTTGTCTACTAATCTCCTCTTTAAACTTGTAGTCGACAACACAGCAAATGATGTCCCTTGGGGTGTCTGTCTCCATTCCCTTGGGTCTCAGGGCACGGTGGATCCTTTCCATGGCAAAAGGTGTTTGGGGAGGCCTATTGAGGAGGCCATTAAACAGGCCTATCACTGCAGGGGATATTTGCTCTCCCTCAATTGTCTCTGGCAGACCTCAGATCCGGAGGTTGTGGCGCCTGCCTCTGTTGTTGAGGTCCTCCAGGTGGCGTTGCATATCCCTCATTTGCAGTGTGTGGGAGTCAATGCGGGTGGTAGCTTTGTGCAGGACTGTTTCATGGTGGTCTGTCACTCTTTCCACCGTAAGGACTCTGTCATTCAGAGCGCGTAGGTCGAGTCTGAGCTCAGAGATGGTGGCGGCGAGGGTGTCTTTAATATCTTCAGCAATGATCCGCAGATCTTGCATATTTAAGTGGGGTTGGGGAGAGAGTGATGCCGGTTCTGTGCGTCTGGGCGCTTGGAGGTACCGAAGGTGGAGGGTCTGTCAGGGGCAGCGGCAGTTCCTGAGAGTGAGTGTCCATGGCGGGAAGGCGCCATGTTCCCTCTGTTGGTTCTAAACATCTCGGGGATGTTTTGGCTTATACTCCTGTTTTGTTCCCGGGGAGAGCGGGACCGGGAGGCAGCAGAGTTCCGGGAAGCAGTCCCCATCTTTTGAGTGTAGTCTGGGGCAAGATTACCTCTGATTTTAGTCAGTTTTATCCTGTGGCGGCCGGAGCTCAGGGATCAAGCGTCCGTCTTCATGCTAGGTCAGGCCACACCCCATCATCATGTGACTTGTTAGTGTTACAAGGTCTCAGATGTGAATGGGGAGCAGGTGTGCTAAATTTGGTGTTATCGCTCTCACTCTCTCATACTGGTCACTGGAAGTTCAACATGGCACCTCATGGCAAAGAACTCTCTGAGGATCTGAAGAAAAGAATTGTTGCTCTACATAAAGGCCTAGGCTATAAAAAGCCTAGGCTATAAAAAGATTTCCAAGATCCTGAAACTGAGCTACAGCACGGTGGCCAAGACCATACAGTGGTTTAACAGGACAGGTTCCACTCAGAACAGGCCCTGCCATGGTCAACCAAAGAAGTTGAGAGCACATGCTCTGCATCATATCCAGAGGTTGTCTTTGGGAAATAGACGTATGAGTGCTGCCAGCATTGCTGCAGAGGTTGAAGGGTTTGGGGGTCAGCCTGTCAGTGCTCAGACCATACGCCACACACTGCATCAAATTGGTCTGCATGGCTGTCGTCCCAGAAGGAAGCCTCTTCTAAAGATAATGCACAATAAAACCTGCAAACAGTTTGCTGAAGACAAGCAGACTAAGGACATGGGTTAAGGCAGTGCTGGAAAATAATGTTGGCCACACAAAATATTGACATTTTGGGCCCGATTAGGACATTTTCACTTAGGGGTGTATTCACTTTTGTTGCCAGCGGTTTAGACATTATGGCTGTGTGTTGAGTTATTTTGAGGGGACAGCAAATTTACACTATTATACAAGCTGTACACTCACTACTTTACATTGCAGCAAAGTGTTATTTCTTCAGTGTTGTCACATGAAAAGATATAATAAAATATTTACGAAAATGAAAGGGGTGTACTCACTTTTGTGAGATACTGTATATGCCACAGTTTGTGGACTCTATAACTTCCCTACAGACTTAATATACACTGATTTGGGTTATTTTCACCAAAGAAATGTAGCAGAATACATTTTTGCCCAAATTTATAAAGACAGATTATTTATTTACAAAATGTTATAACAGAAACAAAGAAAAACACGTTTTTCAATTTTTTTTTTGCCTTTTTTCGTTTATTTAGCAAAAAAACCCAGCAGTGATTAAATATAACCAAAGCACACAGCACGAGTTTGGCAGCTGATTTCAGCCAATGATTTTGGCTAATCAGCTGTGGCCAATCACTCAGAGTTCTGTGTTTACAAAAACACAGAACTCTCTGTCCTGTGAACAGCAATCTGGCTATTTCTTCTCCCTGAAAAACAGTGAGAAAAAGCAGACAGATTATAAAGTAAAAGCAGCACTAGATGTTAACCCCTTCCCAGCCATTCATTATTATAATGACAGCCTACAGTATTAGCACTGATTACTGTATTAGTGTCACTATTCATGTCAGTGTACCTCCCAGCCACGGTCAGCTAGCGCCAGATTGCCTGCCACACTATTACAGTCCCACTATAAGTCACTGATCACCACCACTACTAGTAGAGTGTCATAGCTGTGTAAATTCTAGTATATATACACCACAGTTTGTAGACACTAACTTTCACACAAACCACTTAGAAATATACTTTTTGTTTTTCTTTTCACCAAAGACATGTAACAGAATACATTTTGGCCTAGATTTATGAAGAAATTCATTTTTTTTTTTATTGTATATGTTCTATAACAGCAAGTAGGAAATATATTTTTTTTCAAAATTTTTATTCTTTTTTTTATTTATATCTCAAAAAATAACAAACCCAGTGATGACCAAATACCACCAAAAGAAAGCACTATTTATGTGAAAAAAATGATATAAATTTTATTTGTGTACAGTGTTGCATCACCATGCAATTGCCAGTTAACCGCTTCAGCCCTGGAAGATTTGGCTGCTGAATGACCGGGCCATTTTTTGTGATTCAGCACTATGTCATTTTAATTGACAATTGCGCGGTCGTGCGACGTTGTACCCCAACAAAATTGACGTCCTCCCACAAATAGAGCTTTCTTTAGGTGGTATTTGATCGCCTCTGCGGTTTATATTTTTTGTGCTATAAACAAAAAGAGAATGACAATTTTGAAAAAAAAACACAATATCTTGTACTTTTTGCTATAATAAATATCCCCATTTTTTTAAAAAAAGCTAATTTTTTCTCAGTTTAGGCCGATATGTATTCTTCTACATATTTTTGGTAATAAAAATCACAAAAAGTGTATATTGATTGGTTTGCGCAAAAGTTATAGCGTCTACAAAATAGGGGATAGATTTATAGCATTTTTATTATTATTTTTTTTTTTTGCTAGTAATGGCGGCGATCTGAGATTTTTATCGTGACTGCGACATTATGGCAGACAAATTGGACAATTTTGACACATTTTTGTGGCCATTGGCATTTATACAGCGATCAGTGCTATAAAAATGCATTGATTACTGTAGAAATGTCACTGGCAGTGAAGGGGTTATCACTAGCGGGCGATAAAGGGGTTAACTGTGTTCCCTAGTGTGTGTTCTAACTGAAGGGGGGATGGGACGGACTGGGGAGATGACAGATCGCTGTTCATACTTTGTACACAGAGATCCTGGTTCTCGCCATGTCACAAGCTATCGCGGGAGCCCGGCGGTCATCGAGACTGCCGGGCCTTCGCATCGGCTCCGGGGGGCGAGCAGCAGGCGTGCGTGCGTCCCTAGTGGCCACTAGAAGAAGCAACGTAACATAACGGCGATTCGCCTGCCCCTGCCATTATGCCGCAGTTAAAACTGCAGCGGCTGGTCGGCAAGCGGTTAAAGTAGCGCAGTGCTGAATAGTAAAAAATTTTCTGGTCATTAAGGAGGTAAAACCTTCAGGAGCTCAAGTGGTTAAACACAGAGGGAAGAGTAATTCAACCAATAAGTCACATAAGATTTTTTACCAATACCTAAAATATATTATTAAACTTTATTATCACTTTTACAGGGCAAAAATGTAAAGAATAAACTAAAATCCTTGGGTATGAACCTTCTAATGAACCAATTAGAAATTTTAGCCTAAAATAATTACATTTCTTTAAATGATTACATAAAACAGTCAAAACTAGTATTCTTTAGCCTAGCTCTTGGATATATATTAACACTTGAAAAACAAGTGTCAGGAGCTATAGCTTTTTGACAGTAGAGACTTTGCATGACTGACAAAAGGGAAAACACACTCTTTCTCCAAGCAATTTTTTGTTTTATATTTGCTGCCTGTGACGCATGTGCAGCGCACACCCCTGGCTTCTAAAAGTGAGCACCATAACATACACCAGCGTGTATGTTATGAAGTAATATCATGATTGGCCTCCCAATGGTTAGAGAGAAGATGCTGGACTCAGAAGATGTACTGAAGAAGATGCAGAAGAGGCAAGGAGGGAATGTGTTGACAGTAATCATGGACCTGCCAGCAATGGAGAAGACTAGACTAGTATGAACATCTTCCATAATGTGCAGGTATGCTGTACATAATTGCACATCAAGGTAAGATCCACTCTAGTTGGTAATACTCTTCTGCTTTAAACAGCAAATTTAGAATTATGCGTTTTAGATATTGTTTTATAAACAAGCATTGCAAACTGATATTAACCCCCTCCCATCTAAGGGTAAAACAAATGTTTATGCTTAAGTTTTTTTTAGGACATATTGGGCTTTTATTTGGTGGTAAATGGTAGAGGATATCTCTTGATTTTTTATTTTATTTTATTATTGTTAGGGAAAACTGGCACAAAATAGTAAAAAAAAAAAAATGTATATTTCTTGCTGCTACCATAACCTTCTACCAAAGAACCTAAAATAAATTCTCCTGCTTCTAACGATCGCAGCGATACCACATACAGTATCTCACAAAAGTGAGTGCACCCCTCACATTTTTGTAAATATTTTATTATATCTTTTCATCTGACAACACTGAAGAAGATACACTTTGCTACAATGTAAAGTAGTGAGTGTACAGCTTGTATAACAGTGTAAATGTGCTGCCCCCTCAAAATAACTCAATACACAGCCATTATTGTCTAAACCGCTGGAACAAAAGTGAGTACACCCCTAAGTGAAAATGTCCAAATTGGGCCCAATTAGCCATTTTCCCTCCCCGATGTCATGTGACATGTTAGTGTTACAAGGTCTCAGGTGTTAATGCAGAAAGAAGTTGAGATAGGCCAACATCCCTATATGCATTATACAGAGAACAAGGTTCCCCCTTGTGGGATTTTAAAGGCCCTAATGGTGATATGACACCAAAAGACAATATGAGTAATAAATATAAAAATGGAAATTTATTATAATGCATACAGCTCAGAAGCAACAAACAATGAATAACTGATAAGAAAAACGTGGCCGATACAGTTACACATCAATATGATACATTGATTAGATGCTGTAAAGGGTCAAAGAACACCATATGGAGTGCAGGCTCCACACCCAATGCATTTCAGAAATTACTTCCTTCTTCAGGGGTGTATAAAGCATCATACTATAAATGAAAATAGACAAAGTTTAGCCAGATACAACCAGGGGCGGATCCAGGGGGGGGGCAACTGCCACCCCCGAGAAATCTGTTGCAGGCCGGGCGGGTGAGCTCCGTGGGCGGCTCCGAGAGCGGGCAGCTCCACCACAGGCGGATAAGAGAGCGGGCAGCTCCTACACGGGCGGAAAAGAGAACGGGCAGCTCCGCGGGAGTGCCGAGCAACTCCGTTTGAGGACGGGCAGGCAGGCGGGAGAGAGAGTGGATTGGCTGGGCTGCCGGGTGGCTCTGTGTGTGGATGGGTGGGTGAGACTGAGCAGGCTAGGTGTGTGTGTGGGGGTGGCTGGCCAATCAGCGAGCCGACGAGCAGGGGAGCAGAGAAATGACATCATCTCTCATCGCCCCCATATCTCTGCATTAACTTCCGCCCTCACTGTGCAGGTAGCGTGGGCAGCAGGGAGATTACATTATATCTCTGCTGCCTGTCTCTGGGACAAGAAAACAAGAGACAAGCAAAACACCACCTTACCTGGCACGTGACAATCCGCATCTAGTGGCAGATGACGTGGCAAGTGACAATCCGCATCTAGTGGCAGATGACGTGGCAAGTGACAATCCGCATCTAGTGGCAGATGACGTGGCAAGTGACAATCCGCATCTAGTGGCAGATGACAATCCGCAATGTGTGGCATATGACATGGCAAGTGACAACCCGCAATGTGTGGCATATGACGTGGCAAGTGACAATCCGCATCTAGTGGCAATTGACGTGGCAAGTGACAATTCACAATGTGTGGCATATGATGTGGCAAGTGACAATCTGCATCCAGTGGCAGGTGACGTGGCAAGTCACAATCCACAAGGTGTGGCAAGTCACAATCCGCATCTAGTGGCAGCTGATGTAGCAAGTCACAATCCGCAACATGTGGCAGGTGTCAATCTGCATCTGGTGGCAGGCAAGTGACAATCCACAAAATGTGGCAGGCGACGGTGGCAAGTGACACGCTCGGGGTTCCCACTGATTCTGCATTATGGTGAGTTGAATGATTTCATTTTATATTACAATGTATTAATAGAAATAATGCGCTTCAATCATCCTGACACCATAACAACCATGCCGGGATGATTAAAGCACCAACAACAGCCATTTCCCTGATAAATTGTCCACAAAAAAAACATATTTTCTGGCAGTGCCCCTCTCGAGACTAAGCTCTGGATCCGCCCGTGGATACAATATGGTGAAATATAAACAATATATGGCCTTTAGCCATTCTAGTGCCAAGCCACAAGTAAACTTACATGTTGATGATGAAAAATTGCATATTAGCCACATAATATATACAGGTTTAAAAGCAGCCAAATCCAGTCAGGGGTAACCCATGCGCCAAGACCACTCACCTCCACCGGGGCTAAACAGGACACCCAGCGAGGTCAGACAGCAGAAAGAGCCCAACAGGGCTGATGTGCAGCAAAAAGGTCCTTAAGTTCTGAACAGTGTGGCTACTGAGCAAAAATACAGGTATATGTATAAGTAATATGAAGCAACACTTAAGCTGTAAATCACAGCAAAAGTGCTGCTCACAAAAATCGCAAAAAACAGCAGGGGAGAAGGTATGGTACTAGTCTGTGTGAATAAACGCCCTGGTAACCAGAAACAAAAAGTGGGGACACATAAAATCTACATGGATGCCATTGCAAGTAAAGCTAAGAATATATAAGTGAATATAACCATGAGAGTAATACTCTGGGAGCTTAAAGGTCAAAAAAGTAATTGACCTGTGTGCTGGATATATATGGTCCTATACTTAACAAATATATTGGCCATACAGGAAAAGTCAACTAAGCGCCCAAAGGAAACATCGCATCAGCACTTACCAAAAAAGATCATGGATCAAAGCATCCTATGGATAGTGGTAGAGACCACCCTGCTGAATAGTGTATGGGGGTTACCGAGCAAACCCAGAAATGCTTCTTAAAGGTGTGAATGGGGAGCAGGTGTATTAAATTTGGTGTTATCGCTCTTATAGGGCGTACACACGGTCGGACTTTGTTCGGACATTCTGACAACAAAATCCTAGGATTTTTTCCGACGGATGTTGGCTCAAACTTGTTTTGCCTACACACGTTCGCACAAAGTTGTCGGAATTTCCGATCGACAACCACGCGGTCACGTACACCACGTACGACGAGACTAGAAAAGGCCGGTTCAGAACCAAGCGCGGCACCCTTTGGGCTCCTTTTGCTAATCTCGTGTTAGTAAAAGTTTGGTGAGAGACGATTCGCGCTTTTTCAGACTCGTGGCTTTCAGCCGTTCAGTTTGTGCTTGTGGGTTTGTATCTGCTCTTCAGTGCGTGCAAGCAAGTTCCGCGTGACTTTAGGTAGTCATTGTATTCTTGTTCGTTCGTTACTGGTTTTCAGGTCGCTCTTCACAGGCCTTGCTGTTCTTCAGTGCGTTCTGTTACTTCGTTCTGAGCAGCCAACCTTTTTCTAGCCATGTTTCGTATGCGTACTCCTCGTAGAGTTCGTGCTGTGCGGGGGCTTGGTGTTGGGGTCCTGACCTTGACACAAGTCCAGTCCATGAACAGGGTGGGGAGGAGTTCATGGACCAAGAATTGGTTGCTTCAGCGTGACCAGTTCTGTCATATGCCTTTGCTCCGTGAGATCCGTGAGAATAATCCTGATGATTTCAGGAACTTTCTCAGGATGACGGACCCCGTGTTTCACCGTCTGTTGGCTTCGCTGACCCCCTATATCAGCAGGCAGGATACCTGCATGAGGCAAGCCATCACTGCGGAGCAGAGGTTGGTCGCTACCTTGCGGTATTTGGCCACAGGGAGAAGCCTGCAGGACCTCAAGTTCTCGACAGGCATCTCCCCCCAGGCTCTGGGGATCATTATCCCAGAGACCTGTTCTGCCATCATCCAGGTCCTGCAGAAGGAGTATATGAAGGTAAGATTTTTATCCTTTTATATCACATTTTATTGTATTTAATGTTTGATAATATATTGTATTTCTTTCCTCATTCCCTAATTACCATGATTGGAATATGATGTGAATGTCCCCTTTGTCCTCATGCATGCTGGATTTTTATGTAATTATTATTTTAGGTCCTTCATACATATTTGCCCTTCAATAACCTCTCCAGCATGGTGTCTCCTGCCCTATATTCACCTCATGTAGTCACTTAACAATGTATTTTATCAGCTCTATAGTAGTGCTTTACCCCAAACACCCCCTAAAATGTTTGGAAATGTTATTTTTTATTTAAATTCAGGCAGAGTGCCAGAGGGTTTTTTTTGTGGTGTCCCCAAATTTTTTGTAACCCTCCCTCCCCCAACTGCTAAGTCAGCTGATCCCAATTCTCTATCCTCAATCATCTATCTGCTGACTTTGCCAAACCCATACACACTATACCCACCTCTTTACTGGTCAGATTTATGGAGGAATTCCCCAAAGCATGTAGTGCAAGGGCCTGCCTGTATACTTTCCAATGGTACTGTTTAAAGTTTTTGTATCCTATTATTATCTTGATAGGTAATAGCAGAATGTTCAAATGTGCTCAAATGTGTACAGTGTGTATTTATATCTTTGTATTATGACACTTCTTACCTGTCCAGTGGTCTGCCAATAGTGTAACTAAGGAGGGTCTGTTCCAAGTAATACCCTGTATTTAGGCATTCATCTCTCAATGAAGTGAAGAGGGTTACCTGTCCAAGATTTCCACACACCCCATAATGTTAGAAATGGCCCATGGGGGGGGGGGGGGGGGATATGATAGGTGTACCTTATACTTTGTTGTTGTTAAATTCCCCTTAATAAATGCTATCTGGAGGTTGCCCCATAATGTTTGTGTCTAATCTGCTTGCCATGTTTCTGTAAAAAAAAAATAGTAATGTTTATTGTTTTTTCCTCAACAGTTTCCTTCAACGCCACAGGAATGGCAGACTGTGGCCTCCCACTTTGCCCAGCGGTGGGACTTTCCTAACTGCGGAGGGGCAATTGATGGGAAACACGTCCACATCGTCCCACCACCCAACTCGGGGTCGTACTATTATAATTACAAGGGGTTTAATAGTATAGTGATGTTGGCGGTGGTGTCGGCTAATTACGAGTTCTTGTATGTGGACGTGGGGAAGAATGGCCGGATGTCCGATGGTGGAGTGATCGCCCAGACGGAGTTCTACAGGCGTCTCCAGAATGGCAGCTTGGACTTGCCACCTCCAGAGGACAATGTTGAAGGTCTCCCATTTGTGTTCGTTGCTGATGAAGCATTTGCGCTGGGGGACCACCTGATGCGGCCATTCCCGATGAGGACCCTCACCCCGGAACAGAGGGTTTTTAATTACTGGCTGGCCAGAGCCCGAAGAGTGGTGGAGAACACATTTGGAATCCTGGCCAGCCGGTTCCGATTATTTCTGACACCCATCCATATGGCGGAGTATAAACTGAACCATATAATACTTGCCTGCTGTGTTCTCCATAATTTTTTAAGAAAACATTCAGCCAACTATGCTGGCTCAGTTGGGCCTGAGGCCGGAATCCCAAATCCATCAACACTGACGGCGCTTGAAAGTGGCCGTCCTGGCTTGCCCTCCCTGAGTGCCCGTGATGTCCGGTTACGCTACCTGGAGTTCTTTGCGGGTAGGGGGGCTATCAATATGCCAGACAATCTGTGAAACCTTTTTCAAATAAAAAACAACCAAAAGAAATTATTTGTGGACATTTACTGCTTGTGTTTGTTTTAGCTGACCCTGACAGAAATGTGTTGAGTGCAGAAAATGTCGTGATTGGGTAACCTTATAAAAAACAGTGTTGGCTGGTACTTCCTAAATGCAAAAACACATTTCACTACAAGTGCACTTGCAACTGCACTGAACCTGCACTTGTAGTGCAAAGTGTATTTGCCCTTAGGAAATAACCCCCATTTTTGCATAAAACAGCAATTACATCACCCCAAAAGTGTTGTAGTGTTGAGACAATAATCCACACTTTCTTGAGTAAGGCACTTTTTTATACCTGCACAATCACATGTGCATTTACGAAAGGTTTTTAAAACAAACCAACATGTTTGTTGTATAACAATTTTTGCAGTAGCATTATCAAAAATCGAAATATCCATTTCAGATAAAACAGGCCTGTGTAAAACCAACAAGAAAGCCAAAAAACTTGAACTTACAAAGTTCACATATGGTAAAACCTGAAGGCTATATCAGACATCAGTATTTAGGAACTGGGTTTGATATATCGTTCAGATGGGGGGAAATCACCCCTGGAAAAGCCAAATTTGGAAGATGCACACCAATTTACGAATGTCAACATGTGCTATCTGCCATCAGGGGGGATCAAGGGACGTGTTTTGGGGGAGCAAGCCCTTCCTCAACGCGACTTTATAATTGAGGAAGGGGTTGCACCCCCAAAACGCGTCCATTGATCTCCCGTGATGGCAGATAGCACATGTTGGCACACTGTGTGCATCCTCCAAATTTGGCTTTTCTAAACATTGAAAAAATGTTTGGAAGATTGGACCACAATAAAACCAGTGATTTTGTGGGGTTTAAATTCGGCCCAAAACATCAATGATGTTATTATTTTTTTTAATAACATCACTGATTTGTTGCTGTATGTTGTGCAATTCAAGATTACACCCCATGATCTCCCCGATCAGTATCTGGGCACTTTCAGATGTGAAACGTTCTCTCTCCCTCACATCACGATCACCTAAAAAGAGATAAAGAACAAAAAAAAAGGTCTCAAAAATCTGCCACCATCCATCTCTTTTACCTGAGCCTGTGGTCGCAGACACTCACCTGTTGTGGTGCCAATCTCCACCACATCTTCTTCTTCCTCCTGCTCAGCTTCTTGGGTTTGCGGTATTTCCCCTTCTTCCAGAGGTGGGGGGTCTGTGTTCTCCTGGGATGAGGGGTGTCCTCCGAGTCTTTTCTCCCCTATGTAAAACAAAAATGGTATACTTAGCACACAGATATTTGATGGCAGAACTAGAACTAGGAAACATTGCTTGGAAGTGGGGTACAATTGTCTATTTTAGCCGAGTTCTAAGATGTATATTTTTTATTGCCCTTTGTCAAGCTGCAATACTTTACCTGTTTGGTACAAGCTTCACAGATGTAGCCCCCCCTATAGTATACACTGGAGCACCTGTGTGCCCCCCCTAATAAAAATGGTGTTCTTGTGCCCCACACTAGTGCTCCAGTGTCCAGATGTGAAAACAGCTGCTCAGTGTCATCTCCTTACACACAATCTAGTTGGCATTTCATTCTAGTAACAAACCCATCTACACAAACAAATATTTGGCATCCAAGTAGGCCCCAAAAAATGTGGGAAAATGCATATGGCCTAAACAATGGTGTTCTAGAGGCCGAAAGAAAAATGTTTGATACGAACGAATAATGGGCCCATGAACTTTAAAGTTGCCCTTTTAAACGTTACAATTAATAAAAGCATATGGAGCAGAACGAACGGAATAAAGACAGAAAGAATAGGAACACAGCACAACTACTTACTTTTTTGCAGCACTCTCCGGATCTTTCGGTACTGCTCTGGCTCTCTCAACTTCAGGTCCGACCACCGCTTACTGAGCTGATCTTTAGATCTTCGTACCCCGAAATTCCTCTCAAGACTCCTGACCACTTTCGCCATGATCTTGGCCTTTCGGATGTAGGGGTTGGGGTAAGGCCCATATTTTCCGTCATAGTCGGACTTCCTCATGATGTCGACCATCTCCAACATCTCTCCAAACGACATATTTGTGGCCTTAAAACGTCTCCTTCTGGATCGGGACGTGCCTGGATCCGGCCTTTCCTCCTCCTCCTCCTCCTCGTTGCTAGAATTAGCATGCACCTGCTGTAACTCCGCCATCATGCTCTTCACCCACTGCGCCGAACGAAAAGGGGCGGGGAATAGACTAGAAAGAACGTCAGGGGCGGGCGGAGTTACACGCATGCGCAGTGTGTATAAAGCGTAACACGCGTGCGTATTACGTACGATCTGTGAGCGGAGGAAGGAGCATTGGACGCGCCGATCGTAAGAACGAAGGTAAGAGACAAACTTGTGCCTATACTGCTTCTAGATTGAGGCCTATATTGTAACAAGATTAGGAGAGTTTTGTGTGACATTAGGCTTTGTCTTGTGTTGTGTCTTGCAGTGAACATGGATATCTTAATGAAAGACAATGACTTCATGTCAGTATTCGTAGAGATGCTAAGTGAGCTGCCCTGTCTGTGGGAGATTACCCACCCCCATTTCAAGAACCAAGCAAAGAGGAAGGCAGCACTGGAGCAATTGTGTGAAATTGTGAAGCAGGTGATCCCCACGGCAGACATCACTTATTTAAAGATTTTCATTGGTGGCCTGAGGAGCACATATCTGAGGGAGCGCAAGAAAGTCCTGGATTCAGAGATCTGGAGCAGCAGATGACATCTATGTCCCCAGGATGTTGTACTACGACAGGCTGCACTTTCTGGCAGGCCAGACTGAACCCAGGCCATCCCTCTCAAGTCTTCCTTCCACGCTTCCTTCCCCCCTGGCTGAGGCTTCTGACGCCCAACCTGGGCCTTCCAGGCGATAAGTGGAGTAGCCCAGATTGAGCCAGGTATAGCATTCCTCTAAATATTTCTGCTTGTCCAATCAATGATGTTAACTAGATGTTAGTTGGGAGTACTAATTTAGGATTGTGATTGATGATGCAAAACATTACAACTATGTCCCTTTTTCATACACAGGGAAGTCTCAGCCAGGAGGTGGCCGGGCCGTGCCGGCTGCCTGATCTGCCGGTCCCTCCACCCCCCCTGAAAAGAGAAAGTGGCAGTAGGAGTACCCTAGAGGAGGCTGCTATAGCATTCTTTTGGAGGGCTACAGAGGTCCTGGGAGCACCCCACACCATGGAGGAGAACATTGCTGCCTTCATAGCCTATAAAATGCAGAGGATGGAGGAGGGCCAAAAAGTCATGTGTGAGGCCCTCATATCGGAGGCTCTGGAGAAAGGTATGAGGGGTCAAATTACACCTCACACACATCTTTGGGATAGTCCTTCTCCTCCTCCTCCCTCTCCTCCAGGTCCCCCCAGTCCTCCTCCTCCTCCAGGTCCTACTCCTCCTCCTGCCACATCTCCAACTGCACAGCCACAGCCCGGAAGGAAGCGTGGAAGGAAGACCAGACAGTGATTGCCCTGGATCCAGTCTGGTCGGCCAAAAGATGCAGCCTCTTGTGGTACCACAGCCTGGGGACACAGATGTCATCTGCTGCTATCTGGATCTCTGCGAATTCTGGACCAGACTGCCCTCCCTTACATATGGACTCCTCAGGCCACCAATTTTGATGTTGAAGAATTGATGTCTGCCGTGGGGGTCCCAGGCTTCGCTAATTTCTCCTGTTGATCCAGTGTTGCCTTCCTCTTTGTTTGGTTCTGATCCCTTAATAAAGGATTTTTGTTTTGAATTATACTCTCCTATGTGTTTTACTTCAAAAATGACAGTTTGTTTGTGAGGGTTCAGGTACATTTCAAATATACAATGTGAAATGAACAAGGGACACCAACAACAAACAATCTCCTTGAGATTAAATAATACAAGATATCAATGGTGTTGGGGTAACTTGACACACAAAACACAGACAAAAATATTCTCGAGTAAAAATAAAAATAACATTGAACAAAGATCAGCCTAACATTAAAGAAAAAAAAAGGCTGAAAATCCAAAAAAAAAAAAAAATAATATAAAACTGTCAGATGTGACAACTAATAACAATATATTCAGGGA